>NW_017618360.1:2932500-3346879 GCF_001879475.1 Ipomoea nil | reverse complement strand
CTTCTTCTTTTCCAACCCCTTCTTCTTCTGGGGCGCCACTCCGATGAGCCCAGCCGCTAACCACGGTGGCGGCTCTGCCGGACGGCGTCGAACGGCCGCGAGGCAAATTCGACTCGATAGTCAGACCGTCTGGTCTCCCGTCGAGTGCCACGGCAGCGGACCTTGATATGGCCCGTTTTTGCTTAGCCCTTCGGCCATGGTTGTCGTGGCGGAGGATCGGCCCATCCATAACCCACCGGAGGGTTTTGTGGGCATTCACCTGCATTCGGTCGCATTCGGCTTCCGAGTGCCTCCTCACCCATTTCTTTCACTTCTTTTCCGGCACTATATAACCTGGTCCCGGGCCAGTTAGTGCCCAATTCGCACCGCCTTCTTACCAGCTTCATTAACCTCTGCCATTGGTGGCAGTGCGAGCCGGATCTAGACTTGTTCGGTTCCTCTTTACCGTGAACAAAGTCGGCTCTCACTCGCCTGGCTTCATTCAAGTCGCCGCCCCCGGACTTCGAGGGGTTATCCGACTCGATCAAAGAGTGGAAGCCTCTTTACTTTTTCGTCCGACCCCGCTCTTCTTCCTTCTCTTTTCCGACCCTGTGGCCGGCGACTCTCTTCAAGCCTTGCTCTCGGCGCGCCGTCTTTACGGAAGATGCTGTCCAAGGCGGCGAGTTCTTGAAGAGCCTGGGGCCGTACTCGGTCAAGTATTGGTCCCGGGTCCGGGCCATGGCCAAGCATGGCCTACTGCCGGAGGGCGCGGCCACCATAGGTAGCGTCTTTTTTTTTACCCCGTTCTCAACTCGCTCCTACTTCTTTATTTGTCATTTTTAACCCGAAGCGCTCACAACTATGCGGTTTTCTTGCAGGTCCGTACGATTCTGACTCCTCCAGCTCCGACGAGGCCGTTGCACCGACTCCAGAGATGGCGGACAGGGCTGAAAAAATGAGGCATCGCTTGACGCAGCGTTCCACCGGTGCCGCCGCCGCTTCTTCCTCTCAGCCGTCGCCGGCGATTCGGCCGACTCCTCCACCCTCTCACAACGTGGTCGATCTTACGCCATCGCCCGTGGTGTCGCCCACTCGGCAGCCACCTCCTCCTTCGACTGAAAGCCCAAGCTCCAAGCGCCCTGCCGAGCACACGGAGGGGCCGACTCCGAAGAAGATCCAGCTGTGCCACGAGGTGGATGCCGATGCCCAAATCTGGATGGGCGCCGCCTCGGTCCGCAAGTGGTGCGCCGACGTTCTCCTGCCTAATGACGTGGCGGCGACGCAAGCTTTGGGGGACGGGTATATCCTCGAGGCCTCGCTTCGCCAATCTTACCGCGTAAGTGTCACTGACTCGGCTCCCATTCTCTGCTCTTTCTTTTCCTTGTCTGACTCGTGACAACTGCGCAGAACCTCACCTTTCAGATGGAGATGGGCAAGCGGCTCCAGAACTTTAGGACCGAGATGCGGTCCACGGTTCTCAAACTGCGCCAAACAGAGGAGGCTTTCCTGGAAGAGCAGGCGAAGCACCTCAAGATGGTGGAGGTGCACAACTCCGAGCTGCTGAGGGTTACCCGTCAATGGAGGAGGAAAGGGATAAGGTGGCAACGATCGCCGCGACCTCCGTCGAAGATTACAAGAAGTCGGCGGCCTTCGAGGCGGATGTGAGAGCGGCGGTGGAGGCCCGGAAGAAAGAGGTGGCCAAGGAGTGGCTGGCGACGAGTTCCTTCTGGATCTGGGCGAACGCGATTACCGCCTCAGTTTCCGCGAGGCGCAGACAGAGATCCACGCCACGTTGCTGGCTCGCGACTCCTCGTTCACTCCCGAGGGTTGGGGCCTCAAGCCGGTGTTGGATGCTGAAGGGCCGGCAGCGCCTGCTGATCCGTCGACTCTTCCCACGACGACGCTCCCAGAGCTTATCGAGTCCTCTCCTCAAGCGGAGGACCCTTCTTCTGTTCCCCTAGCTGGACCAACGGCAGGGGCGCAAGTTGAAGGGGTCGACGTCGACACCCCATCCCTCGTAGCTTAGGGCCTTTTAAGATAGCCCCTTTTTTTTTGTAAAGGCTGGCCTCTTTTTCGGCCTTAATTTTAATGAAAAAAAACTCCCCCTTCTTTCGCACTTCGTTTTCGAATTCTTTTAATACTGACAAATCTCTAAGGCTTCGAGCCCTTCTCCCTTACCTTCTAATTTTCCCTTGCCGAGTCCCTTAATCGAGGCGACTCTTTAGGCTTTTACTTTCTCAGAAACGGTTTAGGATCAGTGCCCCGTTGTTTCTATATATACTCGCCGAGTCCCTCAGTCGAGGCGACTCCTTCTGGCTTTTTCTCGGAAACGACTAAGGGTCTGGGCCCTTGTTTCCTAACTCTTTCTCGCCGAGTCCCTCAGTCGAGGCGACTCTTTAGGCTTTTACTTTCTCAGAAACGGTTTTAGGGTCAGTGCCCCGTTGTTTCTATATATACTCGCCGAGTCCCTCAGTCGAGGCGACTCCTTCTGGCTTTTTCTCGGAAACGACTAAGGGTCTGGGCCCTTGTTTCCTAACTCTTTCTCGCCGAGTCCCTCAGTCGAGGCGACTCTTTAGGCTTTTACTTTCTTAGAAACGGTTTAGGGTCAGTGCCCCGTTGTTTCTATATATACTCGCCGAGTCCCTCAGTCGAGGCGACTCCTTCTGGCTTTTTCTCCGGAAACGACTAAGGGTCTGGGCCCTTGTTTCCTAACTCTTTCTCGGCCGAGTCCCTCAGTCGAGGCGACTCTTTAGGCTTTTACTTTCTCAGAAACGGTTTAGGGTCAGTGCCCCGTTGTTTCTATATATACTCGCCGAGTCCCTCAGTCGAGGCGACTCCTTCTGGCTTTTTCTCGGAAACGACTAAGGGTCTGGGCCCTTGTTTCCTAACTCTTTCTCGCCGAGTCCCTCAGTCGAGGCGACTCTTTAGGCTTTTACTTTCTCAGAAACGGTTTAGGGTCAGTGCCCCGTTGTTTCTATATATACTCGCCGAGTCCCTCAGTCGAGGCGACTCCTTCTGGCTTTTTCTCGGAAACGACTAAGGGTCTGGGCCCTTGTTTCCTAACTCTTTCTCGCCGAGTCCCTCAACTGAGGCGACTCTTTAGGCTTTTACTTTCTCAGAAACGGTTTAGGGTCAGTGCCCCGTTGTTTCTATATATACTCGCCGAGTCCCTCAGTCGAGGCGACTCCTTCTGGCTTTTTCTCGGAAACGACTAAGGGTCTGGACCCTTGTTTCCTAACTCTTTCTCGCCGAGTCCCTCAGTCGAGGTGACTCTTTAGGCTTTTACTTTCTCAGAAACGGTTTAGGGTCAGTGCCCCGTTGTTTCTATATATACTCGCCGAGTCCCTGGGACGATTAGCTGTAACCCATGTGCTTTATTTAGATTTTTGGAATCCTCGAGCCCGTACACGGCCTATCCTTTTCTACTGATAGAACCTTTTCAAATGAGTGACGTTCCATATGCGATCTATGGGCTTGCCTTCCACAGTCTCTAACTTGTAGGTTCCGGCTTGGACCACCGCTGCAATACGGTATGGCCCCTCCCACTTAACTGTAAACTTGCCTCCTTCGGTGGGCTGACTGGCTTGTCGATCGCGCAACACGAGGTCGCCAACCTGGAAGGTTCACGGGCGAGTCCTTCGGTCGCGATATCTTTTCACCGCCTGTTGGTACTCAACCATCCGTGCACTCGCGGCTTCCCTCCTTTCCTCTAGGAAATTTTTCTCGATCCGCAGACTCTCTTCGTTCGCTGCGTCCGAATAGGTGCGAACCCGGTGGGTGGGCTCGACCACTTCGACTGGAACCTTGGCCTCGAAGCCGTATGCGAGCGAGAACGGGCTCTCCCCCGTCGCTCGCCGCTGGGTAGTGCGATAAGCCCATAGGACTCGGTCAAGCTCGTCCGCCCAATTTCCTCGGATGTCTTCGAGCTTCTTCCGGATCCCGTCGACCAACGTTCGATTCACATTCTCGACCTGCCCATTGGCTTGTGGGTACGCCACCGATACCTTGGTATGCTTGATATCGTGTCGGCGGCAGAAGTCAGCGAAGGCCTGGCAGTCAAACTGTCACCCGTTGTCACTGACGATGTGCTCGGGCAGGCCGAAGCGACAGATCACCCTTTTCCACAGAAAACGTCGACATTGGTACTCGATGATGGTAGCCAATGGTTCTGTCTCGACCCATTTGGTGAAGTAGTCGATAGCCACGACGCAAAACTTCAGACCTCCCGGGGCGACGGGCAATGGTCCCAACAAGTCTATTCCCCACTTGGCGAAGGGGATGGCAGTGGTGACCGGTGTATAAAAGGTGGCCGGCCGGGTGTCTTTCCTGGCGAATGCTTGGCAAACGCCGCACTTGGACATCCATTCGATACAGTCTCGCATCATGGTCGGCCAATAATACCCTTGAACGACTAACTTCCGGGCGAGCGTGTGGGCGCCCTGGTGCGCGGCACAAATGCCTCTATGAGCTTCGTCCATTATTTTCTCAGCCTCAGGTCTAAGCAGGCACTTTAGTAAGGGTCCTCCGAACGACTGTTTATATAGCTGCCCGTCGATGATCTGGAAGGAAGGGGCTTTTCGCCGAACTCTAGCGGCGACTCCTTGGTCACTTGGCAACTCGCCCGTCTCCTTGAATCGCCGGATGTCTTCCATCCAAAACATCTCAGGGTTTTTCTCCCGATCCCCTTCCTCGATATTTACTTGCTGGACTTCCAGTGGTGTCTCTTCAACACTCGGCCGATTTAACTCCTCCTTCTGGCAAATTCTTATCAGGTGGTCCGGTACCCCTTCCAGGGTAATTTTGGACAATATGTCGGCTTCCACGTTGTCCGCTCGGGAGATGTACTCTGTCTCGTAAGCCCCGAATTCTTTTAACATCTCAACTGTGCGCTCTTTGTATAATACCATCTTTGCATTCTTAGCCTCACACGTACCTGAGATCTGTCCGACTACCAGTTTGGAGTCAGTCTTGATTCGCAGCCGCTCGACTCCCAGGGCCTTGGCGAGTCGGAGGCTGTTTAATAACTGCTTCATACTCGGCCTCGTTATTTGATGTCGAGAACAAGTATCTCAGAGCGTAATATAGCGGGAATCCTTCCGGAGTGATGAGCATGACACCGCCTCCACAGTGCTGTCGACTCGATGCTCCATCCGCGTGCATTTCCCACCACTCGCCCGGGCAGCTCTCCGGGGCGCGTTCCTTTTCTTCCTTACTTGCTGTACATTCGACCAGGAAGTCGGTCAAGGCTTGACCTTTAATGGAAGGCCGGGGTTGGTATTCAATCCCATACTGAGTCAACTCTACGGCCCATTTTACAAGTCGGCCGGAGGACAAGGGGTTTCTTAGCACACTCCCGAGCGGCTGGTCTGTCAGGACTCGGACGGTATGGGCTTGGAAATAAGGCGCCAGCTTGCGCACGGTGACTACCAATGCATACACAATCTTTTCCAGAGCGGTGTACCGCGTCTCAGCGGCCTTCAGCGAGCGACTTACGTAATAAACCGGGTGCTGGACTCGGTCCTCCTCTCGGACCAATACCGAACTCACTGCTTTGGCCGAGGCGGCGAGATACAAGAATAAGGGCTCGCCCTCCTGGGGGGTAGACAGCACTGGGGGCGTTGAAAGTTACTGTTTCAACTCCTCGAACGATTGTTGGCATTCGGCAGTCCAAGCGAATCCCTCCTTCTTCTTCATGGCTTCGAAGAAAGGCACGGTCTTATCTGCCGCTTTGCTCAGGAAGCGGCTAAGGGCGGCCAACCGACCAGTCAATCGTTGTAGGTCCTTGACGGTGGTAGGAGGCTGCATGTCGATGATGGCCTGTACTTTCTCCGGATTAGGCTCAATGCCTCGTTTGGTGACCATGTAGCCCAAGAATTTTCCACCTTGGACGGCGAACGCACACTTTTTGGGGTTCAGCCGAAGGTTGTATTTTATCATTACCTTGAAGCAGTCGGCCAAGTCCTCCGCATGCTTGTCCTCCTCCCGGCTCTTGACGAGCATATCGTCGACGTACGCGGCCATCGATTTCCCAAGCAGGTGTTGGAACAGCCGGGCGACCATTCGGGTGTACGTAGCCCCGGCATTTTTAAGTCCGAAGGGCATGACTCGGTAACAATAAACTCCGTCCGGTGTCAGGAAGGCGGTCTTCTCCTCATCCGCCGGGTGCATAAATATTTGGTGATACCCTCTGAAGGCGTCCATGAAACTCAGTAGTGCCGACCCGGCCGTCTCGTCGACTAACTGGTCGATCCGAGGTAGGGGAAACGGGTCTTTCGGGCAAGCCTTATTAAGATCGGTGTAATCCACGCACATTCGCCACGCCGGGGGCTTGGGTACGAGGACCACATTTGCCAACCACTCCGGGTACTTAACCTCGCGGACGTGCCCGACCGCTAGTAGCGTGCTAACTTCCTTCTTCACGAATTCCCTTCGGTCGTTGGCCAGGTATCGTTTCTTCTGTACGACCGGTCGGTGCTCCGGATCCACGGCGAGTCGGTGTGATATAACCGACCGATCGACGCCGGGCATATCCTCCGGGCCCCAGGCGAAAACCAATCGATGTTCCTGGAGCATTCTCACGATTTCCCCCCTTAGTTTCTCAGGAAGGCCGACCCCAATTCTCACCCGCCTACTAGGCTGTGCGGGGTCAATCTCGACTTCCTCTAGCTCGACGGCCGGCTCGGGGCGAGGTATCACCGTTTTCCTAGGGGGCCTCTCGGTAATCTCGTGGACCTGCATCTCACGTTTGCCCATCCCTCTACATGCTTGTAAATAACAGTCGCAGGCGGCCTTGCGATCGCAACGTACCGTTCCTATTCCGTTCGGCGTGCGAAACTTCAAGCACAGGTGTTCGATCGAGATTAGGGCTCCGAGGTCCTCCAAACCCGGACGGCCGAGTATGGCGTTATGTGAGCAGGCCAGATTTACCACGATAAACTTCATGCTTAACTTCTGTACATCCGGGTAACTGCCAATCTCTACGGGAAGGGTGATCGACCCTTCTGCCTCCACCGAGTCCCCGGTGAAGCCGGCGAGAGGGGTTTTGACAGGATTCAGCTGCTCTCGGGTTAGCCCCATTTTGATGAAGGTTTCCAGGTATAGCACATTGACGCTACTCCCGGTGTCTACCAGGATTCGGCGAACGACTACACCATTGATGTCCATAGCAATGACCAACGCATCTCGATGCGGGGTCTCTCCGGCTGGCAGGTCCCTATCGGTGAACATGATGGGTTCTCGGCATACCTTTTTGGTGCTCTCTTCGCGACCGTAGACCATCCCGACATACAATTGCCGAGCCCAGGCTTTTCGGGTGTTTGCCGAGTCGCCGCCCTCCGGTCCGCCGACTATCATGTTGATAACCGGCTTCTGGCGCCATTGGGCTTTGTCCTCTTCGGAAGCCGGCTACTTACCTCGGCTGTTCTCTGCGTCGGCGGCAAGTCCCTCATCTCCTCGACTGGCCGAGCTTCGCCTCCATTGATTAGGGGGCGGGGTCCCTTGTTGGATAATCCCCTCCACGATCTTCTTTAGATAGAAGCATTCTTCCGTGCTGTGAGTATAAGATTTATGATAACGACAGTACTTAGAAGCCTTACCAGTCTCCGTACTTGTTACGCGGTCGTCGATCGGTGGAGGCGGAGGTGGGGCAACTGCTTGTATTTCGTGGACCGGCCGCTCCGGAACCGGTCGATAGGCGCAGACGATGGGGCGGTCGTACGGTCGCCTAACTTCGGGTCGCCGGGCCACATCCGAACGCCTTTCCTTCGTCTCGGCCCGCGTCCTTTTCCCGCTGGCGGACCCGCCGACCTCGCGTTGTCGTTTATGCTTCATGGCATGCTCCGTGTTGGCTCTCTTGTTGGCCATCTGGATAGCTTCCGCGTACGTTGCCGGGCGATTGTCCCTTAGGTCTCGGTACAACTGGCCGGACCGCAAAGACTCGATGAAGAAAGTGAGTGCCGTTTGGTCCTCCACTTCCTCTATCGACTGGATCTCCTTTTGCCAGCGGGCTAAATAGGTTTTTAAGGACTCGCCCTCGTCCTGGTGGATGTCGCCTAAGTGCGTCAGGTCCTTCTGTGGCTTGATGTTGGCGGCGTAGTGGCTCATGAAGCGATCTGCCAGCTCCTCGAAACTGTGAATCGTCCCTGGGGGTTGCGCCACGAGCCACCTCTGCGCGGACCCCTTTAGCGTGGGTATTAAGGCGCGGCACATGACCGAGTCCCGTACCCCTAAAACTTGCATCTTAGCTTGGTAGCTCAGTAGGTGTTCTCGCGGGTCGCCCGACCCGTCGAACGTGGCTTGCTCCGGGAACTTGAAGTCGCCCGGTATCTTGAAGGCCATGATCTCGGCCGAGAAGGGTAACGCGGTCAGCAGCGTTCGGCCAGGGGCCTTGGCTTTTCCTTCCACCTGTTCTTTTAGATTTCGTACTTCCTGGACTAGATTTGCCACCTCGACCCTCTTTTGGGCGCGATTTCCTGTCGATTCCGTGCTCTCGCCGACCTCTGACTCATCAGGTTGATCATGGTCGTGGGCGGGCTGCTCTAAGCGGCGAGCCACCGTCCGGGCTTTCCTTGCACGGTTACGCTCACGCGCGCTCTGTCGACCGTGAGTTTCTAACGGGGCGCGAAGGGGTTCCCTTCGTCCCAGCCGTTCTCTCGCCGACCGTCGTTCCACACCCGGACCCAACCGAGAATGAACGGACTGGGCCGGTTGACTCTCAGTCCGGCGGGCGGATTGTCGATTGTCTGGCCTCCGCGACGGTTGGGGGTCTCGTTGCGGTATCCGAGTAGCGGATTGCTCCCGCATTCCCCGGCTCGCCTCGGCGAAAGCGCGTCCAATCGCTTGTAGCTGATCCGGGGTGAGCTGCACCGCGGCTGGTTGTGGATTTATCCTCGGAGTCGGCGGCAGTGTCGCGTCGTTTTCCCGGCTTCGGGCATTTCTTCGATTCAACTGATCTCTTAGGTCGGCTCCTAGCCCGTTATCGTGTTGACTCAACTGTTCTTGGCTTCCTGTCATGGTAAAGCCTCTCGATCTCTCGCAACTAGGGCTCTTCTCGACGTTCTCCCGGACTCGCTTTGCTCAAAAGGCACGCGACTCTTTGTTTCGATCCCCACAGACGGTGCCAGTGATGGTTTTTGGGTTTTCGGGCCCAAGGAGGTCCAACACAACCTTTCAGCTGGAGGATACACCTTTCACAAAAAGTCTAATTTCAATGAAATGCGATGTTAATAAAGCCTTGTACTCCTCCTCGGGGTTCTCGAATCTCTCCTCTTACAAGGGTGGAGGAGCCCTTTTATAGTGGCTCCTCCCTCATTGACTTAAAGGCCCATAATAGCCGACTTCAAAGCTGCTTTCAAGGTGTCGAGCCGTTGAGTGACGTTACGGGGTCTACCAACGGCTCTTTCTAGCTCGTAACCGGCGGACCGAGTCCGGCCTTTAATGCCTCAACGGCTCCTTATCTTAACTTCGTCGGAGGCTCCCTCAACGGCTCTCTGCATTGAGTCTTTCCTTGGGCTGGGCCCGGACCGACTCCTCGTCTCCGGCCCATGCTCAGGTTGGGTCGTCCTTCATAGCCCTGGCCTGGGCCTTCCATTTGGGCCTGGGCCGACTCCTGGACTCGGCCCACACACTCTCCAGGCCTGCCTCGTGTCAGCCCATTCTTCTCTCTGGTCTTTCCTCTTTGGGCCCTCTTTTCTTGGGCCGGGGTTCTCACCCCATCACTAGTAATTTTTTTTTTCCGCCAACCAATTAAACAATGGAATCTATTTTCTTGATAAATTATTTTTTATAGAATTTGAATTTCATTTTCCTTTAAATATTTTTCAACAAACCAAACGAAGTGTAATAGTGATGACATCAAATTATAAGATATTTGAACTTTACACACAAATTCAACAGATTTGATGGTTGATGTGTGGGGTTTTGTGCCCTCCTATTGACTAAAAAAACATATAGAAATAGAGAATTATAAACAAATGGAAGCCCTATAAAATGCCAAATTAAAGCCTAAGAAACAACTTGGATCGGAACTTCTTATATTCAATTAAGGCATTTCTATCTATATATGTACAATTGATGATAATTTAACCAAATGAGGCTGCATGCTAAACATATATTGTACAAAAGAACAACATTTTGCTATGTATGTTACATAAATTAGCTTAATTAAACAGTACTCCTAAATTAAGCAATTAATTAAACCCTATCAGACCTATCTCTTGGAAGTTCCCATCTGGAATTAGTGTCACTACCAAATGATGAACCTCCTTGTGCTGAAAGATGCGTGGAAGAATTATTATCATACATAAAATCTTGGGCGTTAACCACCGGCTTGGCGGCTCTATTGATCAACTTCCCCCCAAATCTCTGCTGTTGCACCACCAGCACCGACGCCGTGTTCTTAAAATCCGGCGACGCCAAGAAGTCTCCGACCCCCCCGAGTTCGGAGCACTCGATCCAGGCTCCAATCCCCTCTAGCAGCGGCGAATCCTGGTGAGTCCTCCCAACCATCAACAAATCGAAAATATTTTCCATGTTTCTAAGAGAGCTCGCGAATCCTTCCCCGTCCTTCACCACCTGTTCCTGGTATACGAAGTGGTGGTTCCCGACGTTGGCGCACCGGATGGCTTCTATGATGTCGTTGTCGAATCTCCTCTCCCTGGCGTTATCGCATCCGAGGAGGAGGTATCGGAGCACGGTGAGGGTGACGTTAGTGTGCCTGGCCATACGCGCACCGTAGCAGAGAGCCTCAGCGTCGTCGGGGCCGCCGATGTAGATCATGGCGACTTTATACACGGCGTTAGTGTTGATAATGGTTAAGGAACCGGTGAGGATTCCTTTGTCCACCAGAACCGCGACGGAGCAAGGCGATTTCTCGATGACCTTGGAGTTCATATGCTGCTCTGCTCGGTTCACCGTTCCGATCGAGCCGTCGATCGCCCAGTGCTTGTGAAACGGGAGGATGACGATGGTTGCGTTCTGGTCAACCGCGAGCCTGCAAATGTCGTCGTGCATTATCTCCGATTGCGACACAGCCGTGTAGGGCTGAAGCGAGACGTTCGTCTCGTTGTTGAACTCGTACTGCCGCAGCGCGTTTATGATTTGCGCGGAGGAGGAGGTGTCCAGGTTGAGGTTTTGGTGGGAATATTGGTGCGCGATGAGGATCGGAGCCGCCTGGCCCACCAGCTCCACCAGGATCAGCGCTATAACCGCAACCGGACTTTCCTCCGATGCATTCGAAGCTTCCAGAAGGTTCACGATCGACGGAACCGACTCTTGATCTTTGATCGCTACCAGAATTCTCAGCTCCATTTCCCTTTTCAAATTCTGTATCGTCCTCCTCCTAAACGGCGTGTGTCTGTTCGCTGATTTCATCAACAACACTATCAATGGCGTCTGGATCAGCATGATTCCAATCACTCCCACGGTAACCGCCAGCGAGAATTCCTCGTCATTCAGAATCTGATCAAATTCAAGCACAAAACACTTCAAATTTTAATTTAAATTTTTTTTTTTTGGAAGCCCCAAATTTAAATTCTGGACTACATATATAGTGCCAGTGACCTTGTGATCGCACCAAAACTCTTTGTGCTTATATTAACTCTTTGTGCTTATGAACAGATATTAAAAATATACTAGCCTGAACATCGCTCCAGAGGTTGAAGAGGATAAGCTCAGTGGGGCCTTTTGCGTTCAACATAAGCCCAATCACCACCGATTCTGTAGTGCTTATGGCCAAGAACTTGCCGAGAACCATCATTATGACAACCTTGATCACGGCAGCGTAAAGGACAATAATGCAAACAACCAACAGATTATGAGATTGGATGAAGAAAATGTTTGTTTTGAGTCCGCTGTTGGTGAGAAATGTGGGGTAAGAGAACGTTGCAATGGGGTACTCGAGGCGCCTGATTATAGTAGACCCCAGAGGGGGTCCCGGCGGGATGACGATGCCGGCGGCCAATGCCCCAAACGCAAAATGCTGCCCGATAATCTCAGTCACTAAGCTGCAAGCTAAGAAAAGTATGAAGAAAACCATGATATAAGACTCCGAAACCGGTTTTTCTTGGGGAAGACGAACCAGAAGCTTGAGAATGAGGGGCCGGATGACGAAGGCTAAAATGGAGACAAAAGACAACGCCGATAATAGCCCCCCGATTGTATTCACCACAGGTTGCCCGATACTATCCTTCAAAAGGGGTTGCAAGGAGTAGTTTACGATCGCCAGACTCATCCCGATGAGATCGGAAAACAGAGAAATGGAGATGGCGATTCGGCCTGGATCGGTGTTGATGATCTTGCGGTCTTTAAGGAAGGGGCAGACGCTGGGAAACGCCGACGTGCATTGCGACACTGCGAAGATGGGGAGAATCTGCCTTAGGCTTTCGTTCATGGAGAGGACGCGAGTTAGTAGAACGGCCATGGGCACCGTGAGCAAGCTGGAAAATACGACCATGAAGATGCCGGCTACCACGGCGGTCCGGCTGGGTTTGAACATCCGTCTGGTTTCCATCTCCACGCCGACGCCGAACAGGAAGATGAGAAGCCCGAATCCCGCCACGGTCTCGAAGATCATGATGCCTCTCTGGGGGAAAAACGTCTCTGCGAAGAACTCATTTCGGCCCAAGATGGATGGACCTAAAAGTATACCACTCTGCAGGTTTAATTTACACATACAGTCAACTTTGTTATATCACACTTAGCTTGATCAGAAATTGGGGTTTTAAAATATATATGCTTACGAGAACTTGGGAAATGATGGAGGCTTGGCGGAGGGGCTTGAGAGTATACTTAATGACCATATAAGCTAGGGAGACGATGCAAAGCTGCGCCATGAAAAGAGGGGTGGTGTACTGCAAAGAGTTTTGGTAGTCAATCCACATGCCCTTAGGGTCGCCCCTGTTTGAGCTTTGGCAGATAATGGAAAAGTTGCCGCCGGGTTGTCTGACGATGCCGGAGGAAGAGTAATGAGAGTATTTTGATTCCATTGATGATGAATCCTAATCCGGCCGGCGGGAGGGCGGGGCAAGAATCTAACCGTACCGGAAACAAAAGTGAAAGTGTGAGACAGACAGGGTAACATTGTTGACCTCGTAATCCTTATGTCAAGTGGTTATCCACAGATGGTCTACAAATTCAAATACCCCATTGCCAGACAGTTTAAACATTGGTTTTAAATCAAGTCCCCGTTTTTCACTCAAGAATGGGTGGTGTGTCCTAAAATAATAGTAATAATAAAGTTTGGAGTTAATAATAATAATAATAATAATAATAATAATAATAACCGGTTGAAAAAACATAAAAGTAGTGCAATTTTTAATAATAAAAACTTAACTCCTAATTTTAATAATAATAATAATAATAATAATAATAATAATAATAATAATAATAATAATAACTATTCGGGGTGGAGAGGGGTATCCTGGTCCTTGTCCCCGTTTTTCAAAATTTTTTTACATTTTCATCTCCGTTGAGACGGGGATTTGGGATGACGGGACAATTTGTCATCCCTAAGTTCACCCATTATTATTGACTTATTTTTATTTGACTTAAATTTATAACCGATCAATTTTACATAATATCTTAAGTAATTAGACTTTTCAAATATAATCCCCCTAAATCAAGAACATAGGTTCTATTTGACATGCCTAGCTCAAAAGCTAGTAGTTGAAACTAAAAAGTTAGTAGTTAATAAACTAATTGATTGAAATTAAGGTGTTTAGTAAAATTAGCAGTTGAATAAGATGATAAGTGTAAAAAGACATAAGAGGACATTTTTGTTAATTTATAAATTCAAATTTAAATAGTGATATATATTGCAATTTAAAGTAAGTGTGTGTGTGTGTGTTTAATGTGTATATATATATCACATTTATGATCTAGCATTTCATAATAAAGCAATATTATTGCGAATATCTTTTTTCTCACTAGTTGATTCACTTAAATTTTCATTGCCGGTGCAAGTAGAACTAAAATTTTAAAGATCATCTAGCAGTATGTTTTTGGATATTGCTCAAGCATATTTTAAACATCATATCATCTGAAGTATTTTTGGATGTAATTATGCAATGTAAATGTGGTAATAGTAACATCAATTTGGGTGTCCACACTAAATTGTGGCATTTAACTAAGTATATTCTATATCTTCTTTAGAGTTTCGTGTGTAGTTTTGCATTTGGTAATAGTTTCAAACTCTTCTTTGATCTCAATACATTTGATTATATTAATCCACGTCCATACTTTTGAATATATATATATATATATATATATATATATATCATGGTTGCAGTAGGCACTAGTTGGGCGCCAACAAAATAGTGATAGTCATAGAATCAAAACAATATTAAAAAAATAAAAATACTCAAATACGTCAATCATCCAAATATTCAAAGTATCAAACTAGTCTACGAACGACTGGACTAGACGACTTCGAACAAAATCGCCCGACTCGGCCGATTTTGACCATTTCCGCCGATTTCGCCGCCTAAACGGCCGACCGATTTTTGGGCGCCTAACAGTGAAAGCGGAACGGCCTATGGGCGCCTAGTGCCATGAATGAAGCATGGCTGAGATTAAAAGGAACAAATCACACGGATTAAAGAAACAAATTTCTTTAAACTATTAAAAAATATAAATTTATGGGTAAATTAGTCTATTAGAATATGTGCATCACTATACAAAATATTGTGCATTCTTATACAGAGTATTGTGCATCGATAAGTCTATAGTTGTGCATTCAAACACCACCTAAAAATCCTACAGTTGACATCTCAATGTCCTACGATGCACTGAATTATGTGTAATAATGCACAACTCACCAGCCTACAATGCACAACTTACAACACTAGATTGCACAACCAGCACACACGAATGCACAATCGTACTATCCAAGCATTTGTACATATACACAACCATCCAAATATAGGCAATATTATATTCAAAAGAACGAGCGAAAAAAATATAAAAAATACCGAGTACATTGCATGGGCGAACACTCAATCAATGATGAAGAAATCGCGGCTCCAAATCGCAACGGTGGTGATCTAAAAAATAGGAAACCAATTAAAACAAGGATTATACATGCGTTCACACTTAAAAAAAAAAAAAAAAAAAAAAAAAAAAAAAAAAAGAAGACACTACTACCCAACTTTAACAAAAAAATCAATTCATATCATTTTTGAAAATCAAATCTGGACCATCGAAATAAAAAAACGAACGCACAAGATTAGTCGTCATATCCTCACCTAAGAATGAGTCTTCATTTGATCATATATATATATATATATATATATATATATATATATATATATATATAATTAGGTTCTAGTGCGGTTGTGCAGTTAAATATGAGCTATCGGTATTGCTTAAATCAACGTCCAAGATTACTAAAATTAAAAAAAAAAATGCAGTGGCAATTGGTAATTTTTGCATCTAGGTCAAATTTAAGGTGCGTGGGTTTTGTGCTTAATGTGCGTGAGTTTTGTGTTTAAGCTGCGTGGGATTTATGCTTAAGGTGTGTGGATTGTGTCCTTAATGTGAGTAGTTGGCAGCCCCAAGTGTTGTTGTGCGGTTAAATATGAGCTATCGATCTTGCTTAAATCAACGTCCAAGATTACCAAAATTTAAAATTAAAAAAAAAAATACAGTGGCAATTTGGTAATTTTTGCATCTAGGTCAAATTTAAGGTGCGTGAGTTTTGTGCTTAATGTGCGTGAGTTTTGTGTTTAAGGTGCGTGGAGTTTGTGCTTAAGGTGTGTGGATTGTGTCTTTAATGTGAGTAGTTGTTGAAACTTAAGATGCGTGAGGTTTGTGCTTAAGGTGCATGTGGTTTGTGCTTAAGGTGCGTGAGTTGTGTGCTTAATGTGAGTAGTTGAAACTTAAGGTGTGTGAGTTTTGTGCTTAAGGTGCATGAGTTTTGCGTTTAAGGTGCGTGAGTTGTGTGCTTAAGGTGCGTGATTCGTATGCTTAAGGTGCGTCAGTTTATAAACTGAAGGTGCACGATGTTAATACTAAATGTGCGCCATTTTAACACTTAAAGTGCGTTATTCTAACACTTAAGGTGCGTGTTTCTATCACTTAAGGTGCGCATTTTTAGCTTATGCTTCTTTCTTCCAGACACGTTTTTTTTAAAAAAAATAATTTTCATTGATTTGAGCCGTTGATATGAATTTGATCAACGGCTCAGATCTAACCGCACAACTGCACGGGAAGCTATACCTGCACCTGAACCATTTCATATATATATATATATATATATATATATATATATATATATATATATATATATATATATATATGGGTTGGCTCTGGTGTGAAGGATCTCTTAGGTGAAAGATGGGGTTAGATCTAAGCACGTTGACAAAATCGATTTTAAGAAGACAACACCACCAGAGCTGGCCACTCATAAGCAATAAAATCTACATTTCTATTTCTATTAACTGATTGCTGAAACATGATTGCCAAAGGATAGTGGTTGTGTTTTGGGACTGCAAAAAAAAAAAAAAAAAAAAAAAAAAAAAAAAAAAAAAGTGCACCTTAAGAAGGAAAACAACGCACCTTAAAAAGGAAAACCACACTTAAAACTTTAGACCCGCACACCTTAAGAAGGAAAACCATGCACCTAAAGCTTTAGGCCGACGCACCTTAAGCACACAGACCACGCACCTTAAGAAGGAAAACCGCGCACCTTAAGAAGGAAAACCACACACCTATAGCTTTAGACCGACGCACCTTAAGTACACAACACAGAAATCACGCACCTTAAGTACAAAAATCATGCACCTTAAATTTGACCTAAACGCATAAAGACCAAATTGCCACCGCGTTTTTTTTTTTTTTATCCTTGTTAATCCTGGGCATTGATCTTGGCAAGATTAATGCCTCTCATCTCAACCCACGTTCGTACCTGAGCACACTAGTCGCATTTGATCCGTATTATATATATATTACTCTGATTAAATGATTAAAAAAATGAGAGATTGATTACCTTGGATGATTACAAATTATAATGCAAGGGTGATGATGTTGTTTGTCTCTCACCTTGATGAACATGTACAATAAAGAACTAGGAGGAGAAGAATATTTAGGAAAAATACACGTTAACGAATTGAGAGGAGAAGAGGTTTTTTTTTTTTTTTTTTTTTGTTAATTTTTTATTTTATAATAGATATTAGAGTTTTGAGTAAAGAATGGTAAATAGTGTCATTTTTGTAAATTAATAAGGATAAAAAAGAAAAAAATTGTTTATAACTTATTTTGAACCGCTAAAAGGTTTCAAAATAAGTTATTATTTTAAGTTACACAGGTTTTATCAAATAGAACTATAACATCCGATTCATAATAGGAAAATAATTTTAAAAAGCTACTTAAATCAAAATTTGTATCATATCACATTTTAACCAAAGTGCCACAACATATATACCCCGTTCCATTTAGATTTATTAGAATGGAAATTAGTCTAAGTATGGTACGTGTTTAAAGGTGCCTTCTACAATTAGAGCCTGCTCAGAACACCTCATGGCCTCACCAAAAATGAAATAAAATTAAAAGCATAGTCTCATCCTATAGTAATTGATTAAGATTAGACTTAATATTAAAATTGTTAGATTAATGTTCCCCTTCTTTTTAATAATATATATAGGAGTAAAAGACATTTTTGGTCCTAGACTTATAGTGGCTTGGACAATTTTAGTCCTTTATAAAAAAAAATTGCCATTTTATGGACAGAGTTATTGTGGCGAGGACATTTTTGGTCCTCCGTCTATATTTTTGTTAGATAACCGTCTGAGAGAGGGGTAATTACGTCAATTTAGGCTATCTCCTTCTATCTATTATATCTATGTGTGTTTTGTTTTCTTCTCGGTCATAATTCGAAGGAGTCGGAGAGTCCAAGTTGCAGTAAAGGCATGGTTGTGGGCAGAGCATTTCATAGTGCAAAACTACAAATAAATGAGGGTCAGAGTAAAGGCATGATTGTGGGACCAAAATCGTCCATCTCACAATAAAGAGATAGCCTAAATTGACGTAATTGCCCCTCTCTCATACGGTTATCTAACAGAAATATAGACGAAGGACCAAAAATGTCCTCGCCACAATAACTCTGTCCATAAAATGGCAAATTTTTTTATAAAGGACTAAAATTGTCCAAGCCACTATAAGTCTAGGACCAAAAATGTCTTTTACTCTATATATATAGGATATCACTCCATAAATAGAATACCTTGAAGATGGTAGGATATCACCACTTAAATAGGATATCCTAAAAAAGATGGTCGAGTGGGTGAATCATAATTTATTAATTTTTATATTAGAAGATTACAACACTCTATTAGTCAATTAAGCCCGTCACATAAGATCTTTCTAGTACGATGTATCTAATAGACCTAGTACACACTCACTGCACACACTCAGGTAATTAAAGAGAGAGAGAGAGAGAGAGAGAGAGAGAGAAAGAAGCTCATCACTTTAACAGACATCAACCACTTCACAGATGTGTAATTGCATCTCAGCTGATTGATTACAAGAAGTGCTTATCATCATGCACACTTGATACAACAATAATAGTATAGATGTATGATTGGGTTGTAAACTTGTAAGCAGACAATCAACCAGGGAACACAAGAATGAAACATCTGAGGAAATCTGATTTGATACAATGAGGGGAGCTGCTACAAATTGAAGCCTAACTTGCTCATTTGGTCTTGGTATTTTGTTGTTGCACCACCACAACTGAGACAGGTGAAGCGATATCACCCACAGCAAACAGATCTCCTAAAGGCCCCAGTTCAGGTATGTCGTTCCACTCGTTAAGTCCGATCAGCTGCGGCATGTCATTTCTATGGCGCCTCCCCAACAAGATGAGATCGAAGGCTTCTTCCATGTCGTGTATGAGGAGAGCGCTCTCCGCCCCATCCTTCACCCTTTCTTCTCTGTAAACGATGTTGTCCTGCTGCTGAGCCTGAAACCGGGTGTCCTTCAACAGCTCTGCGTCGAGGACAGCATCCCACTGGTTGTCGCTCAGCTCGGGGTCCCACGGAACAAAGCGCACGACAGTGAGGTAAACCGTGGGTGATCTTGACATGCGTCTGGCGTAGGACAATGCCTCGCGGTCATCGGCTCCTCCCAGGAATATAACGCTCACGTGTTGCATGGGGGATGGCTTTTGCGCCTGGCTCTTTGCCTTCTGACGGTCTATCAGAATGGCTACGGAGCAAGGAGCCGTTTCCAACACATTGTTGTTCATCAACCTGATGCTCTTGTTGTCCTGGGTGAGCTTGCCCTGCTGGTTCCATTTCCGGTGGAACGGAAGTATGATCATGGATGTGAGCTTGTCATACGCGAGGGTGCAAATGTCGTGGTGCATGAACTTCTGCAGCGATACCGAAGTGAAGAACTGCACGAAACTACACCCCATGTACTGCAGCTCAAACGCGTGAAGCACGTCCACCATTTTCTGGGAACGCGAGTTGGTAGATGCATTCTTTTGCCCTAACTGGTGATCAATTAGCAGCGGGGTTGCCCTGCCAACAAGCTCAACCAAGAACAGCGAGTAGATCGAAAGAGGACTCTCTCGGTAAGGATAAGAAAGATCTAACAGCTTCCTCGCTGCCAATACATCATCTAGGCGATGAGCAACGGTTAGCAGTCTGAGCTCAGAGTTGCCAGAATTGTGTTGGATGTCTCTCTTCTGATACCCAGAATACGCCCTTGAATAGTCATACATATACGCCACAACTAGATGCGAGGCTGTAGCAATGATCAACACAGATACCACCAGCATCGAGAAGGTATCCCTATCCAACGTTTGATTCACGTAGGTGTTCAAGTAAAGAGCTACCTGCATAATGCCCTGCGTGCCCAAGATGAAAGCAAGAGAAGCAGCGTCTTTGATAGTAACTCCACAGGCTAAAGCCGGGGTGAAAACCGAAAAGTATTTGAAAGCATAGCATGAGAGGACAGTAATCCACACATACACAATAAACTCCAGATCATACAATTCATTTAGGTTCACTTTCATACCAGTGTAAGTCACCATAAGCGGCGCCAGTAGCCCTGACACCATTGTATCCATCTTGTCCACCAGTGTAGATCCCAAAGGCGGCCCATCTGGCACAGCCAAACCGAGTATAAAAGGACCATACTGGAAACTCATCCCTGCATTGTCAGTCAACACGGCTGCCAAAAAAACCAGATAAGCGAACAAAACGATATAGGCTGTATCTACTGGCTTCCCCTCGGGCGTCCGCTTGATTATCATTGCTGAAAGGGGCCGGCATGTGAATGCTATAAGCGACATACACGCCACACTCAGAATACAAGCATGTATCGATAACACATCCATGGCAGCCATGGCTCCCAACTTCAAATTGGTGTAGACAGACAAGTAGACATTACTGCCCAAATCAGCGATCAATGCAGTTGCCATGGAAAGACGGCCAAGTTCAGAGTTCATAATTTTCAAATCAACAAGGAGAGCTGCAATCACGGGAAATGAAAACTGACTGGTCACTCTCAAGATAGTCGAAATAGCTGATCGTCTATATCGGTGAATCTGTGAATACTCCGGTAACATGACGTCACTGAAGACTGTAAACCCAAAATTTGGGATGGCAACAGCAAGGGCTCCTATTGTCCACGCCTTCACACCAGTTCTGGACATCAATCCTGCGTCCATCTTCACTCCACTCAGGAACATAAAGAACATGTACCCAAATTTTGACAATAAAATTATGTAACCGTCGGTCGGTTCTATCAACAAATAAAGTTTTATAAACTCAAATCTTCCCAGCACCGTTGGCCCCAAGATGATACCAGCCTGCAGATTCACAAGCAATTAACTTTGAAACCAAATGGCAAAATCTCCAATGAAATTTTTCATATGTATTACACTTCCCCTTATAAGTATTACAATTTCCCTTTAACTTCACAATTCCTAATATCATCAAAATATCACATGTTCCATTATAAGTATTACATATTCTCTCATGAATCTGTTCATCCCCTAAATATTAGGGTACATTTTTCTTTATGAATAATAAAAATTGTATTCGTCATTAGTATTAAATTTAAGAGCATAATTATTATATTTCTATCTGAAAGATACAAATCCGTGATACAGTCTAACAGTAGACTCAAACCAAATGGAATAGGGGGATTAAACATTTAAACCAAAGAAAATGAACAAAGTTCAAAATTAAATCGCATAAACAAGGATAGATATTTCTGATTAGCCCACAAAGATCCAATCAAAAGTTATTGGAGATGTACAAAAAAAAAAAAAAAAAAAAAAACACACATTATTATGTAGATTTAACGTTAGGGATAGAGATCAATATCAAGTGCAAATGAATCGAGGGGGAAATTGCATAAAGGAGAGGCGATTGAAGGCGAAAGAGTACCAAAAGTTCACAGACAAGGCGAGGCAACCGGAAGCGCTTGAGTAACAAATAGAGCGCCTGAGTGAGCGAGAATATGAGAGCTATCTGTGCAAGCATACGAGGGAGGGAATAAGTGAAGAAGTGAAAGTTCTCTGGATTAACCTCGGCCGGCCATAATCCTGGAGAATGGA
Organism: Ipomoea nil; assembly: GCF_001879475.1. Taxonomy (NCBI): domain Eukaryota; kingdom Viridiplantae; phylum Streptophyta; class Magnoliopsida; order Solanales; family Convolvulaceae; genus Ipomoea; species Ipomoea nil. The sequence goes on along the minus strand of NW_017618360.1, from coordinate 3,325,338 downwards.
GGAGAATCCGTCCCAGGCAGTAATCCTCGGAGGCGCCCGGGTTTTGCAGCAATGGGGGAGGCGGAGCACCGTACATTGACATGATTGATGGATGATCTTCCCTTCTCTGCTCCCAATAATGGCAGAGAAGAAGAAGACGTTATGGTGGTACATATAGAGATAGAAACACAAGGAAAAGAGCAAGGGATTAGAGATTGTAGAACTTGCGAATACAACAATGGGGGGATTTGTACTGAAATCCTCCCACTTGCCGACTATCCGGTTTGAAGAACGTATGAAATGGACGGACCAATTGTCTGCCATCGCCGGAAAAAGTTCCCAGCCAGTCAATTTAGGAACTCCGCACGCGAGGCTCTATTTGCGCAGAGATGAAAGTGGATGGAGGGAAATCAGAAATGTCGTTTCTTATCGTTGTTCGTATTTGGGCCAACAACAAGAAATGGGCTATTTGCTTTAATTTGACTATAAATATTTATGTACTGTATATTTTTACAGAATGTTAGGAGAGTGAAAAGAGGTTTTGGTAGATCACCTGAGACGTCCTAAAAGGATCACGAGACGTCCTAGAAAAATTACATGTGATTATTTTTTAAAATATGGAGGACTATTGGAGGTCAATCGAGGACCATTGGAGGTATTAACTCCTATTTATAGTAATCTGTTGTTAAATATATATATATATATATATATATATATATATATTACGAATATAAACATAAAAAGAATAAAAATCAAAATATATAAGTATTTATATGAATATTATGAAACATAGACTAAAATTTGACGATGAAAATTTTATTTTGTTCATGTATTTGTTGGCGATAATGAACCAAAATCGATTTAATATCCCAAAAATAATATTTATATATATAAAATATTATTAGATATATATACACTTACCGGACAACATTCGTACCTGTAAGTGCCGGCGCACACATGCTCGGACTTAAATCAAACCTTTTTGAACTCATCTCTAGTTGGAAAGCCTCTATGCTATACAATTCTACAAGTTCCAAAAGTGCTCTTGTATAAAAGGGGGGTCAAATCCTCTTTCCAAACCAATGTGGGACAAAGCTCACTTTTCCTTTCATTTTTCCAACTCAATGGGTCTACTTTGAAATCAATATCTCATTCGCCCATTATCCATTTTGAGCATACAATATATCAATCTCTTCGTCTCACTACGAAGAACCCGAATCCACTTTGACCCGACCCAAATCGGAAGTGGACCCCACCGATAATTGTACCACAAAATAGCCACTTAAAATATCATTTTAATGCTATTTTTCCAACAGTATTTTAGAAAGAATTAGAGAAAGTTAAGGATAAAAAATTCATCGAAAAAATAAAAATCAATATAAACAAACAATAATGAAGTAAAAATAATATTATTTTGAATTTTTAGAAGAAGATTATAAAGTATGTTTAGGGGAGAGAGAAAAATTGGTAGAGTTTAGGTATGAGGAAAATATAGGATAATGAAGAAAAAATAATTTTATTAAATTTAGATAGGTTTATAAAGTTTAAATAGAGAGAAAAAATAGAGTTTAAATATAGAGAGAAAACATTCAAAGTTGTTAGAAAGAAAATTTTGAAATCTTGGGGTTGATGGTTGAATTTCAATTATTTATATTTGAGAAGGAAAATTCTACAAAAGTCTTAAAATTAAAAAGTCTATAAAAGTTCATAACTTTTTGAATACCACATGACTTTTAAAGACTCTTTAAAAGTCTTAATCGAATATCACACGACTTTTAAAGACTCTTTAAAAATCTTGATTGAATACGTCCCGCATAACTTTTAAAGACTATAAAAATTTGAATTGAATACCTCCAAACTTTTAAAATTCATACAAGTCTTTAAAACTCTATAAAAGTTATGATTGAATACACTCCTAATTTGGCAAAAACATTAAAGTTAAAAGTATTCAATTAAACATAAACAGTCGTTTACCAGGACTATGTGGTCCAATGGTATCCGGGTTGGATTTCTATTTGGAAGGTTGTGATTTCGAGCCTCAGTGGAGGCGTTATTAGCTCTTTGTGTTTCAGTAGGTTGAGAAAGTATATGAACAGATACTACAATGTAATAGAGCTAGTAGCATTCAAAAAAAAAACATAAACAGTCGTTTAAGACTATATCTAGCAAAACCATGCACTATAATAATAATAATTGAGAAGTAAATTAAGTGTTAACTCATTTTTTTCTTGTCACATGAATTTTCTTTTTTCCGAACTCATCTCTCCACTTATTGAGTAGTAGTTGTTGTTATTGTTATTATTATTATTATTATTATTATTATTAATTATTAATTTATCACCAATTTAATTTCACTTACACGATCTTAATCATTTAAAGTTATTATTATTATTATTATTATTATTATTATTAATTTATCACCAATTTAATTTCACTTACACGATCTTAATCATTTATGGTCTTGTTTGGTAAATGATCTTTTTGACATACCTTTTAGCAATTTAATTTGGTCAAAATTAAAATATATAAATAAATTAAACACAAATTTTTACGTAAAAATCGTAATGTGAAAATCATGAGCTTTTTAAATGGTGTAAAAATCAATTTCACTATATTTCAAGAAATTTTGATACATGTATGTACTGTATATTTTTACAGAATGTTAGGAGAGTGCAAAGAGGTTTTGGTAGATAACCCGAGGATGAAGATGATGTAGATTGATCTATATGTTGACAACTTGATGCCTTCTCATTGGCTTTAATTTGACTATAAATATTTATAGTGAAAAAGGGAGTGATATGTATGGTAATCATGTCTCTTTATAGTGATCAGTAAGAATATGCATTCGAAAGAAGTAAAACACAACATTTCATTATTTTGGTACTATGAATCCGTATAAGCGATACTACATTATGGAGAGATTAACTCTTACATTGATTAAATATCAAATACCCTTATCACCAAAACATAATTTTTGATTTGTAAATTTCTTATTAATTCATGATGGAATCAATTAAGGGGAATTGTAACGGTGGAAGTATCATAGGACATGGGGACCCTTTTCATGCCAATTTGTGACAAGGCCAAATCAAATCGGTATGAGAGAATTTTGCATAAGATATAATACTGCCTTTGGTTTAGCAGAACAAGAAACTCAAGTTAGAGAGACACCAACCAGTATTACAAAAATTCTGCCTAGACATCGATTAAATGGCGCCAGCGCCTAGCGTATCACCATAATCGATGGTTTAGGCGGCTGACCGGCTAGGCAATCGACTAGACCGCTTAAGCGTCACCTAGGCACTGACTAGGTCGCCTAGTCGGTCAATTAGTTATTGTTCCCTTCCTTTTTAAATGGTTCACTCAAAACGGCATCATTTTGAGCCAAATAATCCTAAATTGTTCAAACTCTAGATATTTTTTTATATTAATATTTAATATTTTAGTATTAAATAGTCTATTAGTGCTCATCATGCGCACTTGATGCAACAGTATAGATGTATGATGAGAGATGTAAAGTTGTAATCAAACAATCACCCAAAGGAACAATGAAACATGTGATGAAATCAGCATTGGAATCAATGTTCATTTGATACAATGATGAGCTAAAGATTGAAGCCTAACTTGCTCATTTGGTTTTGGTATCTTGTTGTTGCACCACCACAACTGAGACAGGCAAAGTGGTATCCACAGCGAGCATATCGCCAATAGGCCCGAGTTCAGCTATTTCATTCCACTCACTAAGTCCAAACAGCTGTGGCATGTCATCCGTATGGCGCCTCCCCACCAAGATAAGATCGAAAACTTCTTGCATGTCACGTACCACGAGAGCGGTCTCAGCCCCCTCGTTCACTCGTTCTTCTCGGTACAAGATGTTGTCCTGGTGCTTAGCCTGAATCCGCATGTCCTTCAACACTTCTGCGTCGAGGACTGCATCCCACTGGTCGTTGTACAGGTCAGGGTCCAGTGGAACGAAGCGCACCAGAGTGAGGTAAACCGAGGGTGATCTTGACATGCGCCTGGCGTAAGATAACGCCTCGCGGTCATCGGCTCCTCCCAGGAATATCACGGCCACGTGTTGCACTGGTGATGACATGCGTTGCGGGTTCTTTATCTTATGACGGTCTATCAGAATACCCACGGAGCAAGGAGCCGTTTCCAACACGTTGTTGTTCATCGTTCTGATGCTGTTGCTGTCCTGGATAAGCTTGCCCTGCTGGTTCCATTTCTTGTGGAACGGAAGTATGATCATGGATGTCTGCTTGTCAAACCCGAGGGAGCAAATGTCATAGTGCATGAACTTTGGCAGTGATACCGAAGTGAAGAACTGCACGTAAACATACCCAAGGTACTGCAGTTCAAACGAACGAAGTATGTCCATCATTTTCTGGGAACGCGAGTTGCTAGATGCGTTCCTTTGGCCTAACTGGTGATCAACTAGCAGCGGGGTTGCCCTGCCAACGAGCTCAACCAGGAACATTGAGTAGATTGAAAGAGGACTCTCTCTGTAAGGACAAGAAACTTCGAACAGCTTCCTGGCTGCCAAAACATCTTCTAGCCGGTGAGCAACTGTAAGCAGTCTGAGCTCAGAGTTGGCAGAATTGTGTTGGATGTCTCTCTTCTGATACCCAGAATACGTCCTTGAATAGTCATACATAGACGCCACAGCAAAATGCGTGACTGAAGCAATGATCAATATAGCCATCACCAGCATGGAGAAGGTTTCCTCATCAAATGTCTGGTTTACAGTGTTGTTCAAGTAAAAAGACATCTGCACAACGCCTTGCGTGCACAAGATGAAAGCAAGAGAAATAGCATCTGTAATAGGAACTTTGCAAGCTATAGCCGGGGTGATAACTGACAAGTATTTGATGAAATAGCATATCAGCATGGCTAACCATACATACCCAATAAACTCCATATCATAAATTTCGCATAGGTTCACTTTCATACCAGCAAAAGTCACCATAAGCGGCCCAAACAGCCCTGATACAATTGTATCCAGCTTGTCCACCAGTGTAGATCCCAACGGTGGCCCACCATGCACGGCCAAACCGAGTATAAAAGGACCATACTGGAAACTCATCCCTGCATTGTCACTCAATAGGGATGCAAAAAAGACCAGAAATGCCATAAGAATGATGTAAGCCTTGTCTACCGGCCTTCCCTCAGGGGTCCGCTTGATTATCATTGCTGAAAGGGGGCGGGCTGTGAACACAATAAGTGCAACACACACCACGCCAGAAACGAAAGCCTGTACTGTCACCACAGTCATTGCAGTCATGGATCCCATCTTTACATTGACATAGATGGCCATGACGATAGTGCCAAGCAAGTCACTGACCAATGCAGTTGCCAAAGAAAGGCGGCCAAGCTCAGAGTTCATAACTTTCAAATCAACAACGAGAAGTGCAATCACGGGGAACGAAAACTGACTTTGTATTCTTAAGATAGCCCGAATAGCTGACCATCTATATCTGTGAATCTGTGGATATTCCGTTATTCCGACTTCACTGAAGCAGATAAAAATAAAATGTGGGATGGCAACAGCAATCACTCCTATTGTCCACGCCTTCACACCAGATCTCGAAATCAGTCCCAGGTCCATCTTCACTCCACTCAGGAATATAAAGAACAGGAAGCCAATTTTTGACAATAAACCCATGTAAAAGTCTGCCTGGTCCATCACTAAAACTTTTCTTGTAAACTCTAATCTTCCCACCCCCGTTGGCCCCAAGATGATACCCGTCTGTAGGTTCACAACCAATTAACTTCAGAGCCAAATAGAAAAGGAGGATTAAACCAAAGAACACAATAAAAAGGGGAAAAATTACATTTTTGGTTATCCAGTTAAAACCCTGATATAAACTTAGTCGTTTTATATATATATATATATATATATATATATATATATATATATATATATATATATATATATATATATATATTTATATATGTGTGTGTGTGTGTAACCATCTTTTAACTCTTCATTTATGTGCAAAGTGATGAATTTAGCCCCTAAAAGACCAAATCCCCACTTTATTAAGTGATATATTGGTGGCAGAAATAGTAGGGACTAAAATCAAAGATGATCAGGCATATAACTCATGAATTAAGTCTATATAAGTGAAAGGACTAAAAATACAATATTCCCTTTTATTATTATTATTATTGAAATCGCTTAAACAAGGAGGCATATTTCTGATTAGGTCACGAAGATCCAATCAATCGTTATTGGGGATATACAAAACACAGCATTATTTCCATAAAGCATTGTTCATTTGTTCCTTGCTGGGATGCCTAAATTGTGCAGATTTAACAATTGCATAAAGGAAAGGCGATTGAAGATGGAAAGAGTACCAAAAGTTCAGAGACGAAGCGGGGCAACCGGAAGCGCTTGAGCAACAAATGCAGCAGCTCGGCGAGCAAGAACATGACAGCTAGCTGTCCAAGCATACGAGGCAGGGAATAAGCAAAGAATCGGAAATGATTGGTAGCCGTGTTGACCGCCCATATTCCTGGAGAATGGACGAGCATCCGTCCCATGCAGTAATCCTCTGTGGAGCCCGGGTTTTGCAGTAAGGGCGGCGGCTGAGCACCGTGTGTGGCCATGATTGATGATCTTCTCTTCTCTGCTCCGGTGAACGGCAGAGAAGAAGAAGATGTTGTGGTGGTGCATATAGAGATAGAAATAAAAAAGGAAAAAAGCAAGGGCTTAGGGATTGTAGAACTTGCGAACACAACAATGGGGAGATTTGTACTGAAATCACCTCCGAATTTCCGACATTCCGGTTTGAAGAACGTATGAACTGGACGGACCAGCTGTCTGCCATCGCCGGAAAAAGTTCCCAGCCAGTCAATTTAGGAACTCCGCACGCGAGGCTCTATTTGCGCAGAGATGAAAGTGGATGGAGGGAAATCAGAAATGTCGTTTCTTATCGTTGTTCCTATTTGGGCCAACAAGAAATGGGTTAATTGCTTTTTGGGCCGGTCTATGGATCTCGACAAATTTTTATGTATTGAATTACATTATACAACATAATTGTACTTTCTCTGAATACAATATATACATGTTAATTCTGTGACAATGCAATATTTGTCGCTTGAACCCATGACCTCTTATATGAAAGAGTCATTTCATGACACTAGACCATAAGGTCATTGGTGAAATGTACACTATTTGATAGTATACAAAATAGTTTACTTTCCATACTTAAATAATGTATTTTTAATATGGTCCATATAATAATGATCCAAACAAACCTTGGCATGGTCTATGGATTATTAGTATAATGTTCATTTTTAATACATTGAATGTTTGTTTTTATTATTTTTTTTAGACAATTGAATGTTTATTTTTAATATTTTAAAAATATATTTTTTGAAAGTTCAATTTTAGTGTAATGCATGTTTATTTTTGTATAATACCTAAAATAAATTTTTAATACATGTTAAGACCTTGTGGTCTAATGGCACCAATGTTGCATTTTCATATAGGAGATTGTGGATCTGAGCCTTAGTAGAGGTGATATTGACTTTTTGTACTTTAGTAGGTTGAGAAAATTGTTCAACTTGTAATGTGGACCAGGGTCTATAGTGTAATTTGCCACTCAACTTGTAATGTCTATAGTATAATTTGCCGCTCTACAATTTAAGTACTCTGTATTTTTTTTTTTTAAATACTATAAGACTAATTCAGACTCGACACAAATCACACTCGTAAAGTTTAATTCCTTACAGCACGTTTGGTTCACGGAATGAATTTTGAGGTAATAGGAATGCTATTCCATAAGGAATGGAATAGGTAAGGAATAGAATAGGAATTGTATTCTATTGTTTGGTTCGCGGAAGGAATAGACTTTAGGAATTATATTACAATGTTTGGTTGATTTAAGGAATAAAAATGAAATATGTTTTAAAAGACATAAATACCCTTATAAAAATATGTGATGGTGGCGATGGTGGTGGCGGTGGCGGTGGTGGTGCTGGGGTGGTAGTGGTGGTGGTGGCGGTGGCGGTGGCAGTGGTGGGGGCGACGGTGGTGGTGGTGATGGTGACGGTTGTGGCAGTGGTGGTGGGGGCGGCAACGGTTATGGCGGTGGTGGTGGTGGTGGTGGCGGTGGCGGTGGTAGTGGTGGGGCGGCGGTGGTGGTGGGGGGGGGGGGGGGGGGGGCGACGGTTGTGGCGATGGTGGTGGTGGTGGCGGCGGCGGTGATGGTGGTGAAATAGGATAAATTTATATATAGGATAAAAAAAATTAGGCTAAAGAAATGGGTAAAAAAGAAAATAGATTCTAAAATCTATTCCTGAGCGTTTAGTGATAGGCTAATACCAGGGGGCCTAGTAATAGCTATTACCTTATTTGAGGTAATAGGCTATTACCAGGAATATTATTCCTGGTAATAGAAATGGTTACCAAACAAAGGAATAGGCCTATTACTGGGAATGCTATGCCATTCCCGGCCTATTCCGTGAACCAAACGGGCCATTATAATTATTTAATATGATGCATACATACACTAGTCCTACCTTGGATCTTGCACCTCCCCCGCCCCCTCCCGATTGTGACGGTCTAGTTACGAGAACCGTGCCTCACTCATTTAGCTACCCCACCTTGGATCTTGCACCTCGCCCCGCTCCCCTCCCGATTTTGACGGTCTAGTTACGAGAATTGTGCCTCACTCATTTAGCTACCCCTCCTTTAGCTACCCCTCATGGAGGGGTTTATCACATACAAATATACAATATCTCTAAATAGATCTATATAGTTAACATTCTGCTACACCAAGATGTGTTGGCTCGAGTGGAAGGAGATGATTTAACTAACAAGTAACAACATTTATATAATTGAGTGAGTAGATACAACATCAAGTTTACAAATATACACAATATGCTAATACATTAGTATTATTAGTTAGTTATTACTATTACTATAGACTGAATACATGAAGTCTGATTGATTGAAGAAATGGAAGCACTAAAATGCAGGCAGCCCATGCACCTTGTCATTTCTGCTGTAAAGGTTGCTGCTGACATACCAAGACTGAAACCGGGAAGTTGATATCTGCAGCAGCAAGCATGTCGCCGAGAGGCCCTAATTCCGGCAAATCATTCCACTCGGTCAGCCCTGATAACTGCGGCGTGTTGTCTTTGTGCCGCCTTCCTACCAAAATAAGGTCGAACGCTTCTTCCATGGCGTGAACAATCAGAGCGCTTTCGGCCCCATCTGACACGCTTTCCTCTCTGTACACTATGTTATCCTGCTGCTGCCCTAACACCCTCACGCTTTTCAGCATTTCTGCATCCAGAACCGTGTCCCACTGGTTTTCGGCCATGTCAGGGTTCAGTGGAACTAAACGGATCAGACTGAACTCGACTTCGAGCGACATTGACATGCGCCTTCCATAGGCCAATGCCTCTCGATCATCGGATCCTCCCATGAATATCACGGCCACTCGGTAAGCCGCCGATGGCCCTGCAGGCATCTTTTTCCTGATTTTATGACGGTCTATTAGAACGCCTATAGAACAAGGAGCCATGTCCAGAACATTGCAGTTAATTGTTCTCAACATAGTGCTGTCTGAGATCAACCTCCCCTGCTGGTTCCATCTCCTGTGAAACGGAAGCATGATAAAAAACGTCAACTTGTCAAACGCCAGCGAGCAAATGTCGTGGTGCATGAACTTGGGCATCGATATCGCTGTAAAGAATTGCACAGTAGCTGACTCCAAATGCTGCATTTCGAACGACTGAAACATGTCTAATATCTTTTGTGAGCGGGCGTTGCTAACTTGGGAGGAATGTTTTTGGCCTAGCTGGTGATCAATTAGCAGCGGGGTTGCCTGCCCAACCAGCTCCACCAGGTGGAGTGCATAGACCGAGATAGGACTCCCTTTGCAAGGAAAGGACACATCTAATAGCTTCTTTGCTGCCAACACATCATCTGGTCGATAAGCACACGACATAATCCTCAGCTCTGAGGTCAGTGAACTATTCTCGATGTTTCTTTTCCGATACCCAGCATATGTTCTTGAATAATCATGCAAGAACCCCACAAAGATATACGATGCTGCTGCTGTGACTATCACAGATGAAGTGAGCATGGAAAAGGTTTCGGCATCAAATGTCTGCATTTCAAGCGAGGGAGAAGGGTGAGTATAAGATTTATGCAAACCATGTACAATCAGTTGGATGAAGAACAAGCAATTAAGAAAACAACCATATCCTAGCGGGTAACAGAATGCAACAAGATCCGATCCATTGCTAATCCAGAAAGTAATAAATTTAAAAAAGTAAATGTGTGTATGTACCTGATTAACAGCGTTGTTGAAGTAGAAAGACATCTGAATGAAGCCCTGTGTGTTCATCATGAAGGCAAGAGAAGCAGCACCTTTCAGAGGGACATTGCAGGCCAGACTAGTTAACAAAACCGTGAAATACTTTGACAGAAAGCTCAATGCAATGGTGACCCAAATGACAGCTACAAACTCCAGATCATACAGTTCAATGAGGTTCACTCTCAAACCACAGTAAGCCACGAAAAGCGGTCCAAACAGCCCTGATATAATCGTATCCAACTTATCCACCAGTGTCGACCCCAGAGGTGGCCCATCAGGTACCACCAAACCAAGTAAGAACGGTCCATACTGGTAACTAATCCCAACATTATCCGTGACTACGACTGTAAACAGGACAAAAAAAGTCATGAAAATGACAAAAGACGTATCTACTGGCCTTCCTTCCGGTGTCATTTTGATAACCCTGGCTGAAAGTGGGCGAACAACTACAAAAGTAATCAGGATGAAGGCAGTGGTCATAACTAAAGAATGCACCGACAGTACAGGCATCGTTGTCATGGTTGCGATTTTGATGATGGAGAAAACAGTCGACACCCCATTGCTAACCAAGTCACTAACCAACGTCGTGGCCAATGCAAGGCGGCCAAGCTCAGAATTAATGATCTTTAGATCCACAAGCAGAGACGCTGTCACGGGAAACGAACTCAAAAACTGTATTGAGAAGATGGCTTTCACAGACAAACGTCTATATCTACTAATCTCTGAATGGTCTAATCCTTTCGAAATTTTGGTAAAAACTGCAAAGGGAACCATCACTGCTGTTACTCCTATAGTAAATGCCTTCTTGCCGCACTTCAGAACCATCTTAGGATCCATCTTCACTCCACACATGAATGTGGCGTAGATAAAACCAATTTTGGACAATAAATCTAAATAGGTTTGTCCTTCCGCCGGAAAAAATGTTTCTGTGAACGTCGGAATTTGCCCTAGCACTGTCGGACCTAGTATTATGCCGGCCTGTATAGTACCAAATCAAATTCAAAACAAGCATTCCATAATCCATACATGTTCTAACTTGCAGATCATTGAGAGATATAGGACAGGAAAACACATTATGCGAGCGAGAAACCCTACGTACGCGCATTATTGCAAATTTGGAATCAAATGATAAACAGCGAATTGTTGTAACGAATAGGGCAGATCAGAGAAGAATTGAATACCAGAAGCTCGGAGACGACGCGGGGCATGCGGGCGCGTTTCATTAACAAATGGAGCAATTGAGTGAGGACGAAGATGATACACAATTGAAGAAGAAGAAGAGGCAGAGAATAACCGAGGAAGGGGCGCGGGTCGGTAGGGTCATTGTCCCAAAACCCGCGGGAGTGGACGTGTATATCGGCCCGGCAGTAATCCTCTATTGCGCCGGGCAATTGCCCCGGCGGAGGGGGCGCAGGGGGTGCACTATTCTCCATCACGGAGAACGGATTCTCAACAACAAAATCCTAGCTAGGTATTGCAGAATGTCTCGTGATGATGATTGCTGGGAGAAAGGTGGCGGGAAGACACGTGTATGCATGGGAATTTTTGTTCTTTGAATTTTGTATTTTAATTTTAATAAATTAGATATCCCAAATTCCCAACTTAAATTAGACTAATCTTAAACTATTAGAATCCCTGTCCAAGAATTGCTGAAGTAAATATAAAATCCAATCGTTATGCTGTGCATCCGTATGCACCATGCATGGTGCATACGGATGCCAAAACGACGTCGTTTTATTAAAAAACGCGCGTCTCCCAGTTAAAAAAAATTCAGGTTCGATTCCCAGCAACAACATTATATTGTTCATTCATTCTGGAATTTTAGTTCATAGATTATGGAATTATAGTTTATTGATTATGGAATTATAGTTCATCGATTATGGAATTGTAGTTCATCGATTCTGAAATTTTAGTTTATAGATTATGGAATTTTAGTTCATTCATTCTGGAATTTTTAGTTCATAGATTAGATTATGGAATTATAGTTCATCGATTATGGAATTATAGTTCATCGATTATGGAATTTTAGTTCATATGTTGTTGCTAGGAATCGAACCTGATTTTTTTTTTTTTAAGGGGAGACGCGCGTTTTATTAAAACGACGTCGTTTTTGCATCCGTATGCACCATGCATGGTGCATACGGATGCACAGCATAATTTGCCTATAAAATCACCTCATTAGTCCTGAGGTCCCCATAAGAGGTCCTCACCTCCTCTTTTTCAGTCAAGATTTCTCAATGACCTCCCAAACTATGTGTAATTCAAATCTTCCATTATCACTAAATAAAATTTTAAAGTGATCAATTGAACTTTCTATCTACAAAAAGCCATATTTTCTCGTTGCATAAATATATCTTTTTGTGCTTGTATGGACAACTCAACTGGTCATAGAAGTGAAGTTTGGGAAGAATGACCAGGGATCGAGTCTCACCCAGTGAGGGGGTCTAGCCGAGTCTCACCCAGTGTGGGAGCAACCTCTCAAAGTGAGGGGGTCTAGTCTCCGTGGCATTCTCTTAGATGTTCTGTCGAGTCCTACCCAGTGTGGGAGCAACCTCTCAAGTGTCGGGTCCTACCCAGTGTGGGAGCAACCTCTCAAAGTGAGGGGGTCTAGTCTCCGTGGCATTCTCTTAGATGCTCTGTCGGGTCCTACCCAGTGTGGAAGCAACCTCTCAAAGTGAGGGGATCTACTCTTCGTGGCATTCTCTTAGATGCTCTGTCGGGTCGGGGTGTAGAAGCCCTTAGAATTGGAGATTCAACCTTTTGGGAAGAAAAAATACATCTTTTTGCCTTCTTTACAACTAATGAGGAAACCTGTTGGAGAATGTGTTTGTCCTCAACAACCTAAAGTCATCACTCTAAAACGTCAACCTTACAATTCACATAACATGTCTTTAAAGGCCCTAAATCGATCCTCAAAACCCAACCTTATTATATTGGTAATTAAATTTCACTCAGAAATTAAATAAAGTACTACATATACATGACCTCCAATAAAATCATTTACTCTAACAGAACCAAACTAATTTATATTTTAAAAAAAGATTAAACATATATGTATATATGGTATGCGTTTATTCCTCTCCCCAGCTGCTAGCTTGCTTCCCGATTTTATGAAGAGCTTTGACCACCTCTTCATTGGTCACCTTCCCAGTGACCATCACCTTGTTTAGCTTCTTGTCAACATCGTATGTTTCAATGTCTGTCATCCCGGCCATAATCATGGAATGGAAATTCAGATCATCAGACCAAGAAATCTTTTAATTTGGGGTGGTTAATGTTCATATAAATTAATTACCTTCAATTTTCTTGATGGCTTTCAGGATTTTCCTAATGCATTCGTCGCAGTGCAAATTCACCTTCAACTCCACCGTCTAAATTGAAATCAAGAAATTAAAAAGATCGATCAAATAAAATGGTAATTGTAAGCACGTACGGGAACTTACATTAGCCATGGAGCTTGAGCTAACTGGAGTTGGGAAGCAAGAATGAAAATTAGTGTAATTTCTGAGCGATGCTCAGGTGGGGTGTATATAAGGTGGGCGGTGTGAATTGGGGGTATTGGATTCTCTGCTTTAATTTTTCAATTCATATATTATATTATATATATGGAGCGTGCTGGATGGCCATCTCTTCACTTTGTTAAAAGGGACTTTAGTTTCCTCCTTTTTCTGACCCCTGCCACATTATCGTCCGTTCATTTGGGGCGGCAAACGTTTGACGTTTACGTCCCAGGCTGTCAATATACGCGACCAATCCCAAACCGCCCTCACTATACTTAGACTAATTTCGTCAAGTACTTTGTACTCAGATAATATATAGTAATCTATCTCATATGAGAGGTTATGAAATTGAGTTTCAGTGGAAGGTTATGAGATCGAGTCTCATTGAAGGTATTGTTAATTCTTTATGTTTCATTATGTTGAGACAATATTAATCATCTGACTATAGTCTTTTCTTAAATTGGTCCCTTAATTTTTAATTTCTTCAAAATGATCCTCTTACTTTTGAATTTTAAGCCAAAATGGTCTTCCGTTAGCTTTGGCATTAAGTTGGTGTTAAAATGAAGGGTAAAATTGAAAATTTAAGTTTTTCACTCTAATTTAAAGTAATCTGTGATTCCTTTGCGCAATATGTGCACATATTTCTTCAAATTAGGTTTTTGCTCTCCTAAATCTGCAATCAAAATGTGGGATAATCAACTAGAAGGTCAAAAAAGTTCATCTTCAACTTCATCCATAAATGGATGACCATTTTGGTTTAAAATTCAAAAGTCAGATGACCACTTTAGAAAAATTAGAAATCAAGGGATCAATTTGAGAAAAGACCATAGTCGGAGAACCATTTTGGAAATTAAGTCTTTTAGTAATTTGTCTGCAAAGTTAGATCCTTTTAGCAAATTAAGTTCAAAATCTTTAATTTTATGGCACCTGGTAGTGTAAATTAAATTTGACTTTTACTTGAGGACATAGGCCTTGTTTGGCAAATAGCGGTTAGCGGTTAGCGTTAGCAGATTGTGTTAGCGGTTAACAAATAGCGGATTGTGTTAGTGGGTTTGACCAGCGGTTTATATCAGCGGTCTGTAAAAAGATGTTTGGTAAAATTAGCGGTTTAGATTAGCGGTTAACATGTAAAATGACCAAAAGAGTATACATATAATAATAATAATAATAATAATAATAATAATAATAATAATAAGTATTATTATTATTAATTAAGAATAATAATAATCAAAATTTTAAAATTAAAAAAAAAGAGAGAGAGAGAGAGAGAGAGAGAAATGTGATGTGGGATCAAATCTGATCCCACATTGACAACAAATAAATAAAAAAAGGACCTTGAGCTCCCTCATTAAAAGGGGAGCTCAACGCCCCAATTTGCATCCCAGGGCAGGGAATTAGAAGCCTCAGGCTTCATTATTAATGAAGCCTGAGGCTTCTCATTTTAATTAACAACAACAACGTTAATTTTTTTTTTTTTTAATATATAAGGGCGTTTTGGGCTTTTGCCCAAAACGCCAAAGAGAAACGCTGCTATATGCAGCGTTTCTAAAATCAGCGGTTTGGAGCAATTTGCTGCTCCAAACCGCTATTAACCAAACAATGACTTTGGCGTTTTGATCGTGGTCAAAACGCCAAAGTCGATGGATCCGCCAAAATTTTGACGGATCCGCCAATAACCAAACATGCCCAAAATCATATTTTGAATCCTATTAGGATCATGCTTACAACACCTTTGCTTGGGTATTCATTTGGCAAGCAATTTGATTTTTTCCAACTTAAAGCAATTTGATTTTTTCCAACTTATGACACTGATACAAATTTAAGTCTTAATTGCTAAAAAGAAATATACAAAATCAATCATTTTATTGTACATTAAATATCTTACTAAATACCAGCCACTAATAAGTTCAAAATCTTAAACTTACATGATCTAGATATTTAAAGTACGTCAGATCAACGAACCTAGCACTAATAAGCTAAGTTTGAAATCTTAATTAAACTTATATATATATGTGTGTGTGTGTCAGCCCAAATGTAGTCAGGCCTTAATGTGCGATCGACCATTAGGTATGTAAAAATGCACCAATATGTTTAGAAAATGCGCAACAAAAAAAATTTGTTATCAACTATAATACAAGTCAAAATTGCATTGAAGTCACCCAAAACTTTGTTGTCGACAATTCTTCATACAACATTAACATGATTACTTTATCTAAGTAAATGGGTGCAATATAATTTCATATTAGAAAATTACAAGTTCAATTCTTGTCAATATCCTTTTTATATTAGTCTATCACACAATTCTCATATCTTGTACATAAAATGAGACGGAGAGAATATAGAATTTTTATAACAAAAAAAAAAAATCAAATTGATTGTGCACCCAAAATGTAATGAAGTTTTTTTTTTTTTTTTTTTGGTTAAAAAAATTGTGGTCTCACCTAAGCGAAGTACCATAATTCGTAGAGGTTCAGAATCTGAGTGTTATATGTTTTTGCATTTTTTTGATCGTTCAAATCTTTTCATGTGTAGATTACTAATTATCCAATGAAACGAAACGAAACGATTTTATTGCAAGCCAAACACATCACTACAGACGAAACAAACACAACCATAAAGCCAAACAGTACAACTGACAAATGCAGACGCCTGCAGTTCTCCTTCTTCTGCACATGCGGAAAAAAGTCGCATGCCTTCTAGTGTTGTACTTCACGTACTACAGGTGGAACAACGGGTCGGGTGTGACCCACCCGCCTTAGATGGCAAGGACGAGACCCGGCACAGATTTGCTCCCGCCGCGATTAGGGAGGCTGCTCTCCCAGACGGAAGTGCAGGAGAGCGGAGCAATGGCGGCGTCGCTGAAGCGCGTGACGGTGAGGTAGGTGTTGAAGTACTCGCGGACCTGGGTAATTATCCCATCCGTGACGGTCCAGGCGTGAACCCAGGTGATGTTGCGCGGCGGATCGCAGCCTTCGACGAGCACCACGGAGGAGCCGATGGCGTCGATCGTCTGGTGCTTGAACTGGAACAACGAATCGGCGGTGGAGTCGTCGACAGTGCCGGTGAGGATGCGCATCAAAAACTGGTGCGACGGCGGGCCATGGAACCACCACTCCAGATCGGAGGCCAGAAGCTTCTGGACTTTTTCCACGTCGCGTGAGCTCAGCGCTTCATATAGGGCGATCACCACCGCCTTGTTTCTGCTTTCTTCCTGAGAGTTAGCCAGTTTTGGTTGCCGATATGATGAAGGAATTGAAGATGAGAAGATAATCGAAGAGAGAGCAGACGGATAGACCAAAATGCAATTCACGGAAGAAATATATATGAAGCCTCCGATCCGATCAAAGTTGGAATTGAAGTCTTTTGGAATAATGGCGCCGGAGTTTATATAGGGAGAGGGAGGGGTATGTTTGTGATTATGAATTGTGACATCACACGGTTAAAAGATTTTAATGAGAAACACACACACATTATATATAAGATGACAAAGACACTATTTTAATTCTTTAGTAAATTTAGTTCATTGGTTATCTGTAATGTAAATTTAGTTAATAACTTTTTAACAAATGGTTAATTTACCGTTTTGCTAAAAATATAAGAAATAAATTAAATTTAGGGATAAGAGTCAAATAGACCCTTCAACTATAAGACAGAGTGCAATTAGCCCCTTGAACTAACAAAAGCTCCAATTAACCCCTTCATCTGTTTACTTGTATGCAATTAAGTCCATAACTTTCTAAATTTGTGCAATTAGCTTAATTTGAAGGTAAACATAAGGTAATAGTAGGTCAAATTGATTTTTTTTTTTTTAAAAAAAAAACAAAAAAACTAAAACTAAAACTAAAACTAAAACTAAATAAAATAATAATAAAAAAAAAAACAAATTACGTCCAGTTGACGGAGAAGCCATGGCCGGCTTCCCGTCAAACTGGACGGAGAAGCCATGGCTGGCATCTCCGTCCAGTTTGACGGAGAAGCCGGCCCATTCTCCGTCGACTGGACTGAGAAGCCATTGCCAGCTTCTCCGTCCAGTTTGACGGAGAGCCATGGCCGGCTTCTCCGTCAACTGGGCTTAGAATCCATGGCCGACTTCTCCGTCAAACTGGACGGAGAAGCCATGTCTGGTATCTCTGTCCAGTTTGACGGAGAGCCATGGCCGACTTTTCCGTCCAGTTTGACGGAGAAGCCATGACCGGCTTCTCCGTCAACTGGGCGAAGAAGCCATGGTCGGCTTCTCCGTCAACTGGCCGGAGAAGCCAGCCATGGCAGTTTCTCCGCCGACTTCTCCGTCTAGTTTGACGGAGAAGCCTGTTTTTTTTTTTTTTTTTTTTTTTTAATTTCTTTATTTTTTTATTTTTTATTTGAATTAAAAAAGATATTATTTTATTTTTATTTTTTAAAAAAAAATTACCTGCAACTTTAATGTAACCTTCTAATTAACCTAATTGCACAAAAATGAAAAGATAAAGGGTCTAATTGAAGCTTTTGTTAGTTTAAGGGCCTAATTGCACTTTGGCCTATAGTTTAAGGGTCTATTTGACCCTTATCCCTTAAATTTATGTTTAGATTATAATTATTATATGTGAGGGAATGGAGTATGTGTTTATTGATATAAAACAGCTAACTATAAATAGTACACAAATGAGAGTAAGTAGCATGAAATTACAAGAATTAGTTTAACATAGCTATTCTATAAGAGCATAATTAGAATATATAGATACAGAGATGAAATATGTCACCCACATATATCCTTAACATTATATTGCTTTCATATTACAGTGAAATGACAACCTTCCAAAAATAAAGAAAAAGAGAAAAATGCTAGCATGAGCTTAGTTCAATGGTTCAGGTAGGCATATATTTAGAATAAGAGACCAATGGTCGAATTTTGACGACGGAATGTGGGGATTATGTCTAAAGTGGACAGATCCCTTATACGCATCGGCATTTGGCCATGTTTGATGAGCCATTGAAACACCGTAATTTACCTCTTTCCAAATGTTCTATCGGGTCAGGATGTGGGGCCTTTAAGATTGAAGATTCAACTTTTTGAGAGAAGAAAAAGAGAAAAATGTCAAAAACCTTTGATGAGTGTCGTCATTTGGTCAGGGCCGGATTTTAGGGCGTGCAACATGGGCAACCGCACAGGGCCTCAATTTTTAGAGGGCCTAATATTTACATTGTTTATACTTATTTAAAATAAAAATTATATATTTCATAGTAAGAGCTGTTATTTTTGCATTCAACTAGTGTTACACTATTCATACTTATTTGAAAAAATATATATTTTATAGTACTAGTTTTAAAGATTGTGCTCTTTTAATAGGGCCTTATTTATTTATAAGAACGGGGCCACAAAAATTTAGAAATCCGCACTGCATTTGGTGGACATTAATGTTGTTTATATTGCTAGCTAGTGTATGTGTCATGGATGCACTCCATCTAATGAAATATCCAAATGTATAAAGCCCAGCCATACCTTATCCAATCATTGCACGAGCCCATGCAATTCAATATCACACTATATATAAAATCAAAACAATATACATTTTTTATCCCTCTACTAGTCTACTATACCGTAAGTAAAACAATATGAAATTAAAGATTACTTGACTAGATATTTCACTTTGCATGCTCAGGAATTGCAATTCAATTTATTGAGACACCTCAATTGGATCTTCATTATAGTTTTTGAGATGCATGATTGATTGTTACTCGTTCAAGATATATATATTGCTCTGAATTGTCATAGTTCCTTTTGAGATTTTCTTTATCCTTGTTGATAAAAGAAAAACAATATAAATATTTTATGGCACTTCTACTATGCATGCCAAGTCCTGTTGCGTTGTTAATTGTTAATTACATGTAATTTAGTTATGTTGCAATGTGAGAATTGTCTATTAATCTTTTCAGTTTGAGTCAGTCAGCTACCTAAACGAATTTACTTCATTGTAGTAATTTGTCCATTAACTCTTCATCATATTTTTTTGAGAGGATTGATTGGGCATTATATTACGTGTTCAAGATAGGCATCTTGCTCTAAATTGTCATAGTTTATTTCAAGATTTTCGTTTTCTTTGTTGATAAAAGAAAGACAATATATTTTATGGCACTTCTACTTTGCATGCCAAGTTGCGTTGCATTGTTACACGTAATAAGTTGCATTACTGTTATGTGACAGTTGTCTATTGACTTTATTGATTTGAGCCAATTAACTATGGGAAGCTAAACTGGTTTACCTCATTATAATCAATTATCCATTAGAGCCACAAAACAGACTTCATCTAGGGGGCACCTTTAGATAGTGATTGAACACTTTTTCTTAAATTAAAGTTTAAAATATAATTTAACTAAAAGTCTTTTGAATAATGATTTTAAAAATCAGTTATTAATTTTAAAATTGAACACAATTAACCATTGATTGTTGAAATTTTACCAATCTTTGGTTACCAAATTCATTTGCCGGCTGTCAAATTCGAAAGCAAATTAAAGTTGTAATTATCATATGCCACACCTTAAAACCATCCAAGTATCCAATAATGACGCTAAAAGTTTAAAACAATCAAGATTTTCGATCAATTTGATAGCCAAAATCAAGAGATAAATTATTAAGTTTCAATAAAATACAAAAAAAAAAAAAATCTTATTTTATTTTTCAATTTCTCTCTTAGGTTGAGAAATTAAAGCTCGACCATACATACCATATATACTATTATTATAGGAACAGTAAATTGAAGAAGAGACAAAAGTGTAATTTATGTCGAGGGAGATTATTGAAGATGAAAAAGACTTGAGGTACCTCAAATTATTATTATTATTATTATTATTATTATTATTATTATTATTATTATTTATCCACATTTCGTGATAATAAAAAATTGATCATTGTCCGCCTGGGTTTAACTCAATAATTCAGTAGACAGTATTTGAGAATAATTCAGTAGACAGTATTTGAGAGAAGAGACCCAGGTTCGAGCCTCGGCGGCGGTAATGTGGGATTGTACCCAAAGTGAGTAGATCCGTTGTGTGCATCGACATTTGGTCCTATATGCTGATCCATTGAGTCACAATGATTTACATCTTACCAAATGTTTTGTCGTGCCGGGATATGAGAAGCCCTTGGGGTTGGGGGTTCAACCTTTCAGGAGAATAAAGAAATTGACCATAACCCTAATGGGACGTTTGGTTCATGGAATCTTAGGATTACCTTATGTGTTTGGTTTGGATTGTGGAATATAATATTGCCTTGTTTAGTTAAGTGTTATATTTTAGGTTATATGGATCAATTTACTATAACATCCTCAATAATATATATATATATATATATATATATATATATATATATATATATGTGTGTGTGTGTGTGTGTGTGTGTGTGTGTGTGTGTGTGTGTGTTTATTTATTTATTTATTTATATGTATAAATGTATATCAATGCTTAAATATTAATATATGGAATAAGGTTCAAATTGGCCACTGAACGTAACCTGAAAATGCAATTAGGCCACTGAACGAAAAAAAAGTGCAATTAGGCCACTGAACACTCCAAAAATGTGCAATTTCACCTGATAACAGGTTACCCTCAATTTTAGCAGGTTATCTGCTTACGTGGCAGCTGAGTTAACATTTTAAATAAATTTTAATTAATTTTTAATAAATTTTAATAATAACTTTTTATTAAAATTTTTTTTAAAAATAAAAACGACTTTTTATTTTTTATTTTTTATTTAATTTTTTCCAATTTTTTATCAAATTTATTATTAAATTAATTATTAAAAATTATTTAAAAATTATTAAAAATGCCAATTAAGCTGCCACGTAAGCAGGTAACCTGCTAAAATTGATGGTAACCTGCTATCCGGTAAAATTGCATACGTTTGGAGAGTTCAGTGGCCTAATTGCACTTTTTTGAGTGTTCAATGACCTAATTACACTTTTTTTTTTTGTTGAGTGGCCTCAAGTTACGTTCAGTGGTCAATTTGAACCTTATTCCTTAATACACACACACACACACACACATATGTATATTTGATTATATAAACATATATGTATTTCATTATTATTGTTATTATTATTATTGTTATTATTATTATTATTATTATTATTATTATTATTATTATTATTATTATTATTATTACTAGTAATTCACCCGCGCAATGCATGGAAAAAAATTATGTTATTATAAATATAAATAAAAAATAGAAAAATTAAAATATTTAAATTATTTAATATAATAATATTTTTGAGCTTCCATTGGTCAAGTATTTATTATTTTTATAGAATGCAAAATTACAATTAAAATTATAATTTGCTATGGTTAATATAATCTCTAATTATGTGTATATTCCAATAAACTTATAGAGAGAATTTACATAATTACATTGATTTATTCTTAATTGTATTTCATCTATATTATAATTTTCACAATACGAATAATAACTAAGATAATTACATTTGGAAAGCAAATTTCAAATTTTATATGTGTTAAATTTAAACTATAATTGAACACATTTTTTATATGATTATATAATATATATAGCTATTTTATTTTTCAAAAGTATATTTTTTATATGATTATATAATATATAGCTATTTTATTTTTTAAATGTTGTGCTTTTTTTTTTTTTTTTAATAATAAAGGATGTTGTGGCATTAATTGTAACATTAATTATTTCCCAAACCATATAGCTTTATTATATAAAGGATTATTATTATTTAAGGATTAGTAAACTAGGGCAAAGTTAGAATAATTCAAGGTAATCTAAGATTACCTAAGAAAACGGGGGTAATTACGTTACCTTGAAATATTATTGCCACATCAGCTTTCATGTAATATAACATTACCAGGTAATCTCATAACTTGAACCAAACAAGGTAATATAGCATTACCAGACTCAGATTACCCAGGTAATCTAAGATGACTTGAACCAAACGCACCCGAACATGACGTTTGGTTGGAGAGGGGGAATTACGTGGGAAAAGAATTGTGATTCCATGGGAGATGAATTACTGGGAGTAAAGTTGGAATTTAAATTCCAATGTTTTGTTTACAGGAATAGAATTACTGAGAATTTCAATTCCAATGTTTGATATACATGGGAATTGAAAGGGAATAAGTAGTATAAAGTCCAAAATGTCCATTGTTATTGTCAGGCATTAATTTTAGGTTTAAAAATGAAGGGGTAATTTTGACTCATCACTATTTTTTTTCTTCCTAAAATTATAGGAATTAAAATCTCAGGGGGGACATGGGATTTTAATTCCATGAAAATAGGAGAATTGCAATTCCTTTCAACCAAACAAGGAAATTTTGTGACCTTTGAAATTAGGTGGGAATTAAGTGGGAAGGGAATTTATTTCCCTTCAACCAAACGCCCTGTAAAGGGGAGGCTTAGTAGGTAGAGCATGATTTTTCCACTAAAAGATCATGAATTTGATTTTTACCAACACATTATTAGTTGAACTCGTTGCACATGATCTTCTTATTGTAATTTACATATCATGTATAGTTTGTGAATTATTACATAATAACTCTATTTACCGGCCTATTACACAATATCAGATAGTAATTTCGAATTTCCAAAAAAAAAAAAAAGGATAATAATTCCTTATTATCCTTAATATAAAATTGAGTAGTTGAAATGTGAATTCTCTTTCGGCTCTCCACTTTCCAGCGCTAACTACCTATATTAATTTATTTATAGTTTTAATCAATCATGGGATGCAAGATATAATTAAATTGCTATAAACTACCTATAGTTTTTATTAATTTTGCAAAAAGCCAATACTTCAGTAATAGTGACAAAATCTAATGCCCGTACGCATAGAGTTTGAATGTGTTGAACATCAATAAAGAATAAAAGATCCTTTCGCTGCCTCAGAGGCCAGTGAAATGGAAGAGGCAATTTCTGTTGCATGCTGCCCTAAAGCCAAGATAAAATCGGTCATGCAAGGTTTTGATAGTGTGATTTAGCTTTTTTATTTGAGTTACAAGCTATATTATATAGGAGGTACAAGTGATAAATAGACCCATTTATTACTGTAAAGTGTTCAATTCTCACCACGAACTAAATTAAGTGTCAAATCGACCCATCTACCAGCTAAATTTGTTCGATTGATATTTTTTTTCAGGTTGCTAGCAGGTTGCCTATTTAATTATTAAAAATAAATAAATAAATAAATTAATTAATTATTTTTTTTTTTAAAAAAAAGAATATCAGCCACCGATTGTCAACAATGAGGTCCAGATCTGGACCTCAAACCGCTTGGAATGAGAACGGCGGCCGTCGCCGCCCTCGTTTCAAACGGCCATGGCTGTGTATAATCGATTATGCATCGCGGTGCACGATATAATTTGTCATTGGTCAAATCATTCTTTAAATAATTGTTTAAAAGAAAAGCAAATAATAATTTTAGTTCCATGATTATTGACGTAGTGACAATTATGGTCTATCTATGTGCTTGATGGTGACAAATGTCGTCACATAGCTTTCATTTTACCACCAATTTTAATTTCTCTGGGCAAAAATTTGATGAAAACATACTGAAATTTACCAAACACTTTTCTAGAATCAGCTAATGCTATCAATTAGTTAAACCCACTAATAGGAATGGCAACGGGACGGGAAATGAGGTCTCTGTCCTCGTCCCCGAAATAGATCCCCATTCCCCGTTGCCGCCCCGTTCCCCGGCGGGAATTTTTCGGGAAAGGGGAATCCCCGCCCCGTTTTTGAATGATGTAATGAAAAAAAAAACAAAAAACAAAAACAAAACAAGAAATAATTTACCAGCAATTTAACAACAATAATAAGTAATTTATAAGTTAATCAAAACAAATTAAAACTAAACTAATTAACTAATAACTTAATCAAAACTACTGAACTAAAACAAACCAAAATTACTGTTGAGTACTGAACTAAAAGAAATAGCTAATAAGTTAATAAAAACTAATGGACTAATTAAGTTCATTAATATTATATATATTATAATACTTTGTTTTACTGGACTAATTAAGTTTATTAATATTATATATATTATAATATTTTGTTTTTATTATAGAGGCAGTCGGCACATGTAGGTAGCACTATTGTGACTGTTCATGAATGTTTTGTTTTTAAGTTTATTAATAATATATATATATATATATATATATATATATATATATATATATTTAATATTATAATGGGGATCGGGAACGGGGATGGGGATGGGGGTTGGGGCGGGGACCGGTTTTTCCCATCGGGTTGAATTGCCATCCCTACCCACTAACTCAATCAACTAACAACTATTTACCAAGAAAGGCCATTGTCTTTTTCATTTTCAAGTGTGAGTGTGCTAATGAGTTGCCTTGTATGAAAAGGTGAATTGTGTTGTTAGTGGGGACCTCATTGACTTCTACATATATATATATACTGTATGTAAAATGAATACTTTTGTGTTCTTTGCTTGTCGAAATGTGGTGGGCAATGTTTATAATATTGTAAACCAACGATGTGTTGTCTATTGCTTAGTGGTTTGTTGTATTCTTAATTTAGTCACGTACACTGTACTGTGGGGACTAATATGTAGAGAGTAGCTAGTGTTGTCCATACCATGCACATATATAGTTCGATGTGGTCCATATCATCTAGTGTTAATATGTGTATCTTTAATTAATGTGTTAGTGGAATCTAGTCAACATCTTGTTTAGTGAAAGAGATTGAAACAGATTCTGAGGCATAGGCTTTAGCTAATGACATACACACTTAGGAATTTAGAGATTTGGGTTGAGTTCAGGGGAAATGAAGTATCACATGAGGAAAGTGTTTGAAATTTACAACAGTATATAGTGACAACAAGTGGATCAAGGATTCTGTGGATGTCTTCTCAAAACATTGTGACAAGGTGGGAAGAGTTAGATGGGTTTCTTGGCACCCTCCGGAGCTTGGATGGATTAAAATAAATACTGATGGAGCCTCCAAAAGAATCACTGGTCATGCGAGTGCGGGGGCCTAGCTCAGGATCACAACGGAATATGATTATTCGGTTTCATTATTAACATTGGGGTTTCGGATAGCTTTGTTGCGGAGCTGTAGGGCCTAAGAAAGGGTCTACGGCTGGCAAAGGACAAGGGGGTAAGAAGGATCATCCTTGAGCTTGATTCAGAAGCTAGCGCTGGTAGCAACCATGAGTGAAGATAAAATCGTTGACGAGTGCTCTTCATCCTTGTTTAAAGACTGCAGGCTCCTAGTCACTAGCATGGATGATATCATTTTCAGACACACCTTACGGGAGGGTAACAAATGTGCCGATCACCTGGCAAATTTGGGTCAAGATGCGGCTTGGGGGACCACCTGACTTGATCTTCCGCCGTTAAGCTTAAAACCTCTTCTCGCAGCCGACGCCTTTGGGGCAAGCGCAGTTAGAGTATGGTAGTTAGTTCTCTTTCCTGTTTTAACATGTCTTACTCCACCAAAAAAAACAAAAAAACAAAAAAAAAAAAAAAACAAAAAAAAAAAACAAAAGTGCTTATGAACCTAAAGACAATAAAAATGTTGATGTTAGGGATCGAATGACCTTTACTTTGATAAGTATGTAGTGTAACATTTTCATTATGACATTATTAAGTGGTGCAAGTTTAATAGACCATTTATGATTACTATGTTGTAGTTTGAAGCGGGAATAACCGTTTCCGTTACTTAGCTTATAATAATGATGACACTTAAGCTATTTAAGTACGGTATTCTCGGCCACTGCTCATGTGACACAAAACTCAATTCTTTACCATTCTTCAAGCAATATTATGGAGATAATTAACAACTATGACTAGAGGTACGCTCAATCCTATGCTTCCGTTATCAAATTTAGATTAATTATTGTATATGACTCGAACCTATGGCTGTATAATACATGTGCCTTTATGTATATGTCTAACATGTAGATCTAAATGTGGAATGCTAGCAAGTGATAGAAATGGACCAGAAAGTGTAAAACAAGCAGGAATGAGTTGGATAATGGTTAATGATTGCCCAAACCTATTTGATGTGACGACGATTCAAGCTCAAAGTGGACTATTTTCAATTTTTCATAGCAAGTATACACATGGAAGACCTTGAATTCAGTATAGGCATGACACTTGCTAGCAAAAGGGAATTCAAAGAAGCATTGTATAATTATGCTTATAAAAATAAGAAAGACTTAAGTTTGAAATTTGTAAGGAATGACAAATATATGTATATTATAAGGTGTAAATAAAGTGAAAGTCCTTGAAAAATCAACTTAAGAAAAGATCTTGATTGTGAATTTTGAAGAATATTTGGCATGAGGGATAAACATGATAGATGTTCATGGATTTATAAAAACAAAATGATAAAAGCAAACTAGCATTGTTTTCAATATATGGACTAAGGAAGTAGAGCATCATTAGGATTAGAAAATGATTTAATTCAAAGCAAAAGTATGTAAAGATGAAAGATTTCATATGAGTGTAGACAACTATCTACAATGATCTTATTTAGTTGGAATAATTATTATCAGATTAAACTCTCCCTATTTATTTTGAAAGTCTTTATTGTACAAGTAAAGTATTGGTTTTTATAAGCCTTATTTGGAACAATTATTATTTTCTTGGAATAAAAGTCAAATAGGTCACTGAACTGCACACGATAATGCAATTAGGCCACTGAACCTAAAAAAAAAACCTACAATTGCGTCTCTAAACAAATCAATTTCATTCAATTTGTCCATTTTTCAAGTTGATAACAGGTTACTCCTCCATCTAGGATGCATATGTGGTATTTTTTTTAAAAATAATTTATTTTTAAATTAGTTTTTTTTTTTAATGTTTAATAGATAAAAACTAAAATAATTTATTTTTTATTTTGAAAATAAAATAATTTGTTAAGACGTCGTACATGGGCTTGGATTTTATTTTCAAAAAAAAAAATTATTTTAGTTTTTATTTATTAAACATTAAAAAAAATAAATTTAAAAATAAATTATTTTAGTTTTTATTTATTAAACATTAAAAAAATTAATTTAAAAATAAATTTTTTTCAAATGCCACATATGCATCCTAAGTGGAGAAGTAACTTGTTAGCAACTTGAGAAACCTGAAAACTAAATAAATTGAATGAAATTGGTTATTTTAGGGACTCAATTGTAAATTGTTTAGGTTCAATGGCCTAATTGCATTCTCGTGTGCAGTTTAGTGGCCTATTTGACCCTTATTCCTTATTTTCTTTGTCTTTTTAGAACAACTTTTAGTGTCTTGTAAGCTTTTTTTAGAACATGGTGTTTATGACTACAATGGGTGAAATGTAATTGAAATATTTTTATGTGATTTTGTCCGTCATTATATTGACATGTGATTATATTGTGTGTCGTAAGTCTTATGGATCCACATGTTTTTTCAATTGGTCAATGACCACACAACTCATTTCCACTGAATAATTACGTAATAGCGTTATACAAAGAAAAAACTTGTTTCATACTTGATCATATTATCACTATATAATATTTTAATAATTTAAACAATTGATGCTAAGTACCTTGTAAACTTATTACTTTTCATTAAAAAAAAAAAAAATTGAAGTTTGAATTTCATCACAACTAAGGTCAAGGTTGTGTTGAATAAATACTACTCCGTAATAGGTTATGTGATGATTCAAAATCAAAACATATATAAATCTTAATTGAAGTGTGTCCGGGTTGAATAAGAAATGACCCGGCCCGAAAAAGAGTTGGGATTGGGGGTAGCAATTCCAAAGCCCTCATGCAATTAGGCACTCCCGAGTTTCATCACAGCACATTTTCAAGCTTCAATGGGAACTCATCTTACAGAACTCTTCGCCCAGCCCCATTTCGCTGCACTTAGATGACATTTGATCAACAACTTTGTGGAATAACAAAGAATGATGATGATGATATCACAGCGGCGTTTTATCAAACACTTCATAAGCAAAAGAAGGAATGTTCCTTCACTCTCAGGACTTCAACAAGTAAGGTTCTGCTCTTCATCCTCGTATGCGCAACCTCCGATCGCAACGGAAAAGAGCCGTCTCTATGTTTCATTCTTCTGCACCCTCATCCACCTCTTCCTCCGCTGTCGTCGGTTCTCGAAGGCGAAGGCCGCATTATCCACGATGCGGAGTTGCAATTTGGTCCCCGACCTCCGTTCCTGGAACAGCCTCCTGCTTCATTTCAACGTTTCGGGGGCTGTTGATCAGGTGATGCTTCTGTACTTTGATATGCTCTCTTGTGGAGTTGTTCCAAATGTGTATACTCGAAACATAGTGATACATTCTCTCTGCAAAATAGGAAAAACTGAACAGGCTATCGAGTTGGTTAGGAACAATGAGAGTGATACTGTTAGTTATAATACTGTTATATGGGGCTTTTGCAGAAAGGGGCTTGTACAAGCAGGTTTCGGGTTGGTATGCGAGATGGTCAAGAAGGGTGTTGCCGTTGACAGTTTCACTTGTAATATACTGGTTAAGGGGTTCTGTGATATGGGTTTGCTGCCCAAAGCAAGATGGGTGATGGAAATGTTCTGCCATAATGGTGAGGCAATTTCTACAGATATTGTGGGGTTTAACACCATTATTCATGGCTATTTTAAGGCTTGTGAAATGAGTGCTGGTCTTGAGATTACAGAGAGTATGAGCCAGGCGGGTGTGTTTCCTGATATTGTTACTTACAATATATTGATTAATGGATTCTGTGAAATGGGAGATTTTGATACTGCCAAGAGTCTTATGGATGAACACTTGGAGTCTTGTAAAAATGTTGATGTTTGTTATAATTTTTCTCTTCTTCATGACAGATATGGTAGAGAGTATGATAATGGACAAACTACACAAAATGTAGCTAGAATGTTGGTTTTAAAACCTAATCTCATTACATACACCATTCTGATTAGTAAATACTGTAAACAGTCTGAGATTGAGAAAGCACTTTGCACATATGAAGAGATGACAAAGAATGGGTTCTTGCCTGATCTTGTTACTTATAATTCCCTCTTGCATGGCCTTTGCAAATGTGGTAAGATTCTTGAGGCCAAACAACTTTTTGAGGAGATGAAAAGTGTTGGTGTGGATCCTAATCATGTTACCTACACTATTTTGATTGATTCTTTACTTAAACATGGGGATGCTTGTGCTGCTTCTGCCCTTCAATGCCAAATGGTGGTTTGTGGAATAAGCTTTGATAATGTGATATTAACCAGTTTGATGGACGGGCTGTTTAAAGATGGAAGAACTTGGGAGGCTGAGGACATATATCAGACTCTTCTAAAGTTTAAGATGGCTGCAAATCGTATCACTTATACAGCATTAGTAGACGGCCGCAGCAAATCTGGAGATATGAAGAGTGTTGAGTTTCTACTGCAAGAAATGGAACAGAAAAATGTTATGCCTAATGTTCTTACATTTTCTTCTGTAATTAATGGCTATGTCAAAATGGGAAGTCTTGATGCAGCCATTGGTTTCATGGAGAAGATGGTTTACAGTAATGTCATGCCTAATGTTTACACATATGGTATTCTGATTGATGGGTACTTTAAGGCTGGTAAACAAGACATATCTCTTGCCCTCTATGAGGAAATGAAATTGAGTGGCTTACTGGAAAATAATTTCATACTGGATGCTTTCATAAATAATTTTAAGAGGCAGGGAAAGATGGAAGAAGCAGAGGCCTTACTTGGAAACATGGTGTCTGCTGGAGTCAAACCTGATCATGTGAACTATACATCGTTGATGGATGGGCTCTTTAAATCAGGAAAGCATTCGGCTGCTCTTGAATTGGCCCAAGAGATGAAAGATAATGGTCTAGGATTCGATACAGTTGCTTACAATGTAATACTGAATGGGCTATTAAGGATTGGGCAATATGAAGTTCACTCCATCTACAGTGAAATGAGGAGCTTTGGGTTAGTTCCTGACCTTCTGACTTTCAACACCATGATCAATGCTTGCTGCAAGGAGGGTAAACTGGACAGTGCTTTCAGTATTTGGAATGAGATGAAGAGGTATGGACTAAAGCCTAATTCAGTTACCTGCCATATTATGCTGAAGGGACTTTGTGAAGTTGGTGAAGTTGGTAAAGTCACAGAGTTGTTGAATGATATGCATATTATGGGTCTTCAGCCTACCCAATCTATTTATAAAGTTTTGATTGGTTCTGCTTCAAAAAATAGAAAAGCTGAGTTGATTCTAGAAATGCATGAGCGACTTATTAGCATGGGGCTTAAGCTCAACCAGACAGTTTGCAACACACTCATAAATATCTTATGTGGGCTAGGGATGACTGCAAAGGCAACAGCACAACTGAAGAAAATGAGAGAGACAGGATTTTTGGCTGACACTATCACGTATAATTCCCTGATTCATGGATATTGTAAAAGCTCCTTTATTAATAAAGCTTTAGAAACATATACCAAAATGCTGGTTGAAGGAGTTTCTCCTAATGTTACGACATACAATAATCTCTTTAGGGGTCTAACAGCTGCTGGAAGGTTTCAAGAGGTATCTGAATTACTTAATGAGATGAAGCTAAGGGGTCTTGTCCCTAATGCTAATACATATGATATTTTAGTCTCAGGCTATGGAAAGTTAGGAAATAAAAAGGAATTTATAATGCTTTACTGTGAAATGATAACCAAAGGCTTCGTTCCTCGTGCTAGTACTTATAATGTACTCATAAGTGATTTTGCCAAGGTTGGGAAGATGAAACAAGCTCAAGAACTTATGAATGAGATGCAAGGTAGGGGAGTAAAACCAAATGGTTCAACTTATGACATTCTTATTTCTGGATGGTGCAAGCTATCAAAACAAGCACAGCATGATAGATCTTTAAGAGCATCTTGCCAAACTGAGACAAAGAGGTTACTTAATGAGATGAATGACAAAGGTTTTACTCCATGTGAATCCACCCTTTGTTACATAAGTCCTGCTTTTACAAAACCAGGAAAGCAAGGCCAATGGTGGTTGAATAATTTTTACAAGGGAAAAAGAAGTTGACTGTTTAGGAAGTAAACAATCTGAACTCCAGGATAGATAATGTGTGAAGAACAGCAAGCATTTGAAATTAAAAGCAAAGGATCTGTGTAAGCAATGTGGCATGCCAAGTAGCAGGAATGTTGCTCCAACCAACTAGGTAGATAATATTATGATCTTTTGACTGTTGATTAGAATATTTGAAAAAATCCTTGCAGTAAAATAGCTATGCCTTAAATTTCCATTTTCTTGATTAACTTGTTTGTAGTGAACACATAGACCAATATTATTTGAAACAAATCAGTCTTAACTAGCCAGTGCTCCATGTATTGACTTTTCATTTTCAAGTTGCTCTCTGCCTGAGTGCTTGTTATTTCTTAAATGACTTATTGAGGCCCTTCTGCAGGAATATGTGAAAGTTATATCAGGAAATGCAATGCAGTCAAATTATGGATTTGATGGCCTGATAAATGCTTGTTGGAAATATAAGATGTTCCAAAAGGAGATGAAATCCATCCCACTGGTGGATTCCTTGTATCAGTTATTCATGAGAGGTATAATATTTTTCAGTGCAAAAGGACCTCTTTCCAAATATTTTAGGTGAAATAACGAGAGTATTTTTTATTTTTTATTTTTAGTTTTTAATTTTTAATTTTTGTAGGGATGATGTTATCCTCAATTATGCCAAGCGCAGAAGCTTCATGGAGGACACCTTGTGAGCCATGAAAGGGCATAAGAGGTAGAGACATCTTTACAGTTAATGTGGGAAAAGAATATTAATTCATTCAAGTGTTTAGCACTTACAACTATTATGCAACATGGCTTTAACTAGAATTGACTTTTAACTAGATTAGAAATAATTCTAAATTTTATAGCACAGAATATTTGATAGGTGAACTGTCACTTATTCTACAACTTAAGGTGATTTTCTTAGTGTATTATCATAAGGGATTAAGTGGGTGCATTTAGCTTAGAATATTTAGGGAAGATCTTTATGATTGATCAAGGCTTCAGAGGGTAACATTAACCCATATGACTGGACAAACATGTCCTAGAAAACCACTGGAAAGTATTTTCTGTTATAGATGTCTGTTTTTCTTGGGGGATCAGAGCCCTGCCACAATCACATACTTCAAATAGTTCTAACCTTATAGAAATTGCTTTTTTTTTTTTTTTGGCAGAGCGTAAGATTGATCTGGTGTCAATACCAGACTAAGCCGCCTTTCAAGATTTACACGGCAGAAAGGCTACAAGTCTTACCTTTTTTATATGCCAAGGGCCCAAGGTACTGGCATTTGAGTAAATGCAAAGACCGTTTACAAGTATAAGACCAGTACAACTTGGAGCTACCGTTACATGATGAGGTGAAACGCTGAAGGCAGTTTCAGGTAACCAACAAACCATTAATCCTTTGATTTTTTCAAAGCCACCAGCTTACAATATCTGTTACTGAAATAGGAGAAAAATAAGAAGAAATTCTTGGCTGT
Source organism: Ipomoea nil (assembly GCF_001879475.1). Taxonomy (NCBI): domain Eukaryota; kingdom Viridiplantae; phylum Streptophyta; class Magnoliopsida; order Solanales; family Convolvulaceae; genus Ipomoea; species Ipomoea nil. The sequence continues at coordinate 3,292,064 of NW_017618360.1, read as the reverse complement.
TAAACATTTTATTCTTTTGGCAGGGGAATTTGATTATTCATTACCTAGTGACGCAGCTTGCCTTCATCCTTATTTCGCAACCACCGAATACCGTAGTTGCTGACATTGATTTCCTCATAAGGGTGATTGCAGGAAGGTATAGCAGAGAAGGGGAAAAGCTTGTACCAAAACCCTAGCATGAAAATTTTTGGTCCATTAAGCTGACCCATCAGAAAATGCTGCAGTGAAGGCAAGCCAAGTTCTATGTGAATTAGTTAATTCATCCACTGCTATACTATTAGCATGTTAATAATTGATGCTCAAAGACTTTCCTAGAGTTGTTAGTTATGACCATATTACTGTCTATTTAAGGTGTGAGTCGAGTAATGTTAGATACCCCTCTTATTTTGTCTCTTCAATTCATCTCTCATGATATGTTATTAGTTAATTGGTTACTAATTTTATTTTTAAAATTAGTGGTGGATTAGTCAATTTATGGCACATCATGAGAGAAATTTAAGAGGAGAAATTTAGGAGGGGTAAAAAGCATTTTCCTTAAGGTACTTCAAGCCTTCATACTCTTGTAAAAAACACCAATTTTTTTTTTCTTTTAAATCAAGATTAATATCCTTGCTTATATATGTAATGGAAGAGTAATTTGGAATAGATTATGAAATATTGTTTGAAAAAATCAAATAAGACTAAGGATATTTGCATGTACTTGAGAATGTCCCAAAATAAAAATACTGGAGTATGTTTGTTAATTGGAGGAACTATTCACAGTAATAAAAAATTAACAGAAATTATTTTAAAAAAAAAGAAAAAAAAAAAGAGAGAAACGTAAACAAAAAATGCTTTAAAAATGTAAAATTGAAGAATTAAAGTAAGAACTTAATTTGTTGGTACTCCATGAATGTGGTACAAAGGTGATTGAATTTGAGTGGCATACTAGCATCCCTAGCTAGATGAGGACTAAATTATGCTATAAACCATGATTCATATTGCAACGTGAATTTCTTCACCAAAAAAAAAAAAGAAGAAAGAAGAATTGCAATGTGAATTAGACAATTAGTATACGGAAGTTCATTTTTAGTAACTTGCAATACATTAAAAACGAATCTTCAAAAAATCAACATATCTACTAAATCTGCTAATATAATATCTAAATTTAAAACCATAATAAGTGTGGATGAAGGTTAAACCCTTCATTTATATATGTTTTTTTGTTACAAACATACCGCTACCATTATAACTTCCATTATATTTTCACTATTGTTACCATACACATGCGTCTGTCATATATTTTCTTATATTCTTCTGATGGGGTGTGAACCCTGTGGGCTCGGGGCCCAAGAAGAAAAGAGATAAAGCCCAGACAAAGAAGGGAAGCCCAAGAAGAAAATGGAGTAAGCCCAAAAAAGATACGGGCCAAGCCGAGGAGTCGGCTCGACCCGAGTGTGGGATCAGCACGGGTAGGGGGTCGGTCTAACTAGCCGTTATTCCTACATTATCTACCCTTAAAGTCCTATTTACTACCCCACCATTCCTAACCTCCCACTTATTACCCCATTATTATGATTATCCATAACCCCCTAATTATCACCCATCACTACCCTACTAAATGTCCAACGGACACTTTTGGGATGGGCTAGCTATAAAAAGGAGGGGAAGACAAGAAGAAAGGGGTCACTCACTCATACATACATGAGAGCACTCTTCCTACACTACTCTGCCAAGCACTCTTCCTACACACTTGAAGACCACATACTACTCTCCCACAACTACTCGCCCAAGAAGGCCTCATTCCACAATATACAAGGTAGACTCTACCACTCTTCCATGCAAGAAGAAGGCTCCATATGAAGAGACTCCACCACCATTCCATCAAGATGCATACTCCATATCTCGGTATCAAAGATAGCTTTATCCTTACATAAGACTCTATATACAAAATAGCCATACAACATGTACAAAGACACCTACAAAATACATAGTGGAATTAGGCTTGGCACCGCCCAAAAAGGCCCGTGGTTTTCACCTTTCGGTTTCCACGTAAAAATCATCGAGTCATATTTCTTCTATTTTAGTAGCCTTATTATGAAAGGTGAATCCACCAACCACAGGTTGTGTTGGACCTCCTTGGGCCCGAAAACCCAAAAACCAACACTGGCGCCGTCTGTGGGGACCGTGACAAAAGGTCACGTTTGCCTCTTTGTCCAAGCAATTTCGGAGAGCGTCCGGTGGAAAAGATCCACTACGGACGGAAGATTGAGAAGGTTCACGGAGAGCCGTGGACCAAAAAGAGGATTAGAGGAGAATCAAGCACGAATACTACACGTTGAGGACAACAAGAGGTAACCATTACTATATAAATTTTATGTAATATTTAAATTAAAGTTGTCGGCAAAGAGTGGTCGGTCCATCACACTGAGGGACTCGGCCGGGGGAATCAAGAAGTCGGGACGCCGAATAAATGGTTCCCCCACCACGACCTTAACGGTAGACACCGTGGTCATAATTACTTTATCCGCTGTTATTTTTGATCATGTAGAAAGTCTTGGTATATTGAAACACATAAGCAGTGTGATTCCAGTTTACATTAAAAAAAAAAAAAAAGAGAGAGAGAAATTATAATGTGGCAATTCAAAGTTATACTCACAAGTGCATGGAGTCAGTGCGTTGAGGAAGATTATTTTATAATATATGAAAGTTTTGGGTCTGCACACATAATGCTACGTAGCACTACGGTGATGGGCATAAAAAGGGGCAATTTTTTATTCTATTCCCCAAGTAAATTTGTGTATGGAAATAGCAAGGTCCTGCACATAGTCTTTATCACAAGCACCCATGGAGAATCCAAACCCTGAATATGGAGGAGCAGTCGGCAAAGGAGTTTCTTACACGCAGCACATGCAATATTCTTTGGGTACATCTATACGTGATAAGCATGGCAAATACAGATCATATACGTGGCAATCTCTGCAACAGACAACAAACATGAGCTTTTTATAAGGAAAAGAGTATGATCCTGGCCACTAAATATGTAAAGCAAAATGATTAGCAAGCAAGGAGTCGACGAAAGAACAGGAACATTATGATACCCCCAACTCGCCAAGTAGTGAGGGACTAGAAGGTTACTGACCGTAGCAGGGCTGACAATTTGCGTTAAAATTATATATGACATGTCGAAGACGAAGACTCCCGGTTGGTCGGTTTTCAAACATCTCGGAAGTGATTCATCCAAATCAACTATGGAGCACTCGGATCGCGAGAGACACCGTCCTCCCCTACGGACACCGAAGCCAGCTCCTGCCGGCGATGAAAGCTCCGCCATAATGAGGAAGAATGACCATAGATTTCGGCAACCTCTGCCTAGCTACACGACTCTGCCGAGTCCGCAACCAAAGCCATCAATCTCACCGCCGAGTCCAAGTCCACTTCCGGCGAGTAGAGGAATGAAGATTGCTCCGACCGATCTTCACGCCGACACCTTCCTTGCCGACTGCATGACCTTCAGCCGGCTGAAGCCTCCACAGTAACAGCCGGAAGCGTGTGGTTAGACAGCAAGATAGTCCGATAACTCGGACTCGGACTCGGCGAACCTTCGCCACTGCAACAATAGGTGCTGCCGTGATCTTCGCCATTGGTTAGAGTGGTCGGGTCCATCACTGTTTTGCGTTTCTTTTTCCCCAAAAGTACCAATGGAGATTTTCTCCCAATCATCTTCATTACGGCAAGAACCTCCAGAGAATCGTTCATCAACACACCCCTGCTATCTCTCCCAAAATAGTCGCCGGAGCGATGAGTCTCATTCGGACGACCGAATGACCAAGCTAAATGATCTGATACTGTGCTTGGCGATGTCGGGTGGCGGCTACAACAACTAAGTGTCAGTTTCAACCGGATAATCTGAGTTGCCGACCCAAGCTAATTATATACCATCGGCGCGGCGAGACTCACGATTTGGCATTGTAACAGTTCGCAGGGCAAACAATCATTTAAAAAGTGCGGTGGTCGTCCGTATTGCGTCTTGGAATCCTCCCCTTTGCTGGTCGTATTCTACCCCCGCCGCAGAAAAGCATGGGACTGGAGTGGTTGGTGTTAGAATGATGATGGTTGATGATCCTGTCTCGCAGAAATTTTCCTTGCGGCAGTAATGGTGGTCGGCTACAGAGTCATACTCGGGTGTGGCTCTCTTTCCGACCCTTCCCGAGTCGGACTCGGATGCGGTGTTGGAAAGTGTAGGGCTCGGCAGTCCATTTGGCGGACTTAGGAGAAGTTTTGTGGTTGGAACGGAAGCCACCGCCACAGCTGCTCGTGGGCCACGGCCGCTCACATATTTTGCCGACGCAACCTCGAGCGATCGCCGAGCAACCGCCGGCCATGGACAGCCCTGTCACAACCGATGACCTCCTCTGGTGTTCATTTTGAAATCAGCAACAACAGGCTCCAGAACCTGTTAAAGAAAGAATGCCTACATGGCGATCAAGGGAAATCAAAAAATTATGCTTCTAACGTCGAAGTCAGCCGCTCTTTTGCGATCAAAAATCATACAGAGAGAGTTTGAAGTTAACTTGTCTAATGAAGAAAAGTATACGGAAGGAGGAGTAACGTGCGGCATACTTGCAAAAAAAGAAGAATAACGTACATAGCATATTTAAAGAAAGGGAGAAGAATGAGCAATTTCGTCAACTTACCATTCCCATACACAGTCGTATATGGAATAATTTCCTACTTGCATGCTGTACTGAAAATGATGAAAGGACATATGGCGGAAGGAAGGCAACTTACCATGTCAAGACAGAATGGCGTAAAAGGCATTCAATATGAAATGGGGAAGATATTCAAAATTCATTGACAGAAAAGGCATAAAAGTTTTTTTGAATCCCACAGGAAGAAGAAGAAGAAGAAAATAGAAATTAAGAAGCGGTGAAGCAGTCGGCAGCCAAGGAGTCGATCACCATAGACGTCCGTACCAAGTTTTCGCCCGTAACGATGGAATCAGCTACGAAGTAGTTAGAGTCGGTGGCGATTAAATCCTGAGCCAAGCACGGGCGCAACGAAGAAGACGAATGCCTCCCAAATAAACAGATAGCCGACGAGCAAATCAAACTATCAAGGCCGCGTGATTAAAAGCGTGTGTGGCTCTCATCTCGTTCCATGATTACCAGGACAAGGGCGAGAGGAGTCGGCCAACTCGCGGTTGGTTGCGGAGTCGGAGTCGGTACGTCTTGAGTACGTAGTTAGCAGCCAACAAAACTAAGGAAGCAGTCGGCGAATTGCGGCTGAGGGCGGTGAATCAGTTGACAAGCCTGATCAGCTAGAAGCCGGAAGAAGCGCCACCACCCCGAGACCAACACCGTTTATTGCACTAGGAAAACTTCCAGTCGCTAGAGACTCGCGGCCGGCAAGTCAAATCCCGGAAACTCCAGCGTCGCTGATTTACAATCCGGGCAGCCTGCCTAGGGAGTTAGATACCTGGTGCTCCAACTCGGCGGTCCATTGGGAAGACAGATTGGCGGACTCCGTAGTCGAGGACTCGGCCATCGTACGGCACTGCCGCCACATGCAACCAGACCGCGAGCTAAAGTCGCGACGGAGCTAAAATCCGCCGGGTCTACCCATGTTGTTGTTGCATACTTCCAAGACTGACACCAAGCACCATAAAGTTCCCTGCAACAGTAGGCTCCCCAACATGGCATAAATCGCTCCTGTTTATGTTGTATTCGCGCAAACAGAGGAACGAAGAAAATGGGCAGGCCAGTCCCGCCGTCGACTGCATGCGATCGACCATCCCCGTCACCATCTGCATTCAGTCGACTATGCCAGGCTTCAATCTCTGCTCTCAAACCTCACTCTCCTCTGTTACGGCATTCGCGCTTGCTCCCTAAAATTGGGCTCGGTGCTCTCTACTGCTTTGACCTTTCATCTCTGCTTGGAGTGACTTGAGTATGGCAGATACGGGTGATAATACGCTTGATAGTGCAAAAACTGAGATCCACTTTGACGACTCGACCCGGACTGGGATGATGAGAATAAAGCTTCAAAGATTCAAAATGACCCTACGCACAGGCCGCTGTCGCCATTACTGCCGGACGCGCTCCGCTGCAGGAGGGACCATGGTCACTGGTTGAGATGCTCTATCTCCACCAGCAAAACTCCCATTCTTCAGAAACTACCCGGAAGTCCACGGGAAGTCGGCGGATGGATGCAGTCGGTAAGCAACAGAGGCGCAGTTAGCAAAAAAGGAGCATGCAGACTTCTGCTCCTTTTTCATCGTGATACTCGACTCGTTTAGAGAGCTTGGTGCGGACAGAAATCAAGATAAGTGTTTCTCATATTTTTCTTTCGGTGAGAAATGGGGATGGGAAGAAGCAAATTGAGAGAGAAGAAGCTGTTGGAGAAGCTCTTGTGCAAGGTCTCGCCAAATGCCCCTGTACCGTTCCAAGGCGTATTCTCAGAATAGGGTATGCATGCTAACTGATGATGAGGATCTCGAAGCTGGAATTATTTAGTGGGCAAATCCAAAAGTGTGACACATCTTGAAACATGCCCCCGGCTGTCCCAGCGCACCATCTTGAAATATGTTATGTTCAATGCCGTGAAAATGCAACAAATTCAATTGCGTAGGATTGGTGAAAGTCATGGAAGTTAATAAGGAGGCCAGGGCTCGACTCCTCTTGCCCCAACATTAGTATTTTTTCTCATGAAAACATGGCTATGAAATTCTTGCAGCTCGGTGGGGCATACTAAGGCGCTTCAAAAGCACATGTGCCGCACAACCCAAGGAAAACTTTTCCAAAATTTACTTGCTTATAAAATTCCTCATCTACAAAGGGCTATACAAAGGAAGAAAAAGTAAAGCTACAACCGAGAATCACCCCGACTAAAGGACTCGAGCTAGCAAAGAAAGAACCAAGAGTCCAAGAAGTTTACTAGGAAAAGAAGAATCATAGACAAGAGTCGCCTCGAGCACGGACTCGGCGAGAGAAAAAGAAAAGATAGGAAACAAGGGCACTGACCCTAAACTGTTTCTGAGATAGAAAAAGCCTAATGGGTCGCCTCGACCGAGGGACTCGGCAAGAAAAGATATGAAACAAGGGCCCAGACCCTTAGACGTTTCCGAGAAAAAGCCAAAAGGAGTCGCCTCGACTGAGGGACTCGGCGAGTATTGAGAGAAACGACGGGGCACTGACCCTAAACTGTTTCTGAGATAGAAAAAGCCTAATGGGTCGCCTCGACCGAGGGACTCGGCAAGAAAAGATAGGAAACAAGGGCCCAGACCCTTAGACGTTTCCGAGAAAAAGCCAAAAGGAGTCGCCTCGACTGAGGGACTCGGCGAGTATTGAGAGAAACGACGGGGCACTGACCCTAAACTATTTCTGAGATAGAAAAAGCCTAATGGGTCGCCTCGACCGAGGGACTCGGCAAGAAAAGATAGGAAACAAGGGCCCAGACCCTTAGACATTTCCGAGGAAAAGCCTACAGGAGTCGCCTCGACTGAGGGACTCGGCGAGTATTGAGAGAAACGACGGGGCACTGACCCTAAACTGTTTCTGAGATAGAAAAAGCCTAATGGGTCGCCTCGACCGAGGGACTCGGCAAGAAAAGATAGGAAACAAGGGCCCAGACCCTTAGACGTTTCCGAGGAAAAGCCTACAGGAGTCGCCTCGACTGAGGGACTCGGCGAGTATTGAGAGAAACGACGGGGCACTGACCCTAAACTGTTTCTGAGATAGAAAAAGCCTAATGGGTCGCCTAGACCGAGGGACTCGGCAAGAAAAGATAGGAAACAAGGGCCCAGACCCTTAGACGTTTCCGAGAAAAAGCCAAAAGGAGTCGCCTCGACTGAGGGACTCGGCGAGTATTGAGAGAAACGACGGGGCACTGACCCTAAACTGTTTCTGAGATAGAAAAAGCCTAATGGGTCGCCTCGACCGAGGGACTCGGCAAGAAAAGATAGGAAACAAGGGCCCAGACCCTTAGACGTTTCCGAGAAAAAGCCTACAGGAGTCGCCTCGACTGAGGGACTCGACGAGTATTGAGAGAAACGACGGGGCACTGACCCTAAACTGTTTCTGAGATAGAAAAAGCCTAATGGGTCGCCTCGACCGAGGGACTCGGCAAGAAAGGATAGGAAACAAGGGCACTGACCCTTAGTCGTTTCCGAGAAAAAGCCAAAAGGAGTCGCCTCGACTGAGGGACTCGGCGAGTATATAAAGAAACAACGGAGCACTGACCCTGACCCGTTTCTAAGAGAAGAAAAAGCCTACAGGGGTCGCCTCGACTGAGGGACTCGGCGAGTATTGAGAGAAACGACGGGGCACTGACCCTAAACTATTTCTGAGATAGAAAAAGCCTAATGGGTCGCCTCGACCGAGGGACTCGGCAAGAAAGGATAGGAAACAAGGGCACTGACCCTTAGTCGTTTCCGAGAAAAAGCCAAAAGGAGTCGCCTCGACTGAGGGACTCGGCGAGAAAAGAGAAAAGAAACAAGGGTTCCGACCCTTAGACGTTTCTAGAGAAAAGAGAAAAGAAACAAGGGTTCCGACCCTTAGACGTTTCTAGAAGAAAGAGAAGGGAAACCGGGGCACTGTCCCTTAGACATTTCTTAAAAGGAAAAGAAGATATCACCGAAGAGTCGCCTCAACTGAGGGACTCGGCGAATAAAGAAGGAATCAAGGGTCCGAACCCTTAGAAGTTTATTAGAGAAAGAAAAAGTTACAGCCAAGATTCACTTCGATGGCTAAAGAGAAAGGGGCTCAGAGCCAGAAGGTCACATCCACTGAAGCAGTCGGTCATACGGCAGACAAAGAGAAGTCATGAGAATGGAGTCGTGTAGAATGTTGAATAAAGAGTCGGCAAAAATCGAGGGGGCAAATAAAGGAAATTTTGTGGCAAGACAATATACTTTTCCATGCCCTGCTAAGCACAAGACATAGAAAAGTGAGGGACTAGTTGATGGGGTGTGAACCCTGTGGGCTCGGGGCCCAAGAAGAAAAGAGATAAAGCCCAGACAAAGAAGGGAAGCCCAAGAAGAAAATGGAGTAAGCCCAAAAAAGATACGGGCCAAGCCGAGGAGTCGGCTCGACCCGAGTGTGGGATCAGCACGGGTAGGGGGTCGGTCTAACTAGCCGTTATTCCTACATTATCTACCCTTAAAGTCCTATTTACTACCCCACCATTCCTAACCTCCCACTTATTACCCCATCTTATTACCCCATTATTATGATTATCCATAACCCCCTAATTATCACCCATCACTACCCTACTAAATGTCCAACGGACACTTTTGGGATGGGCTAGCTATAAAAAGGAGGGGAAGACAAGAAGAAAGGGGTCACTCACTCATACATACATGAGAGCACTCTTCCTACACTACTCTGCCAAGCACTCTTCCTACACACTTGAAGACCACATACTACTCTCCCACAACTACTCGCCCAAGAAGGCCTCATTCCACAATATACAAGGTAGACTCTACCACTCTTCCATGCAAGAAGAAGGCTCCATATGAAGAGACTCCACCACCATTCCATCAAGATGCATACTCCATATCTCGGTATCAAAGATAGCTTTATCCTTACATAAGACTCTATATACAAAATAGCCATACAACATGTACAAAGACACCTACAAAATACATAGTGGAATTAGGCTTGGCACCGCCCAAAAAGGCCCGTGGTTTTCACCTTTCGGTTTCCACGTAAAAATCATCGAGTCATATTTCTTCTATTTTAGTAGCCTTATTATGAAAGGTGAATCCACCAACCACAGGTTGTGTTGGACCTCCTTGGGCCCGAAAACCCAAAAACCAACATCTTCAATAATAATAATATATACACATTATATATTGGAGTTATAAATTAGTTAAAATATAAATATCAAATTTATAAAAATATTTTACATTATTATTATTTACAATAATTTAAATATTTAACATCTAACTAAATTTGAAATTATAATATAAAGTATTAATATTGGGTACCTAATTTTGCATATCTAAATTAGTATGTGCACACGGCCGTTACACGGCCGTTTTGCTCATGGATATAGCACACGATTGTCTGTGCGTGATGCCTAAGGACTCAAATATGGTGTGTAGGCGACGGTACTCACCCCCTAAATCAGACTGGATGGCTTTGATAGAACGGAAAAATCGCCGTTCTACCATTGCCCGAAACAAATTAAATATTTTATAGATATCTGATTTTAACCGTAAGGTGTAAAACCAGAAAAAACGAGTACAGTCGTCTACAAATAAAACGAAATAACGGTAGCCCGAATTTGAAATAACTGGAGAGGGACCCCAGATATCTGTATACAACAAATCTAAAACTTCAGAACTTGAAGTATACACTCTATCTAAGGGAAAACGGGAGGATTTTCCTCGTTGACAAGCGGAACAAATTTCTAACACCGGAGCTTTATTTGACGCGACCGGACAGTGTTTAAGAACCCGTTGGAGAGCCTGTTTATGAGGGTGACCCAGACGTTGATGCCACACTGTGGGAGACGCTTTGGCTGTTAGAAACGCAACATGAGGTCGTGGCACCAATAGCTTATACAGCCCGTTTACCGCGGAGCCTTTAAGGAGTATGTCCCGTGTAGTGCAATCCTTCACAAAAAACACGTATTTATGAAATTAAAAAAAAAACGTTGTTTTCGTTAGTGAAACGGTAAACGGATAACAAGGATAATGACATATTTGGAACAAATAAGACATATTTAACAATTTAGAATTTGATGGGATTGCTGTACAACCAACGCGGGAGATATTCAAACCTGCCCCATTGCCCACTTTCAGCACAACACCACCAGTGTACTGTTCGAATTGCCCAATCATGGTTTCATCAAGCGACGCATGAGTGGTAGCGCCGGTGTCCGGAAACCAGACCTCCGGCTGGGCAGTTTCTGCTGCCGGTGGAGTACCTGCAACGGCGACGTGGGCGTGTGGCGACGGCGGAGGCTCGGTGTAGCGCCGGTTGCAGAAGACGGCGGTGTGGCCGTGACTCCTGCAGATCTGGCAGCGAGGGCTGCCACGGCCACGACCGCCGGAGTTCCGGCCTCCTCGCCCACGGCCGCGATTGTTGCTGCTGTGCCGGCCACCTCGTCCAGCGCCCCCACTCGACTGGCCACCACGGCCAGCGTACATGGCGACTGGAGCGCCATTCCCGGACTCCATCGAGAACTCATCTCCCTGGATGAATTCCTGGGCTTGCAGAAGGTCGCCGAGCTGAGATAGCGTTACCGGTGTGCCGGTCACGGTGAGTGCACTCGCCATGGCCCGGAATTCCGGGCGAAGACCCCTCAATACGTAGAGCACCTGTTCGTCTAGCGTGAGTCGATGGCCAGCGAGGGACAAGGCTTCAACGAGCATCTTTGCCTTCCCGAGATACTCCGAGGCCGTCATGCTGCCTTGCCGGAGTGTTTGAAATTGGCCGAGCAGATTAAGACACCTAGCTCGTGTGGAGGACGCCAGCGAGTCATTGATGGAGAGCCAGACCTCGCGTGACGTTTCCCGGCCAACCGCCAATGGCATGACCTCGTCGGATAACGACGAGATCAGAAGAGACATAATCAGCTGGTCCTGTTGAACCCATGCCGCATGCTCCGGGTTGATTTCGGAAGATGCGACCGCGGTGGTGCTGGAGCCGGCTGCCTGTGTCGTCGCCGGGAGGAACTCCGGTGGACAGATATGGCTGCCGTCAATATAGCCTAAAAGGCCTTGGCCACGTAGAAAGGGGATAATCTGAGTGCGCCAGAACAAGAAATTTCGGTTGTTTAATTTAATTGAAACAAAGTGATGCGCTGCGGTAAGGGAATTCCCGGTTGTGTGTGGTGGAGGGGTGGTGGTTACGGTTCATTCAGAGGAGTTTTTCGACATGTTTAGGTGGTGGAGAAAAAACAGGGTAGGATTCCTAGCCTGACGCTAACTGATACCAAGTGAAACAACGCAAATTACATTAGACTGGAAAACAGATTACACGATAGAATCCTATAGGAAAGCTATCACTGATAGCTCCTATCTAATAGCTAAGACTAGTCAACAACAATAATAACCATAAACAAATAAACCATATAATATAACATTACTAACATCAATAATCAATTTTAAAATGTGATCATGATCCAGAAAATGAGAAAAGGAATATGCGCAATAGTTATGTTGTGGGACTGTGTTCACCATGCGCATAGTGAAGACGGAATAGATCCATAATTTCTATAATGTAGATTCATAACATCTATACTGTAGATTCATAATTTCTATACTGTATATTCATAATTTCTACAGTATAAAAATTATGAATCTACAGCATAGAAATTATGTATCTACCCCTGTGTTTACCATACAGAATCATAACATCTATACTGTAGATTCATAATTTCTATACCGTACTATAGGTTCATAATTTCTATACTGTATATTCATAATTTCTACACTATAAAAATTATGGATCTACAGCATAGAAATTATGTATCTACCTCTGTGTTTACCATGCAGATTCATAACATCTATACTGTAGATTCATAATTTCTATACCGTACTATAAATTCCTCTTTTTTATACTGTAGATTCATAATTTCTACCGTATAAAAATTATAAATTTACAGCATAGAAATTATAGATCTACTTATGTGTTCACGTCTCCATAGCATAATTTGCGGCAAATTATGCCCTGGACCCGTGTCCACAGTGAATTGTAGACATAGGCTCAAAACGACGTCGTTTTTCAAAAAAAAAAAAAACGCGTCATTTAGTTTAAAAAAAAAAAAAAAAATCGCGTGCGTTTTGCCGTTAACGCCGTTATTATTATTTTTTTTTTTGTATTATGAATGTACAGTTATGCCGTTATGAATGTACAGGTATGTCGTTATGAATGTACAGTTATGCAATTATGAAATTATGAACACAGAGCTCTAACATTATGAACTTACAATTATGAACATATATAGTGATAAAATTATGACCATGGAGCTTTAAAATTGTGAATATAGAGCTTCGAAGATTATGAATGTACAGTTATGGAGTTATGAATCTACAGTTATGAAGTTATGAATCTACAGTTATGAGATTATGAATCTACAGTTATGGAATTATGAATGTACAGTTATTGATCGAATTATGAACAAAGAGCTCTAACATTTTGAACTTACAATTATGAACATATACTGATAAAATTATGAACATAGAGCTCTAAAATTGTGAACATAGAGCTTCGAAAATTATGAATGTACAGTTATGGGGTTATGAATGTACAGTTATGGAGTTATGAACGTACAGTTATGTAGTTATGAATGTACAGTTATTAATAATATAGTAATAAAATTATGAACATATACTCATATAACGAAGTGATTTGAATTTTTTTTTTTTTTTTTAAATCCAGCAAGCATGCTGGACACGGATCTAACGCATAACGATTGATAATTTGCCGAATACGCGGAGTAACAGGTTAACGGGCCTTGTGACAATCCCAAATTGAAGTGAGCAGAGACCCGAAGCCCAGCGAAGTAGCTAACGACATTACAGACAAGTGGCAATCGCGAATCCTCTACGAGTTTCTTTTATGCCCCCAATTATTTTTCCCGCCAGGAGCTTTAGCTTCTTCAACAATCATCTTCAGCTTCAACTGTCTCTCCACAGAGTTACTACTACAGTACTATACACACACTCTCGCTCGCTAAATCACTACTTAGATCAACCATGGATGCTCGAAGGAATCCGAATTCTCGGAGAGGTGATCCGAATTCTAGAGCCTCGGAGACGGAGAGGCCGCCCTTCTTAGACCTCTCCAACTTCAATCTCACACCGATCGAGACTCTACGCAAGCTCTGCTGCTCCACCACCACCGCCCCCTCCTCGGCCGGGACCTCCTCCAACTTCCACGGCGCCCTTCCGAAATCCCCAATTTCAGTCTCGAAATCCGGTTCCAAATCTTCGCAACCCCGCAATGATAACTCAACTGATGCAAAATCAGACACTAGCGTCGGATCCTCCAGTTTCGTCCAAGCTCGAAACGCCAGTAGATTTGGCATCTCTACCACGGTTCGCGTTCATCCTTCTCCTACGTCTTCAGGTACCTCTTTGTACGCACTGTGTTTTTTAAATTTGTTTGGGTCAATTTAGGTTGAGTTGAGCATTTGAAGGCGTTGTTATCATATTATTTATTGAAATGAGACGTTTATATGAAAAGCAAAATAGTATGCATATGTGATTAGAATGAGCACATCTCTATCTCTGCTTGCTGGTGATTGATTGTCAGGAAACTACCTTTTATGTTCAGTTTGAGATCATTGTTCTCATATTACTTGCAAAACAAAATAGTGTATGAAAATGTGATGGGAATGAGCACATCTCTATTTACCCTTGCTGGTGATTGATTGCCAGGGAGCTACCTTTTATGTTCAATTTGAAATCGTTGTTCTCATATTATTTATTGAACTGAGACATTTATATGCAAAACAAAATAGTGTATGTAAATGTGATGGGAATGAGCACATCTCTAATTCTACTTGCTGGTGATTGATTGTCAGGGAGCTACCTTTTATGTTCAATTTGAAATCGGTTGCTTATATCAGTTTATCTGTTTATGTTTAAGTCTTGTATATCTTTATTTTTTTTCCTTTTGATTTTAGGATATGCAAGTGCAAATGGATGTATGTGATTTTGGGTCAGCTTCTCAGCTTTGTTCTGGATACAAAATACTTTGTACTGAATGTTAGTCTTAATTGATTAATGCATCTTGGAAGAAAAGTAATGTGCAGGCACTGAATCCAATTTGTGTTTCTATTCTATCACATTCATCACTTAACTTTGATTTTCCCCTCCATTGTTCACAAAAGGTGGTTCTGGATTCTGAAGGGCATTGTTATTTTTATAGTGGTAAAAATGATGCCATTGGCATTTGAGTTCCCAAAAGTTTTTTGTTTTTTATATTGCATCCAAGATCTTTTAATTGATCTCTGATGTTTGTATTTGTCTCATTTATGAGGCAAGATTGCTTTTGCATTAGAGTAATGAGTACTTTTTTTTAAATCTCCTGTAAATGGTGAACTTGCAGCTTATGGTCAAAGAGCTACCACCAGAAAGTCTAATAGGGAAACAAAAGCTACAGTTCTTCCCTGTAGTTCTACTCTTCTTGAAAATAAAAAGGGGAAAGGAGAGGTTGTTGCCAAGCCTGTTACTTGCTTGCCTCCCAGGAGTAACAAGGAGAAGGGAAAGGTTACTAGCAAGCCTCTCAATTGCCCGCATCCTGAGAATAAGAAGGATGAGAGTGAGCAGGTTGACAAACTCGCTAGGAGCTTGCTCTCAGATGGTAACAAGGGTAAAGGGAAAGGGATTGTTGAGACTGTTAGTCTTTTGCCTGCAAAGAATAAGAAAGATAGAGGGAAGGAAAGTTTTGAGTCTCTAAGTTCCTCACCTCCCAAGAATAACAAGGATACAGGGAATGTAATTTCGAGTATTAGCAGTTCTTGTGAGAATAAGAATAAAGGGGATGATAATGTGGAGCATATTCATCAACTGTCAACTGAGAAAAAGAAAAATAAGGGCAAGGAAAGTTTTGAGTCTCTCAGTTCCCCACCTCTGAAGAGTAAGGATAGAGGAAACATAATTGTGAACATTGGCAGTTCTTGTGAGAAAACAATGGGCAAAGAGATATCTGATGTTTCCTTGAAAAGTCCGCCTCCACAGAAGATAAGGGGGAAAAGAAAAGCAGATACATTTGTTTTTAGTTGCCCTCCTTTGCCAAAGACAAGGAATTCTAGGTCTGCTCTACGTCCTATTTATTTTATTATTTGAACTTAAATGAAACTACACCATGCCGAAATTATGTGTGGTGTGTGTTTTTGTTACAACACTCTCTTTGCTAGAATTTGTACATAAATTATAGTTTTTAATTATTAATTTTTCACCTAATTAGACTTTTACATGTAATTTCAATAGCTTGATCAATGTTTTATATTATAGAGCTTAAGCATGTGTTCTTAGTTCCAAATAGTTTTTCTCTTTCTTCCAACCCAAAACACAAGGCTTTTATGCATCTTCCAAAGTTGTGGAAGAAAGATGCTGGCAGTCTGACATTTGCTTTGAGATTAATTGTTTCTAGGCCTTTAAACCAATGGACTTGACAATCAATGAGTGGGAATTGGTCACTCAAAGCAGAACATTTAAAAAAAAACATTTCTGAACTTTCCATCATTCCAATACTGATGCCCTCTATGATAATTTTCGTGAATAGGAACAAATGCAATGAAGTTGGTGATGTTGAGTTGCCAGGATCAAGGACTGTTCCAAATAAAAAGCAGACCAAGGTTTGCAAATAACCCTCCCTTTTGGTGAACATGATAAAGTTGATTCCCGTTTGTTTTTATATATTAGTAATTGGTGGTTTACAGTGCTTTTTTGAATAGGTAATTGTTGGTTAATGGTGTTCTGGAATTTTAGCTTTTTTTACCATATTTGCTCTGAATGATTATTAATCTTTTTGGAGTAATGTTGCCTAAAATTGACTACACACCTCTTGTACAAGATTCTAAATGGTCTCTGTTCATGTCCAGCAGAGATCATTGAGTTGGTATGTTTTGGCTATATATTGTAGGAAATCTTGTTTTGTTTTTACTTGCATTTTAATCCAAGATGTGTACTGTTAGAGAATGTATCAACCCATCTAAAAAGGCTAAACTGTAAATGACTTGCATCTGTGTGTATTCCTTTTGGAGTGGCCTAACAGATGAAGCATAAAATAAAAATGAAAGCGAACTGTATGCCGTGTGCCATATGTTATATGATGCCATGAGTTAACAACCAAACTTGTTATGTTTTATGAAGCAGTGTGCTAACAACCGAACTTCTTTGCAGAAGAGGCGTTCAGAGGACCAGTATAGGTTGCCAGAAGAATTTGTAGAGGAAAAGAGGGCTTATTTTAAAGAGATTGATGATTTCGAACTGCTAGAGGAGGAAGCATCAGACTCATCAGACTGATGGTTTGGATTAGAACAGAAGGGTATGATGGTAGGCAAGACGCAGGTGCAATCTAACCCGTTAACATGTCCTGCATAGTTATGAACGAGTACTTTCTAAACCAGGCTGATGCTTGCAATACTCTAGAAAAGTATAAAAGTTGATGGTAAGACTTGTATAAAGTTGACGTGTAATAGTGCTAGGCCTCAAAGGCATAAGTCCCACTCGAGTGCTTTTTCTGCAGAAGAAAAGTAGCCTTAAACTTCCTTGTCTACGTTGGTTGGTAAATAATAATAAAGTATTTGTGTAAAAATTCACAATTCAAAGATTGGGAAAATTTGTTTTCTTCACTTGGCAGCAAGTGAAGGGTGAAAAGCCTGAAAGCTCAATACATCATGGTCTGTCTTTATCCAAAGCATTTGGAAAATTTCTATCTTCTTTAATCTCTGTTTTCTTTGTGATTTAACAGGTATATTGGATCACTGGATGTGGAAGTTTTTACTGGATGGCTGTAAATATTATATTATTATATGACAAATATTTGGTTAACAACTTGGGAATGTTGAAATGCAGTATTAATGGATACTGGTTTTGGTCTTGTGGAGTTGACAGACTACACGGCAAGGCGATAGGACTTTGGGTAACTAAAATTTACTCACGTGAATTTCTTATGTCACTGATTACTCTTAAGAAAAATAGATGAGATTCATTCAAAATAAGGTAGGCAGGCAGTGTCAAATTTGGAAGGCTTGTCAAACCCAGAATAATCTTTATTATCGACATCATACTTTTACTTCAATTATTACTATATTAATATTAATATTACTACCACATTCACTAATTTTAATATTTTTAAAGTTTTTGAAGCAAAGTTGAGCATTGCAGTGTGTTTGTTGATTAAAGTTTTGTTCTTCGTAAGAGTGGCAAGGATTTTATTATACTATCTAGGAATCTACTAATTATTTTTCATGAGAAAAAAGTTATACACTTCCACATAGTGAAGTTTATGGCCCTATTTGGTAAATAATTAACCTATCAATTAATTTTGACTTATTTTATCGCTATTAGATATTTGACTTAGTTAAACAATCAATATGATTATTTGATTAATTAGCTTTTTTGTAACAACTTATTGTTTCAAAATGCTAAAATTTAAAAAGTTGTAGCCATTTTGTATGTAATTAGTTAAAGCTAACAGTTAATTTACCAAATATTTTTTTACAATCAGCTAATGCTATTAATTAGTTAAACTCATTAATCCAATCAGCTAATAGTTATCCGCTAATAGTAATTACCAAACACCCCCTATGTCTGGATTTTATATTATATACCTATAAATTGATAAGTTTAAATTTGAGTCAGTATTCTTTTGGAGAGTAGTGGAGAAAATAAATCACAAGATATACTTCAATTGGATGATATGTTTCCAAATGTTTATATATTAGTGATCATAACAAAATTATATTTAAACTATGTATCTTGTGATTACGTAAAACTTATTAAAGTTTATAAATTTATTTACTATATGACTATTAGTAAAACAAAAAATTATGAATTTATTTAGATCTATTAACCTGTTGAGTTGTGCTCTAAGTTATATATATCTAAATTCATGAATCTTAGGAGTTGTACTTGGGGACTATATATTCAAATTCATGTATCTAGCCTAATGAGGGATATGATGTTTGCCCAATTAAGTTTTCAAGCAGATAAAACCAAATGAGACAAGATTTTCCAAAGGGATAATAATTGCATGAAATGACCATGCATTGAAATTTCTACGTTGCTCACCAACCTCTAGAAAATTTGGTCGCCCCAATTTTTGATCTGAAGTGAAATTGAAGACCATGTCAATATATAGTTGGAACTACTGAATTACTCATTATGTCTTTCTTTATTATATTATATTCCCTTTTGGTCAATGCTTCTTTCATTCAATTCCTTCTTAATTCACCAATACTGTTTGGTATTCTGCTGTGACTTAGCATACAAGTTTTTGACATTTTAAACATATATGATTAAACAACGATCGATAACAGAATGAGTCAATTTACAAAGCTCTCTTAACGCTTTCGTAAAAAATATAAACTATAAGTTTAATATAAAATTAGTTGTAATTATGGGAACATCAAAACTTCCAAATGATATTTCAATATAATCTGCTTGGGTGACAAGAGAAATCTGCAAGTTGCAATCACTATACAATGATTTGCACTGAATAAATTTTATTTTTGTGTAATGATATACAAATCACACCAGAAAGATAAACCACATTAGAAAATCTGTTCTTATATCTTCTTATGGAGTACCATCCAACTCCCCTCATTGAATGCACCATTTAATGTTCTAACTACATATTGTAATCAATTATTTGCTTTTATTAAGTTTTCAACTTCAATCACGCATTGATTTGAAAGCTCAAGGGACATTTTCTAATGTTAAAGACTTTGGAATTCTGGAAAAATAAAAATAAAAAAAATTATGTGAGACAAAACACGAAATTCGAATTTAGCTACGAAATCTTTACAAGAGAACATAAAAACTTGTTATTTTGTGAATATTATTGAAGATGTTTAGTTAAGATTTTTGTAATCTTTCCACTTAGTTTATTTTTCTTTTCCTAGCCAACCTGAATGTCAAAAAATAAATAAATAAATAAAAAATCAACCAGCAAGCTAGCTCTTCAACTATACTTGAGTAGTAATGGGACATTCCTATTAAGTACTACTTCTCTAAGGGCAAGTAAAATGTGTAATTAGCAATTAAACATTAGTTAAGATTGTCGTTGACAATACAACTTATTTATGTACGAAGTAATTATATTACTTTGTCCGAAGAAAACGCTGCCGTGAATGCTGACTTTATCATATAAAAAGCATTATGTTTAGGTGATGAATTGAAGCTTTTGACTATTGCTTCCACCAGGCCACATATCCTTCTTTTGTTAATTAAATGGAATTAGCTTTGTATTTTCCTTCTCCCAGTTTTCTAATTTAGGTTTTATTTTAATGCGTATTATTCATTAGATTTCATGAAGTAATCAAAGAAAGTTTAAGAAATAATATATACTAATTAGCCTTAAAGTCAACATTTATATTAAGTCGCTAATTAATGATTTGTGATTCAAAAAATGATTTGTGATTCAGATCGCACTACTGGAAATTATGGAATTTCCGACCACCTGAAAGTGATTTTAAATCAAGTCAAAACCTTGTTCCGATCATTTTTGGTATCCAGAAAAACCTTTGTTGCTATTTCTGACCATTTTTTACTTTCGACTTGATTTAAGATCACTTTCAGGTGGTCGGAAATTCAACAATTTCCAGCAGTGAGAATGAAAAGAGGTTGATACCCATTAAATAAGATCTCAACTAAGTGACTATTTTGTGTACAAATATTAATGGGGTCCACTTCTGAATTAGGTCGGGTCAAAGTGTATTCGGGTTCTTTGTTGTTAGACAGATAGATTAATATATTGTACGCTAACTATGTTACCAAACAGGGCCTATATGATGGTAGAGTCAGATAAATAACAACATAGAAATAGTGGACAAAGAAATAATTAGAATGCCCATATTTGAAAATTAAATTTAGAATTATCACTATTCATAGAATAAGCTTCAAAATCATGGGATTGGAGAGTTAAAAAGAATATTGGGAACCTTCTAATGTGAATGTAAAATTAAGGAATATATTCTGCTGTAACTATGAAAGCTGGCAAGAATGTTCAAAATCAGATAAGATTGTTGAAGTAATTATCTTAACTTTAGGATATAGGGTGTAACCCTAAAGTCAGAAAAATGGTACAAGTAAAATGACATGTTAACTACATAAAGCCATAAAGCTTGCAAGAAGACTTTGAAAGTTTAGCTTTAGCACAATAATTAGGTGTAGTAGTACTGTATTTGAAAGATTATTTCTTTAATTTAATTATTTCTTGCAGTTCCCACGGTTTTCATGCAGATAATTAATATATTGAATGGAAATCTCAGTTGATCGTGTAGTTGGCTGGATATTTATAAGGTTTCAAGTTCGACTTTGAGTTAAAGTTGACTATATATTGGCCTTCTAGGATTTGAGCTAGTAAGCTATAAACAACTTATAATGGTTTACTTTATTGTGGTCCTTTGTTAATTAGGATTACAATGTGAACTTTAGTCAAAGTATACTTCTGAGTAGTGTCATGTTGCGTGTTTTTTCATAAATCAAAGATAATTTATTGATTAATTAAAAAGGTTTCCTTAAGAAACCAGCAACGTTTTGGGTTGTTTTGTAAATTATTAATGTAGATAAAACACTATTTACTGGCACTTGAGTAATCAAGTTGACATTGTAATTTCTAATTTAATTAAAATGTTTCAAGATTTTAACTCAAATTTAAAAACAAAATTATTTTCCTTTCTGAATTCATCACCTATTGTTATTTTTTTTTTATTTTATTTTTGTTAATCATGGTAATAAAATTATTTATAATCATTGTTCCCAAATTATTAATTTGGCATGTCTCTAGCTTGAAGATATACATATAAGGTCTTCTTGTAGGGTCGGTAGTACTAAAAAAAAAGATTAGTTTCGTTGTAAACTTGTGAGTGTAAAAATTTTTTTTAAAAAAAATTAAAAATATTATTATTTTAAAAAAAAAAATCAAAAAGAAAAAGAGCAGCACTCAATTCGTTCAAATCATTAGTCAATCATCGGCTACATTTGTATTTTTTAAAATTTTTTTATTTCTCTTCATAATAATGTAGGAAACCCCCCATCTAGCTAGCTAGTAGTCACTTTCTCCTTTATTGACACTCAAATCTATACCAAATCTATTGATAGAAATATTACTGTGTACACTTTTATTACCAAAGATGAACAAGTTGATTGTAACAATTTAATATTTCTAAACAAATTAACAATTGTTTTCAAAAAAAAAAAAAAAAAAAAAAAAAAAAAAAAAAAAAAAACAATTAACAACCTTGCAAAGGGTAGACAACGGCCTTATAAATTAAAGAATTAGGAAAGTTGGTTTGGTAATTACAAGGCTCTAAGTTTGACGTCATGTAAGAAATATTTATTGGTCTTTTTTATTTGAATTGGTCAACTATTCACAAGGGGTAATTGAGTAGGTAGTGTAGCATGATTCTCGTTAAACAAAGTTATAAGTTAGGGTGTGTTTGGTTGGCAGATTTAGCACTCAGGAATGGGGATGAAAGTGATTGTTATTGTTTGGTTGACTGATTTTTAAAACACTATTATGGGTTTGGCCCTATTAATGGAAAAACTCATTCTCTTATTTTATAAGGGTTTCATCCTTAGCCTAATCATTATCAATTCACCATACTACCAAACATGTAAAATATTTTCACCAAAACCCATTACCATTACCAAATATTTGATACCCATCCAATTCTGATTCCCATGTGCGAACCAAACACACCCTTAGATTCTTGCTAACAACGTAGTCTCTCGGTTGAGTTGTTGCATTGGATTTTTCCATTGCAATTTGCATGTATTATACATGATGAGCTGATTGCGAGTTTCTCCTAGTGCAAGATTTTTCTAAATGTACATCATCAAGTAGTGATGGGCTGATTGTGAGTTTCTCTTCTTGTGTACAATCTATGTTAATTCATCTCTTTATGTTACTTTATTGGTTATAGTTACAGGATCAACGGGTTTAACCCAAAATCAGTAGTGGCCCAAACACAAGACACCACAAATGTTATATACCACGTAGTGCTGAAAATTTCCCATCATATAGATCAAAAGACAATTAATCATATAGTGTAAGGCAATCACTTTCGCAACCACTGTTCACAGTCTCGATTTGGCTTAATAATCAAACAAACCATACGCGTCTATCCTCAACTTCACAACATAAACCGTCCACCAACACACAACAATTGTCGTAATTTAATGTTGCTTAGACCCATTCTTTTCAACGTCGTACAAAATTATATTAACCAAATCAAATTAACCCCATGCAATACTATATCTGCGTTAGGTAACCTACCTAGCCTAGCCAAGCAAATCCCCAGAGAAACAAACTTCAACACCGTACCCCCTCTCACTTCTCCTCCTATATATACCCGTGTCCGACACACTTATCGTCACCCCACTTCTTCTCCCAAACAACCTCGTAGCTTATAAGGTTGTCAGAGAAGGTTCAATGGCGGTTTCTGTTAAGGATAATAACATTACTGCTGTTTTGTTGTGTGTTTTGGTGCTTGTTGGGGGCTGTTCCGCTCAGCTTTCGCCTGGGTTTTACTCGAAATCATGCCCAAAGCTTTTCCAGACAGTCAACTCTGTTGTGCGCTCTGCAATCCAGAAAGAGGCTCGCATGGGCGCCTCTCTCCTTCGCCTCTTCTTCCATGACTGCTTTGTCAACGTAATTTCTTCTTTCTCTACTCGCTCAAATCAAGAAGGTCTTGTTGATCGTTATTAAGTTAACAGTACAGTTTGACTAAATTGGTCAGGATTGCTCTTATTATATATATAAAAAAAAAATTGTACTTATATATGGATGTTACAGGGGTGTGATGGGTCAATTCTCTTGGACGATACGTCTTCCTTCACCGGAGAGAAAAGGGCGGCCCCCAACTTCCAGTCGGCTCGTGGATTTGAGGTCATTGACCAAATCAAGTCTGCTGTCGAGAAAGTTTGTCCCGGAGTTGTGTCGTGTGCTGACATTTTAGCTATTGCTTCTCGTGACTCAACTGTTACAGTAAGTTTGTAACAATAAATTAGTTGTATAGTCTATATGTATAGACTAGCTAATAGTACATGAATGCTTAATACAATTTATTTTAGAAGGTCGGGGTATGTAATCGAGTCTAATTATGTTCGTGATTATTTATATGCAGCTTGGAGGGCCTAGTTGGAATGTGAAACTTGGGAGAAGAGATGCTAGGACTGCAAGCCAAGCTGCAGCCAACAACAGCATTCCTCCTCCCACTTCTAACCTCAATCGCCTCATCTCCAGCTTCAGTGCCGTTGGCCTCTCGACCAACGACATGGTTGTTTTATCAGGTCGAGATAATACCTAATTCACGTAAAACAAATACATAAAACGTGACATAATTACTTTAAAGTCAAATTCTTTGACCCCAAAATTAATATAGAATCTACTAATACATATCCATTTTCAGGCTCACACACAATTGGACAGGCCCGGTGCACGAACTTCAGGGCAAGAATATACAACGAGTCAAACATAGACTCATCCTTTGCCCAATCCAGGAAGGGCAACTGCCCTAGAGCAAGTGGGTCCGGGGACAACAACTTGGCCCCACTCGACCTCCAAACCCCAATAAAGTTTGACAACAACTACTACGTCAACCTCGTTAACAAAAAGGGTCTTCTCCACTCTGACCAGCAGCTCTTCAATGGCGTCTCAACAGACTCAACTGTGAGAGGGTACAGCACAAACCCAACAAAATTCAGCTCAGATTTCGCAGCCGCCATGATCAAGATGGGTGATATCAAACCCCTCACTGGGAACAATGGAGAGATCAGGAAGAACTGCAGGAGAAGGAACTAATTAATTAATATAATATATTAATCCTATTATAATTACTATAATTGTCTGTAATGGAGATTTCTGAAGCTTTAGTTTGATTTTCTTGTGTTATGTTAAGAACTATTGAGGTGCATTGGAAGTGTTGACAGCAAGGTCAGAGGATAGTTTTTCTTGAGTTAAAGTGTTAAGTGTGTGATAGTTAATGGTGTGATGAAGGTTTTCTATATATAAAAATCCTTAATAAAAGTCCCCATATTTCTTCAATTTTAGTGCGAGTATTTTTTGTACTGAGTACAACTACGTATGTTATTTATATTGTATTCAGTATTACTAAGCATTTGTCGCTATAGTGCATCGTGCAATCAAATATATCATACATAGTTGTACTTGATAATTGCTAATATAATAAAAATTCACTTTATATCATATATTAATAAATTATAAGTACGAAATATTTCAATACTCAACAATCTTAATTCAGATAAAAAAAAAATGCCGATGCCAAGTTGACCATATAAGTGTCGCGATATTCAATATATGTTAAATTAAGTAAAGAATAAGAGACCAGGACTATGTAGTCTAATGGTACCCAGATTAGACTTCCATTTAGAAGATTGTGAGTTTGAGCCTCAGTGAAAGCGTTATTGGTTCTTTGGTTCTAGTGATGGCTCTTCTAAGAAGTACTGACAGAGGATGAGGGGTCCAAGTTATTTGACCAACCATAGCACATTCAAAACCACATTGTTTTTAGGTAGCATAGTTAACGAAATTCACATTTTATATCGTATAGTATAATTATGATGCACATGCATGGTAATATTTATATATATTAAGTTTGCTTTTAATGAATATATAAAAAGAACATTATAGCCTTACTATATAGTGAATTGAAATGAATATGATGTACTTAGATTTAGTATTTATGTAGATTTAAGTTTATGAACATATAAAACAAATATTATAAATATATTATAGCATGAATATTATTAGACATAATATATAACTTAATATAAAATGAAATCGTTTTGAACTAAGGTTCACGATATAATTTCCGCACATTAGTACCACAACATAAAATGTAAAAATTGAAGAAATACTGCCCGTTTCAGGCCCAATAAGGTGTAATGGGCTCAGGACTTAGAAGACCCATGTATCCAGCCCAATTTCTTATATGAGCCCAATTTGAGCTGTGTCATAAGATCAATCATTATTCCATGAATCATGAGCCCAATTTGTTAAATGGAATTAGCTGTGTATTTTTTTTATTTTTTTTTTTGGTTGAGAAATTAGCTTTGTATGTTTTTTCTCAATAATTATTGCGTGGATCGTGGACCACGGTCTAAAAATGACGTCATTTCGCACAATATTTTTTTAACCCACTACAATATACATTTTTATAATTTAAATGTATGTTATTCTAAAGCATAATGTACATTATTCTAACTCATGAAGTACATTATCTTACCACATAAGTTTCAATATTTTAACACATAATATATATTATTCTAACACATAAAGTACTTTATTGTATTCTAAAACATAAAGTACATTATTCTAACACATAATGTACATTATTTTAACACATAATATACATTATTCTAACTCATAAAATTTAACGATGTCATTTTAGACAATAGTTGACACAGCTTTCTGGACCCTTTTTGCCATCAACATACAAACATACATGTCTTTGTCAGAGAAAAAATCCCGCCTAGACAAAAGTCAAATAATAATCATTTCTACTTCCCAAAGATCCCTATCATATTACATTTAATCAACACCATTAATCAATATTTTAAAAACGACTTGATGAGGTAAATAATAATAATAATAATAATAATAATAATAATAATAATAATGTCTGGAATTTGAACCTACACACACACACACATATATATATATATATATATATATATATATAATACGAGTAACTAATAATGTCTTTGAAAAAGTTGTCCTTAGAACCTAACGATATTCAAATAAATTAGTCTTATTTCTTCGAGTGGAACATAGCGATATTCAAATAATTTAGTCTTATTCCATAAAATATAGATGTCAATACGGTATTAAAAAAAAAAAAAAAAGTAAATAGAGATTAGTCTAGCGGGACTTAACGTTGTTGGTTCATCGTTCGATTTAAAATTATGACTTCTGGAGGTAGTAGTGTGGGGTCGGAATCCTACTGGAAACATGTATGAGAAAAAAATGTTTAAGGATAATAGAATGTCTAAATTATAGAATCTCTTGTGCGCACATAAAGACTAGAATCTGATCGGTAGACTGATTACGTGACTCACGATTTACATTCGCACAGTCTCTTAGAATGAGTCCTGCGAGTTTAGAATTAATTCCGCGAAGCTCTAATCATCTATGTTAAAATAAATAAATAAATAGTGATTAGGGTCTGAGTAATAATTCTGGCTGAGCTGGAAGATAGCGTTATTGTCGCCGAGCTCTACAGTCTACTGCCTAAACTTCACGTGGGATTAGTGTAATTAAGGCTAGCTTGCTGCAACATATATATATATATATATATATATATATATATATATATATATTAGTGAACAAATGAAAATCACTCATTAGTAATATGAATGCACACAAAGTACTCTTTTCATGGGGAAGAGTTGCAGCACCCTATATATATGTGTGTTGTTTTTTTTTTTTTTTTTTTTTCTTAATTTTCATTCTTTAATTATTTAACTTAATTAGATTGACTGATGAGATTAGTTCGCACGTTCTTATGTGATTGCTTGTTATCATCTAATATTAATTATATATATTGTGATATAAAATTGCAATGGAATGTTACTAGGCAGTTGCATCTACTTGCTGTCTCATAAGAGTGGCCAAAGATGAGATTTTGGGGCAAGTAAAGGCATAAAGTAGGTTAATATTTGTATTAATTAAAGAAATTGTGAAATGAAAAACAAGAAGAAATGAATGGGAAGTTGTGTAAAGATAAGTAAGATGCCACATTTTTAAGTAACCATGACTTTAGACCAAATTCCATCAATTCTTGCACTATTATTAGTTTTTTTTTCTTCTTTTGGACACTTGAAAATGACATCATATATATATATATATATATATATATATATATATATATATATATATATATATATATATATAACCTGCGAACTGCGAACTTGTGAAGGATTGCACTGCAATTACTACATGATTACACTACTATTGCTCCTATACATGCTATGGAGGACCTTGCAGTGCAATCGTATCCGATTGGGGTGCAATCATGTAGTAAGTGCGGTGTAATTATTCACAAGTAGTTCGCAGTTCGCAGATTAAGGTTGATTCTCACCATATATATATATATATATATATATATATATATATATAAAATAGCTACAACATTATTATTAGTGGAAGTGGTGCAACCTACCTAGCTACAACTATTAGGCACTCTTGTTTTCTCTTTAATAGGTATGCACTTGGTAATACATACTAGGTAGATCTTGTTTAACGAATTTGATCGAGAAAATATTGGCAAAAATTGATAGACTTAATTAAGAAGGTGTTGGTAAGGAATAATTGAACTTATGATATTTTATTACAAGAATCATGTTCTACCTATTTTGTCACCCATTTCAAGCGTATATAATTTTTCACGTACCTTAATATAATGTTGTTTAATGAATTATTAGTTAAACTCTACTTAACGCAACATGATTGATGAGTTATACTCAAATATAATTAAAGTGATAGTGAAAGGAATGAAGTTCCCAATAAGCTATTATTTTACATTATTAAAGATTGCTTTGCTTCTTCATAGTAAAGTTGAACTCCACACGCCAAGGAAACCCTAAATATATACAAATATGAATAATTAACAAGCTGGCAAGTTTTTTCCACCAAAAAAAAAAACTGGCAAGACTATTGACTATCTAACAAAATATATAATTCACCTCTACAAATTAAACCTTTTTATTTAATTTTTGGGCAACGAGTGAAACACATCTCACTATCTAAAAGTGTGTATTGATTAAACTTTGTATTCGTGTAATAATTGTAAACCACACAAAATATATAAACTGTAGGAAGACCATGTATAACAAATTCGGCCAGAGATAATTAATATTCACAATAGTAAAACTCCTAACCTTAGATACGAGAATCATGTTTAACTCATTTAGCCATTTCGGGATTGCACACTTGCTTTACACATACACAAATTTACCTAAAATGATGATGAGCAACCTTAATATTTGCTTCAAATGTTTACATTTTGAGCTTGTTCGGACTCCAAGAAAATAAAGAAGAGGCAACAAAGAATGGAGGAGATTAGAGAAACATAATATTTTCATTATTGTATGACGATATTTACTATGTCTCATATATAGTATCTAAAAGCCTAACTAATATAACATTTCATACTAATTCACAATTAATGCAGTACCAATTAAACACCCCATATTAATTCTTCCATTTTAGATTTATCCGACGTATTCATACCAATAAATTCAAGTTTTAATTATTTAAACATTAAAAGGGGCATTTTGTTCCACCTTCCCCTCGCTGAATTGTAGGCATGCATAACCTTTAATTTAGTTAAAGATGAACCAGCCCCTCCCACTAAACCGCACCCCAGGTTTTTTTAAAAAAAAAGGCATTTTAAACAACACATATATATAACGAAATATAACGTTTAATCTTCATGTACTTAAAAATAATGAAACATTGTTTATGGTACCAACGATCAATTTATTACCTGTAATTATAATATATATATATATATATAAATTCCGTCATAAATATATATAAGTTAAATAAATCAGAATGAAAGGTCCATAATTAATTAATTCACCCAAAATACGATATATTCTCACTGGAAACGATGCCAAAATCGGCGGCAGAGGAAGAAGACGGTGGCGGAGTGTAGAATGAAGAGGAGGAGGGCGGCGGTGCAGCAACAGAAACAACACCGGAAGTAAGAAGTGAAGATGCATTTGCATGGTGATGATGAGAAGAAGGAATAATGGTATTAATGTCATTATTGGTGCCTTCCCCAAACTTGTACCTCATAATCTCTGTCTTCACTGCATTAAGCTCAGCTTGTAAAGCTTGTACCTTCTGCTGTAATGCCGAAATTGCCCCCATGCACCCATAAACTGGATCTCTTAGCCTCACATTTGCTTCATATACTAAACTGTTCGCCGTCTCTGCCCTTTGCCTCTCTGGAACCTCCTGCAAATATAATAATGCACAAATTAAATTCATCTATATATATATATATATATATATATATATATATATATATATATATATATATATATTAGGGTTTTATATATACTTGTAGTGTACGTATAGGTACCATTAGCATCTTGGAAACGTTGCTAGCTCCGAAAACTTTGTGGACGGAGGCGAATTTGTGGGGTTCGTGGGGGGAAAAGTAGGGCGAAAAGGGACATTCTTGAGTGCAGCGACGGCGCAGAAGCTTACAGGCGGCGCAAGGAGTGATGGTGTTTAGGGTTCCGCCGGGAGGCGGCGGTGGCGGCCTTCTTCCCATCTGAGACAAGTCATCGTGCTCCCGCTTTATCTTCTTCCCTATCTCCTCGTATCTCTCCCTATACATCATTACAATCACAATCACAATAAATAAATAAATAAATAAATGAAGAAATAATTATACAAACACCATATATACGCACGTATAACAACAAGCAATACTTCAAAGCGATGATCAAACAAATTATCAAAGTAAAGAAAAACAAGTTATTTAGTTTTATAATCTCATCCCATATTTTATATATATGGGTGTGGGGTGGGGGGATTCATTATATGTTGAAGATGATGGGTTACCTTTCTCTGGACATTCAGGCATATATGCTGTATGTATATGTGGAGGGTGTATGAGGTTTTGAAGAGAGAGAAAGAGGGAAGGGGTTGAGGGGAGAAAGACAGAAAATATAGGTATGTTGGGATGGGGGTGGTGGCATGGAAAGAGAGTGCTTAAAAGGCAAGGAATACAAGAAAAGGATGGTCTGGTCCATTATTGTTTAGTATTACTAAATGTGATAAATTAAAATTACTGAAAGCAAATAAGGAACATCTACCTAGGTATATTGATATGAATTGAAATTAATGTCCGGGTGGAATCCAGCATTATACCATCAAAATGTGTGTGTAAGTATATAGAAATAAAATTGTCCGATCGCTATTAATTATAATCCGGGTGGAATCCAGCATTATACCATCAAAATGTGTGTGTAAGTATATAGAAATAAAATTGTCCGATCGCTATTAATTATAATTTGTAGCGTAATGTTAAATATGTAATGATATTGACACAAAACAGCAAATACAGACCCATCTAAGAATATGTTGCCTTTAAATAATGTATTAGTTTGTGTTCCTTCCAAGTTTATGTTGCTAAACCTATACCATGTATGTAATGTGAGATGTTTTGTTGGAATTTATATTATTTTTTTATCAGACCATAAGGTGTCATGAATAAGTCCTAATTTTTAAGTCTGTATCATACTCAGACTAATCCTCATTCACATCGGGCCAGCCCAATTAAGGGACAAAGTGGTGGCAAGATTGATTTTTAATTTCCATACGAGAGGGGGTGGAATTTATATTATTCAAACTATATAATGTGAGATATTTTAAAGCTATGTTTGATACCTATATAATGTGAGATTGTTTTACGTGGGATGTGTAATTTTTTTTTTAAATTAAAATGTCATATTTTCTATACACTTATAATATAAAAGGTAAAAATTTGTGTGGATCCGTTAGACGGGTCGGTCAATATGAAAATGTATACTTATACCCGAAAGTGTAATACTAATCAGGAATAAATCGTTTATTAGCTATAAAATAAAGTGTGAATACTTTTGATAAAAATTGTAATATAATACTATTATATTTTGATTTTAAAATATTACATTTTTTAAAAAAGTATTACACTTTCTCTTATGAATAAAAACACGTACTTTATTCATGATTAGTATTGTATTTTTAGTATAAATATTATATTTTTATCGTGTTTCAACCCGTCTCACGTATCCGTTTGCGGCCTCATAGGGAGGTCTTTCCTTATAAAAATAATTTTTTTAATTATACTTTTTCATAAATGCGCTGCTGTGATTAGGATTAAAATAATTTAGGGAACAACGCATTTCGCACAACTGACACAAGTAATTGTCATTATATTCTTGTTAATTGTTATAATTAATTATTTTTGTAAATATTCACGATTTAGTATAAGATCTCCATCTCCTGTTTTTTACTTAATTTATGTCATTCAATTCCGTTTTCTGTATCTATCGCCCAACTACTCTTTTTCTCTTAATCAATCACACCTATTAATCTATTATTATATATCCAACAGTGTCGAAAAAAAAAAAAAATATATATATATATATATATATATATATATATATATATATTTGGGTGGGTAGATAGAGAACACAAGAAATTCGAGCATGTATTTGATTCTCTTTCTTACAAGCTAAGGTTTTAATACATGAAAGGTTTTAATCATCATGTATTAGCAACTAACATAATTCTGGTTGAATTGAAAGGACTCATCCATCATTAATCAAATGTTAATAGTTCGATCTTTAAATCTTCAAGTTAATCGTCTTATCCAAAAGAAATGTCTACAATTTAGACGTTGAGTCCAATCAGGTGAGAACCTGCGGACAAAGTGTGTGTGTGTGTGTGTCTATAATCAGGTGAGGTGAGAACCTGGAGACAAATTCAAACAATTGATCGGGTAGAATTAACGGTTGAAAATAAATAAAATTTTGTAATATTTATGAAATTGATCCGCTCATTTTCTACTTGATTTTTCATACATCGGGTCTTGTAGATTAATAATTGAATTTTTCCACAAGTTCTCACATGATAAGTGATTCTCATATGATTAGGATTATATATATATATATATATATATATATATATATATATGTTCATAATCAGATGAGAATCATGCTAACTGATCAAGTGTTTATTATATTAATTATAATATAATAAAACTAATACATTAAACATAAAAGCCTTTGCTAGTCGATTGGCATACTAGTTAAGTAGACCTACATGAATTGGTGTGCTAGTCTATTCGCAAACGGCTTGCATCAACCTTTAATTTGCTAGTCTACCGGTTCTTAGACAGCCAAATTAAAGTTTTTTTTTTAAAAAAAAAAAAATTCCAAAATTTGTGAGAATATCTTGCTATTGGTACTCCAAGATAGGGATATCTATAATCTATCGGCATTCCAAATTCAAAGTCTACTATTTGGTGATATTATCAATGTAATTTTTTTTGAACATCACATATAAAATCCAAATACTTGAATAAGACTTTATCTTTGAAATATGAATCAAAACAAATAAAATATGTTGGTACCGTTGGTAGAAAACACCAATAATAATCAAAAAAATAAGATTATTATTTTCTGGAAAGAAGGGAAGAAAAGATGAAGAAATTTGGCTAGTGTTTGGTGTTGGGTTTTTGCAAGAGTCAAGTGAGCACTCTTTCCTTAAAACCTTATTTGCCACCTCCCAAAGATGCTAGAAGCGTTGTGGCCTAGGCTTCCCAGGATAAAACTTGCTATGATCCAATGTTTGAGCATTCAAACAAAGGATCCGGCGAGCAAGACAAGCTCTGAACACAGTAGGCAAAGAAAGTGAGTAGAAGCAGAATTTTGAGGCTGGAAAACAATGTTTTGTGTATAGTGGTAGTGCTGTAGTGTATAAAAATCTGTTTCTCACTACCTCTCTTATATAGGGGTGAAGGAGCCAAAAGCTTTTAATGAGGCACTTTAAGGCACCCCCACTACACCCTGTAACAGCAACATTTACCATGGGTTTCAATTCAAAAATAAAGATTGAAATTAATTCAAAGAATTAATTCCGTAACAGTAAGAATTGAACCCAACGGTCACAGAAAGCAGTACAGGTTCGTGTAGGCCGAAACTTCCAGTCAGTTTCGGCCTTGGTGCCTTGTCTCGTCTCGGCCTCCTTTGGCCGAGACCACAGTTTCGATGGCAGTTCCGGAGTTTGGCATAGTTAGAATTTAACCCGACTCAAATCGAAAGTGGACCCCACTGATAATTGTACCACAAAATAGCCACTTAACATGTCTTTTTATGCCATTTTTTAAGCTATTTTTTCCAACAAAATATCAATAAACACTATAAAAATATCAATATATTTTTAAAAACTCTTTAAAAGTATTTTTCTCAAGTAAGATACTTATGCAGGATGTTGTATAGCCCCCATCAATGCCATTTGTAGTTTACTGTACGAGGATTCAATTAATTTGATTTTTTGTTTTATTTTATTATTATTAATTTTTTTTTTTTTTTAGAATTTCCTTCTTATATCTTACAATGCCATGTGAATCATCATTAATGTGGTTGACTTTTTTCACCCTGTGGGCTGTGGCTGTGGAGTGCAGAGATAGAGATTCTGTGTTAATAATTCCTTAATCACACAAATTAAACATGTGATCTTGCTTCTTTATCATTAGCACCGCCAAATTAATTCTTCCACCACTTACCATTACTCTTTATAATTATGAATATATTGTTTTTGAACATATAATTCTATAATTATGAACATAGAGTTGTGAACATAATTATGAACATATAATTCTGTAATTATGAATATAGAGATTCAATAATTGTGAATATAAAATTCAAAAATTATGAATATATAATTTTATAATTATAAACATATAATTCAGTAATTACGAATATAGAGTTCAATAATTGTGAATATATAATTTAATAATTATTAATATGAAATTCAAAAATTATGAATATATAATGATGTGAATAATTATTCGGAGTGTATATCGTATGTATAAAGCAAGTATGAGAATCATATGAATATAAAATCAAAGAACTCTTTTATTCAATGTTGTTTTTGAATGTTTAGAGAGACTATAGAGGATTCTATGTTCTCAGTGGAGAGGAGGATCCCCCCCCCCCCCCTAACAAAAAATGAAGGGTCAAGTGCCCTTAAATAGGTGCAATCAAGACGGGTTTGACATTGACCCGTTGATCTTGATCCGAACTGTTTGCCTCGACCCGAATAGGAGCACGGAGTGTACAGGGAGCCTTAATTATGAACATATAATTCAGTAATTATGAACATAGAGCCGTGTCCACCTTACTCCAGAGCATAACGATTGTTACATATCACTTACCGCATGTTTTGTTCACGGAACCGACTTTGAAAGAATAAAAATGCTATTTCACTATTAGGTTAGCCCTATTAATATGAGTCGCCCTAACTCAGCCCGTTATAGTTCCGACTTCCGACTTCCGAGTCCATGTTGATTTTATCAAGCCCACTTAACATCCTTAAATTGAACTCAAATGTTTAATTACGTTAAATAACGTGGATCATATTTTGTATACTGTTAAATAATATACATTCAAATGTACATTATATTATATAATATACATTCAGAATACAAATAATGTACATTTAATATATTAAAAATGTACTTTTTACTATAGTCCATGCAGCACTTTGTGGACTATAATCGACACAATAATTTGCCGTTAAATAATAACCAAATTAAAACAAGGTACGGATCAGAGCGCAAGTCCGCAACATCACTTTCCAGGGTCCCTAAAACCTATTGCTTTCATGCTTAGGGTCTTCCAACAATAATGCAAGAATGGACCATTTTTAAAATTATATTCGATCGAAGACTACCGATACAAGTAATACATTAAAAATAAAATATATCCAAATATAATTAACTTAATAATACTAAATTTGTTATACAATAAAAAAACATACAATATATTTAAAATAAATATGTATATCAGTGATTTATTTTATAATGCAACACATGATTAGCACTATATCGAGTGCAAATTATCCCAAATTCTGCGTGGTGCACTCTTGATAGTAACGTAACACTATGTCACTATCCATATTAATTAAAATCATATAGTATGTAATTTGTTAATTTTTTTTTTTTAAATACAATTTTATTAAAATACCACTCAAAACACTATAAAAATCCAAATCCAAATGAGGCATTTAAAACTGTGTTTAATAATCAAGTCCATACTCGAAACAAATGAATTGAAATAGTAAGGCCAGAAACAAAGGGACCTTACTATTCGAGTGATTGAGTGAAAAAAACTTAACTAGTCAAAGACGATGGGGATCCCCTTGTCTCTCACCAGCCTTTGAGAAGTAAGGCCCCTCACTCCATCTTTGGTTGTACTATTTTAACCTTATTAATAAAGTAATATATGCTCATATGTAATTTAAAAGAACAAAATGCAATCACATTTAGTATGGTTACACCGAGTAGTGTAAAAACAAGTATTTTACAACACTCGATACAACCTAGATAATATACATGCGGATCGGACCTCCATTATATTATTCTCATAATCATATTATCTATATTTTATTAAGTCAAACTGAAGAACCACCACGACCGACCACCGACAGAAGTGCTCTCTTCATGTTCTTTACATAGTAAAACCTTCCGAAGCCGCCCTTAGAACTCCGACTCCGGCCACGGGAGAACAGAGGTGAAGGTGGAAAATCGCCGGCGGGGGTGGAAGAAGACCGGGCTAATTTCCCGGGGAAATTGGAGAGAAAAAGCTTGGTCTTCGAGGGTTGTTTTTGCATGGATTTGGGGTGGGCGGCGGCGGCGGAGCTATGGAACGAAGGCGGAGGAGTGAGCGGAGGATTGAAGATGCAAGAATCGGGAAGGGCGTGTTTGGGCGTTCCCGGCTGTGATTCCCAGTGGAACGGAATGGAGCCGGAACATCCTGCGCGGTAGTAGAATCTCAACGAGGAATCTCCGCCGCCGCCGCCTTTGGCTTTCTCCTTCGATAACAGCCTTGAGAAAAACTTGTCATCTGGCTTTATTATAAGAAATTCTTGTTCGCCATGGCTACCAGAACTGAACATTTTTTTTTTTTTTTTTTTGGTGTTTTGGGTATACTTTCAATTCTCTCTCAATCCGCAAGTCAACTACAATACATACCCCCAGTTCAAGATCTATGGAGGAGCAAGAAGTGAGAAGGGAACAGTATTTATTTATGGATTGATTGATGACACACCATGCAAATATTTTATATATTCTTATTGCCTGTTGGAATTGGCTACTGGCTAGCAGGAGGCTATTCCTAACTTTTATATATATATATATATGGAAGGGTTCAGGTGCGGATGATACTTCTCGTGCGGTTGTGCAGTTAGACGCACTTTAAACATTAACATGACGCATCTTAAATATAAAAATCATCACGCACCTTAAGCACACAAACAAAGTACTTTAAGAACTCAAATCACTCACATTAGGTACATAAACCACGCACCTTAAGCACAAAATTCACGCATTTAAGATTTTAAAATGACTCACATTAAGCAAAAACTCACGCACATTAAGCATAAAACACATGCACATTAAGCATTAAACTGACGCACTTTAAGTATTACTCACACACCTTAAATTTCAACAACTACTGACATTAATCACTAACCCCACGCACATTAAACACAAACCCCACGCACCTTAAGCAAAAACCTCACGCACCCTAAGTTTCAACAACTACTGACATTAATCACTAACCTCACGCACCTTATGCACAACCCTCACGCACCTTAAGCACAAACTACACGCACCTTAAGTACAAACCACACACATATTAACCACAAAACTCACGCACATTAAATCCAAACACAAACACCTTAAATTTACCTAGATGCAAAAATTATCAAAATGTCACCGTATTTTTTAATTTAATTTTGGTAATCTAAACGTTGATTTAAGCAAAATTAATGGTTCTTGCCCCTGGCACCCTCAACCGCACAGGAACCCCCCTCAGCTCAACCGTACAGGAACCCCTTTATATATATATATATATATATATATATATATATATATATATATAGAGAGAGAGAGAGAGAGAGAGTCATCATAAGTTATTATTATGGTTAGAGTGTCTATGTGTATTGGGTAAACTCTGCATTGTGATCTTAGCAGGTAAATTAAGAAGATTAATAAACTTGTAGTATCGCACAAACACATGACCTCCTATTTGAGAGAGTCACTCTGTGCCACTAGATCACAGTACAAAATTTTTTTTGAACACAAAATCTCTAGATCACAAAGTTATTCACATGTTATTTGAATATATAACGTAGGTAGTAATTCCGAACATTTCAATGATGATGTCTTTGTCATTCGAAGAACGAATCTTTTAGGTATAAAGCCACTCTCGTTCTAGGCATATATAGTACATATATGACATTTGAAAAAGTTATAGACTTACTAGTCTTAATTAGGATATGGTCCGCGCGAGTTTAAACTATGGACCGGCTTAAAGTGTGATTAAATAATTGATAATAGGCAAATTACGTTGTGCAGTATTAATCTATTTTGTAAATTAAATTTTCTTAAATATTCATTTTTAGTATATTATAAGTTCATTTTAATGTACTTTTAGTATATTTCTTGTAGGTTCATTTTGAATGTATTTCAAATCAAAATAAAATATATTGTAATTTATTAAAAATGATCTTATAGTTTATTAAAAATCAACATGTATCGAAGTCAATATTGTTATGTGGACCCTATTCTACATTATAAGCATCGGTGACCGTGAAAGGAATTATGGGCTTGGTATAAGAGGACGTGATCAACCTCGTGGATTGGATTGCAATTATATAGCGTACAATGATTACCATAAGTATTGTAAATCTTGATCCAGATTATGTACTTCCAGTTAATAGATTATGTACATTCAATCAACATTATGTATTTGCTATATTACATAATATTTGAACGTGGTAGATAAATAAATTGAAGGTATATCATATGTTAAACGTGGATACATATATGTTAATAGCAAATTAAATACATATACCAATAAGACTTGGTTTGCCTAGTGAGGAGGAGCTAGTATTTATGCAAGAGGAAATAGATCCGATTATAAATCTACATAACTTGATTTTAAGAAACTTATCATAATTCAACTCATTTATAATAAATTCTTCATTTTATTTTTTATTTTTTTGGTGAAAGTAATAAATTCTCATGTATCATCATACCGACAAGTAATAAATCGATTTCAAATTAATTATAATTGTTGCAATACCAAAACTCTCTAACCATGGTTACGTTGATCAGTACATGCAGTGGGCGGTTGGCAGATCGATTTAGTTAGTTTCCTTTCTTTTCATGGATTTAATGTAAATTCTAATTTAGGCAACAAACGTTCAGTTGCAGGTGAGGATAAAGTAACACGTAAGCAATTGTTATACGGTGGATCATGGTTTTAAAACGGCGTAATTTTATAAGTAAAGAAACAACGGTCGTTATATTTAACAAATATTATATTTCTGATATGTTCAAAATAAAATGAAACTATAGTGTATCTAAAAATGAAGCTGAATAACTTCTCTCACATATTTATGTGCATGTATTTATATTATCAAATGAAATTGTAATTAAATTGAAATGATGTTTTACTACTTTAGTTGTGTTGAAATTAAACTGCAGTATGTATAAAATGAAACCGAATAACATGTCTCACATATTATATTGTGTGTATATCGTCAAATTAAACTGTACGTAGTTGAATTGAAATGATACTTTAATTTTGCTTAAATAAAATCACAATATGTATAAAAAAGAAATTGAATAACATGTTTTTCACATATTGAATGTATATTGTCAAATAAACTATAGTTATATCAAAATGATACTTTAGTTGTGTTGTAATAAAATTACAGTGTATATAAAATGAAATTGAATAATAATTCCACATATTTGAGTCTATACTATCCAATGAAACCGGAGTTGAATTAGAATTATAATTTAGTCGTGTTTTGTAATAAAACTACAGTGTGTATAAAATGAACTTCAATAACAGGTCTCAATGTAATAAGCGTACTGGATGTATAATATCAAATGAAACTGTAGTTAGAACAAAATGAAACTTTAGTTATGCTGAAATGAAACTGAACCGATTATACAAACAGAATTAATTATACAGAATGAGTGTCATTTTAGACCATGGTCCAGAGTAAAATTTGCCACAAGCAAGCTTGAGGTTGG
This sequence comes from Ipomoea nil, assembly GCF_001879475.1. NCBI lineage: Eukaryota > Viridiplantae > Streptophyta > Magnoliopsida > Solanales > Convolvulaceae > Ipomoea > Ipomoea nil. Next base: position 3,252,536 of record NW_017618360.1, on the reverse strand, counting down.
TATGGTGGATGACTCCATCACCATTTTTGGAAAGTATTAATTTCCACGTTTGGTGAAGTGACAACTAATATCATTTTTAACTAATATCATGATGAAACCAACCCTAGTTCAACTAATATCATTTTTATCTATCTCTTTAACTATATAGTATAGGGCGGATGATTTTATATGTGACGGGTGTATCCTTTCAGAGCATTCAAGTTTTGTGGATGATGGAAAATATAATTCCCCTTCAGATAATATTTTAAGTGAAGATAGGGCGAGTGTCTCTTGGTGGTGTTACGTTTCAAGAGTTCTAGAGAGATGATTAGTTGATTTTTTGCGAGGTATGGTATTCCAGTCATTCAAATAAAAAATAAATGATGATATATAGATAAACTCTTATTTACATAAAAGTTTTTAGTCATTACCCGAAAAAGGATGCTTTTGATGGAACGCGCCTTATGACCCTAGTCACTAAATAACAACAGAAAAAGTAAATCAACCTAGGTTGTCCATACCCATAGGTGCTTGTAACCTTTTAGCCGACAAACAAGTACAAGAATGTAAATTGAGTTAATACCCAAAATCGTCCTCGACTATAGTGGTTTTTCTCAATTTCATCCTAAACAACTTTGGTGACCTAATATCGTCCCACACTTTTGTGTTTCGCTCAATTTAGTCCCAGACTTTTGTGTTTTTGCTCAATTTAGTCCCTCATTTGTTATTTTGTCTATTTGGTGTTAAATAAATAGACAATTCAGTAATTTTAATAATATTGACATCTCTTTACTCATAGACATGTGAATTGCGAAATCTTTTTTTTTTTTTTTTTTTTACGAATTACTCCTAAAACTGTGAATATAAAATTTGATTCGCAGGTCCGGGAGTAATTCTGGGTGTAATTCGTACAAGAAAGAGGAATTTCGCACTTCACAAGTTGAAAGTAAAGAGAGATCAATATTGACATTACTGAATTGTCCCTTTATTTAACACCAATTTGACGGAATAACAAATGAAAGGACTAAATTGAGCGAAACACAAAAGTCTGGGACGATATTAGGTCACTAAAATCGTTTAGGACGAAATTGAGAAAAACCACTATAGTTGAGGACGATTTTGGGTATTAACTCAATGTAAATTAAACCATTAATTTATGTTGTTCATAACTGACACGCTCAAATCAAGATGTCTAATAAGCAAATTTCATGTGGAGTCAAACTTTGAACTTTGTGATTATTTATTTATTTACGCCCGAGGGACCAATAGGTCCTAAGATTAGTAGATACGTCGCCACAAGCATTCTTCTCAAGAAGCGCCCTAATTCCCTCGGGAGGGTGATCAAGGACCAACGTTCCTAGTAGCTAGCTTGTCCCATATTAGTCATGTGGTCTGCACATTGGTTACCTTTCCGGAGCACATAGGTGATATTAATATCTCCCACCTACCTCAAAATGGCTTTGCAATCAGTTATCAAGGTTTGAACTTCTGGGCAGGACTCAGAGTCTCCTTTAATGGCCTAGACCATCGTTTCAGAGTCTGTCTCCACCACAATCCTACTCAATCCACGGTTTTTAACAATGATATGCCCCTCTATGAGGTCCCATAGCTCCGCAATGAAATTTGTCATGAATCCTACCTTTGAACTTTGTGATTATTATTAAGTCAATTATTTGACAAACTCAATATATATGATAACTTGATTAATAAAATATTTGATACGAATAATATTTTCTTAAAAACTATGGGGGTTTGCATGTTTAAGATTAAGGACATTTCTTCAAAGTCTTGTTGTATTAACTATTTAAGGTTATACCTTATACGGAGTACTTAAAACACGACCAATAATAGATTGGTTTCCTACTCATCGTTAAGCACCATATAGGTAGTACCCACACAAAAAAAAGATCACAAATGGGATATATACAGAGAGACACGAATGCGATAATCTAGAAAAAATTGTATTTGTAGATTACTAAAAGATGTTTTAATTTGACATAAATACATTCGAAAATATTTTTAATTACAAAAACGATTACAAAACGTTTATGGTAGTTTCTCTAAAATTTTAAGAATAAATTGTTAAAAACATAAATATACTTTGTTTTAAAAATTCTCGTACTTGCAACAGAAAATTTAATTTATAGGCACATGCAAATCCAGAAAATTCATGTGACCGCCCATCATCACATGGTTATCCTCATAAGAGTATTACGTTCTTCAGTCCAACGTGCACATGAAAGCTTTAACGTCATCGTTTAAACAATCTGTTAATCCCATTGACTTCATTCCTCTACAACGAACATGCACACACAATGACATCAATGAAAACAGATGATGACGATTGGTACGGTGTTTACATTTTGTATGTAAATAATATTAAAATTTGAGCGTGTAATTGAATATAGTTGCCGATTTAGTTCCTAATAACAATAAAATTATCGCCCAACAACAAAAAAAGATGATGACATGTTTGGTAAATGGCGGTTAGCTGTTAGCTGATTGAGTTAATTAGAAGATATAACTAGTTGTTAACATTAATTGATTGTAGAAATGTGTTTGGTAAATTAGCTGTTTGATATTTTTTTTAAAAAAAAAAGTTAATTGAAAAAGTTGCTTTGAGCAATTTTTTGAATTTTAGCATTTTGGAGTTACAAAAAACTAATTAACCAAACACTTACGTTGATTTTTTTAACCAAGTCAAACAATTAATAGTGGTCAAATAAATCAAAATTATCCGATAGACTAACTATTTTACCAAACAGGGCTGATATAAGACATGAAATTGAAGTTGAGAAAACAAATTAAAAGACGTGTGGGATGTAGGGATATCAATGAGTCAAGGTGGTTTGGGGAGGGCTACATTCACCATATGACATACCTTATATACTTTCTCTATCTATTCCACCCTCGACCAGAATTGGGTGAACTTTTTCAAAACCTACATTATGTCACCGGGTGCGATTGCCTATTACGGGTAACTATCACTTATTAGTTATACTAAAACATCCTTTCAAAAAAAAAAAGTTATACGTACTAAAACATAAAACAATAGAAATATTCAAATATATAATATTTTTTTGTTAGACCGCGAGGTGTCTTGAGTATACCATAATTATAGGAGAGCAATAGATATCTTTAAGCCCGTACCATACATAGACTAATCTCAGTTGACAAAAGTTATTAAATCTTGAGGTGAGGTTCTAGGCAAGCTTTGTATATAGAATCCGAATTCAACCCGACTTACCGGATGTTTAATTTTTAAGACCCACCAGGCCCACCCTATCACATACAGCAAATTATATCGTGCACCAGGGTGCACAATGCATTGTGTGCCCTAAGAGTTTATGTGTATTATGTTAACAGTTTATGTATATTACGTTAGGAGTTTATGTGTATTACGTTAAGAGTTTATGTATATTATGTTAAGAGTTCATGTGTATTATGTTAAGACTTTATGTGTATTATGTATTATGTTAAGATTATGTATATTATGTTAGGAGTTTGTGTATTCTACTATACAATTATGTACATACGAAACGGGAAATTTTTAGGGCGCACAATGCATTGTGCGCCCTGGTGCACGATATAACAATTGACCACATACTATCAAAAAAAAAAAAAAAACCCTCATCAATGCGATATGGATTCGGGTGGATATACGCATGGTAGACTGAAATTGACATCGTAATGTTAATATTCCAAAAAATGTGATCAAATGAGTAGAGTATGATTTTCGTATATGAAGATCACAAGTTTGATTTTTGTTGACATTCTATGGATTAAAACCGTCACGCATGATTTTTTTTTTTTCTCTTTGTCAGACTATGAGGTGTCCTAAGCCCGCACCATACTCAGACTAATCTCATTCGCACCGGACTAACCCAATTAAATGGCAAAGTGTTGGCCAGATTGGTTTTTCTATACGAGAAATGATTTGAACTCTCGACCTCTCTTAAGGGATGAGAGTACATGGTCACTCACGTCACCAGAACTGGTTATCACATATGATTTTTCTACAATAATTTGTGTCATGAAATAAATGAGGGGAGTGGTTTAGGGGATTTGCAAATAAGTTAGGGAATTTGCATATAAGTTGGGTGTTACATAGAGCTATAGGATGAATTGTGGGCAATATTTCTGGGATTGAATTGTGGGCGTTAGGGTTGTTACTCCACCACTCGTGATTGAATCTATGATAACTTATTTTGAATTGTAATCTAGATATCATTACACTACATAGTAGTTAACATCTCTTTCGTAATTTTAATGTATGGAGTTATAGAAATATATTTGTCTTTCGTCTTTAAAAAAAAAATATTTGTCTTTCGTATTCTCCTTTGTTGTCGTTGAAAAAAAAAAGAAAAGAAATAAGGTTCAAATTGGCCACTGAACGTAACCCAAAAATGCAATTAGGCCACTGAACGAAAAAAATGTGCAATTAGGCCACTAAACACTCTAAATGTATGCAATTTCACCTGATAGCAGGTTACCATCAATTTTAGCAGGTTACCTGCTTACATGGCAGCTGAGTTGGTATTTTTAATAATTTTTAAATAATGTTTAATAAAGTTTAATAATAAAGTTTTTTTTTTAAAAAAAAAAATAGTTAAAACAATTTTTTTTTAAAAAAAAATTATTTATTTATTTATTTTTCAATTCTTTTTTAAATTTATTATTAAAAGTTATTAAAATTATTTACAAATTATTAAAAATGTCAACTAAGCTGCCACGTAAGCAGGTAACCTGCTAAAATTGATGGTAACCTGCTATCTGGTGAAATTGCATACATTTGGAGTGTTTAGTGGCCTAATTGCACCTTTTTAGATGTTCAGTGGTCTAATTACATCTTTTTTTCGTTCAGTGACCTAATTGTATTTTTAGGTAACGTTCAGTGACCAATTCGAACCTTATTCCAAAAAAATATATATATTACGTGCAATACGAGAAGGAATGTAGAGAAATTAGGATCCTTTTGTCCGCCACGTGTCGCCTCTTCACAAGTCCGTACATTCTACTCTTCGCGGGAAATCTTTTGGGCTTTTTTTACAAAAGGCGCTTCCCCTCCAATAATCGAGCCCCCGCGCGCACATTTTGTCACAGTAATGGCGCATATTAGCTCAATGGAAGTGCAAAACCCAGACATAAATAGCGTCAAGATCATTCAAGAACTTCTAGAGACAGCTTCAAAGTTCAAAGTGACGGCAATTCAATGGCTTACCCCAGGAAAAGAATCCACGCTATACCCATTCGTCGTGGCCCAGACGGCAGTGCTTTTCAAAAATGGTTTTTAATTTTCTTTTGGTTGTTGGATTGAATGATTGATATTAATCAGTGCTGGGAATTAAATTCTGGATTCATGATTGGTGGTGTGTATTTATAAATGGGCTATTTGTGTTGCAGTGAAAGCTGTGGCCTTTCAGTGCCAATTGCTCTGGCTGACATGCATGAATGCGGGGCGGGAAGGGTTGTCAAGAAGGCCAAAACTCAATGCGGGATCAAAACCAGGAAAGAACCGAGTAAAAATGGCGAAGAAATGAGGTTTCAAGACCAACCCAGATCGGCATTTCGGTTATTTATGTACGCCATCTTTCCATTCCTTTCATAGTTTCATATGCATTTCCGCTAACGCCTGTACATGTTTAACGTGTGTCTGTCAAGTGAGATGCCAATAACATGTTTGATAAAATGCTTCTAACACGGAATCCCATGATTTCTAGGCTGATTGTGTTCATGGTTGGTGTTTGTGAGTTGTATTAATGTGTGTGCATTATCTATTTCTTTTGGAAATTTTGTTTTTTTTTGAGTGAAGAGGGAAACTATCCGAGGGATAATTTAGTGCGTGATCCTAGACGGCTAATGACCACAAAAATATAAATTAACTTAGTTTGTCCATAGCTGATCAACTGAAACCAAGAAGTCCAATAGGCTGTTCCGAGAGATAAAACTTTATTATTATTATTGTTATTTGGGAAATTTTGAAGCTTAATTCTGTTGCTAATGGGTTGGTGTAGGGAGGAGTTTGTGAAGAAATGCAAGGATGGGAATGAAATTGATGTTGATAGGGGAGGGTTTGAAACATGGAGATGCATGTCAAAAAAGGTATTATATTCATTCTTCTGTGTTTAAACAACTTAGAATTATATGGTTATATTTCTCTTATCTTAAATAACCAATGATGTTTCTTTTTTGTATTGTTCTATTCTTTGTTTGATTCACTCTTAGGAGAGGCAACCCTATGAGCTTCAAGCTCAAAAGATCTGTTCAGCTTACTGGGAATGTTTAATCATCGAGGAGATTAATATGCCACTGGTATAGATACATATCCATTCTCACTCTACTTTTCAATCATCACACAAATCATCAAACCCATTGAAATTTTATATTTTTCCATGTACACTGTTCAAGCAAATAGTTGCTGGCTTGTTGTCCTAGTCTCACTCTCGCTTCTCATTCCGAAAGTTCATGTTTTTCTTTAGTATAAGCAAGAAGAATACGATCCCATATATGTTGAGTTTAAGATTCAAACATGAGTTCTCTAATTGAATATCCAATTTTAGGTGGATGATGAGGCTGATTCAGCCGAGGTTGGCAAGTATGATAAGGTATATATATCTTTATTCTTTGAAGTGTCAATCCATGTATATATTCTTTCAAATTGCTTATGTTCTAAAAGATTACAGAGCTATAAAGATTGCATGTGTTCTGAAGATTACGACGATTCTGGTGAATTCTTGAACTTTTATTCAGATGAAAGTGAAGGCCTCAACTCCCATGTAAAATGGTATGTAGCATTTCTCCTTCTACACATATCTTCAGATTTATCCCTGCAAGAAATGCAGTTAAACTTGGCTTTCTGAAACAGGAGATTGAAGAACGCTTGGTTGTTTCGTTGAGAAATCCGATTCAGAGTGTCATTCTCAAAATGGCAGATTTATCAGTTTTGAAGAGAGTTTAAGCAGTGGAAACTATGGAATGGGGAAGTCATTTTGGCTGTTGTAAGTAGTAGTTAGAAAGAGATGGGACATTTAACTTGGCATAAAGCCTTCATTTTGATGTATTTTGTACAGGAATTGAACGATGTGTTCTGTCTGGTTTCGTTGATTACTAAGTATTAACTGCAGGCAATTAATGATGCTGCTATATTAAACATGTGATAAGCCTAATGCCAGATCAGAATGGCTTTTTTGGTTGGTTTGGTTTAGAGAAAAATTAAAAGAAGTTAAGACTAAATCGGGTAATTTACTAATTTTGAATCATTTTGTTTAATAATAATTGATTGTATCATTTTGAAATTTATGTAAAAGGCATTAAGTTAGTTGGCAAGCTTTTTTGTGCTTTACATAGAGCAACGGTCATTATCAATAATAAAAAAAAAACATAGAGCAACGGTCAAGAAAAAAAAAAAAAGACTGAGAAAGCAATAAAGGTTCCTCATTCCTATAGCAAAGTTTGAGTAATTTCAGTCGAATAGTTGACTTGATAATTATAAAATTATAAATTTAGCGTCTCATGAAAGTTGTCAATTGCTTTTCTTGGTTTAAGCTTGTCAATTATGAACAATATAAGTTAATTTATCTCAATGTATTTCTTTGTCAAAGGTGAGTTTCACCTAGAATGTACATTTGAGTAGCTATTCTAAATTTTTTATAAATTAAAAAAAAAAAATTCTACCGTTTCACTATACACAAATATAAATTTTAAAAAACATTTGACTTTTTTTGTAACTGAAAAAAAAATTTTATTAAACGAAACATTCTTAATACAATCATGCAGTAACGGTACTACTAACACTAATGTTGTAATATGTAATATAACTTATTTTACCGTATTTCTATCATGTATAATTCGACATAAGATTTCTAGAATTTTTCATACGTTATATTTGTACAAAAACAAAAACAAATTTTGTGAACATGAAAAACTCTGCCGCCATTACTCAAAAATATGAATTGACCAAAAGATTTCACCATTTTTCGGACCAACAGAAACAGTTTTAGCCAGATAGGAAATGAAATTGAATGAGGCAGAGAAATCTATGGGTACTTCGCTGTCATTACAGTGATGAGTACGTACCCGAATAGCGATTGATTGGATATGCGTTACCCATTGCCTTTTGATTACAGATTTACAGGATTCGCTGGGGCTTATAAACCTGCTTTGTAACGTTTCACAGGAATATGTAATAAATTCACGTTGCCCATTCTCACTTTCCTCCCCTCCATTCCTCTCTCTCTCTCTCTCTCTCTCTATATATATATATATATGTCTTTGAGCTTCGGATCCATCGGAGCTCTTCTGCACCTCTAACGCTTTCAAGTATTCTTCTCTCACACCCATCTCTGTTTCCTTTCGTCTTTTGTTTTTTGCAATTTTTGTAAATTATGTTGCTTGGTAATGGCTGTCATAGATGGGTGATGAATTGTTTGATTTTTGCTGTGTTTGTGTAGTGTACGTTTGTATATGAGTAATGGGTGCGAGAAAGTTTGGATCTTTTTGTGAATTATGTACGTGAATCATTTTGTTTTGTCGGATGAATCTTTGGTTTCAAATTTTAAAAATGCCGGTTTGCCTGCATTTCTGGTTCTCTTTTGATTGTTGTTTTGTCTTTGTATTGTTTTCCTTATGCTAATCAATTATGGGTTTCAATCATTTGACATGCATTCCAATTGCAAGATGCACTTTAGAGAGTCTGGAATTTGAAACCAAAGATTCATATTTAGATCTTTCTTCTTTTTTTTTTTTTTTCCTTTTAAATTCCTAGAGTGACGAGAGAAAATCACAGTCATTGTTGAGAGCCTGCACCATGTAAACTTCGCCTTATGACCCTAACTGCCAAATGACCACAAAAAGATAAATCAACTTAGATTGCCCATAGTTGATCAGCTGAAACCAAGAAGGCCGATAGGCTGCCGCAGGGAGTAACCTTGTAGTTCCTAAGTGAACTGACCAACTTGGTTTGGTTGCCTCAAAAATGTAAAAGGGGGTTGTGGGGTGGGAGGAGGTGGGGTGTTGGGGGGGGGGGGAGTTATAATGAAGCCAAAATTTGCAACTTTAAGAGATGTTTGGGTGAGTTGAGTTGATTATCATTGTATCTTGCATTATAGGAATCTAACATAAACTCTCTTGTGTTCTTCTAGGTCCATTGCCTCTTCACTATCACATATTGATTTGCATGAGAATGTGGAAAGATGGGAATTATTGCTCATTCTTATCTCAGCAAATTACTTGAGGTTGTTTGTCCATAAACCTGAAAGCACGGTTTTTGTTCTCGAACCAGCTGAACTAGTTCGTGCTTCCTATTGGGCTGACGCTTGACATTCTTTGTGATAGTTGAGAACAGTACGAGTAGTTGTGTTGTAGTTCTTGAGGAAATGGAAATGAAAACGGAGAACAGAAGGAACATTTTGATGCAGAAATACGAGGTTGGAAGAGTGCTGGGCCAAGGCAATTTCGCTAAGGTTTACCATGGTAGGGATCTGAAATCTGGACAGAGTGTAGCAATTAAGGTAATTAACAAAGAGAAGGTTATGATAACCGACATGGTGAATCAGACCAAACGGGAGATATCTGTCATGGGATTGATCAAACATCCGAACGTGGTGCAGCTGTACGAGGTAATGGCCACCAAGTCGAAGATTTTCCTCGTGTTGGAGTATGTAAAAGGCGGGGAGCTTTTCAACAAGGTCGCGAAAGGGAGGCTGGTGGAGAGCGTGGCGAGGAAGTACTTTCAGCAGCTGATTGATGCTGTGGAATTCTGCCACAACCGAGGCGTTTATCATCGCGATTTGAAACTGGAAAACCTGCTCCTAGACGAGGATGGGAACTTGAAGGTGTCTGACTTTGGATTGAGTGCTTTGGCCGAGTCTAAACAGCAAGACGACTTGCTTCACACCACGTGTGGAACCCCGGCCTACGTTGCACCCGAGGTGATTAGTAGGAAAGGGTACAACGGTGAGAAGGCTGACATTTGGTCGTGTGGGGTGATTTTGTTCGTTTTGCTTGCTGGGTATCTCCCATTTCATAGCTCCAACCTTATGGAGATGTACAGGAGAATAACCAAGGCCGAATATAGATGCCCGAGCTGGTTCCCACAAGAAGTGAGAAGATTGCTGTCAAAGATTCTTGATCCAAACCCCCACACTAGGCTATCTATAGCCAAAATCAAGCAACACTCGTGGTTCAAAGGAGGTTTAGAAGCGATGACTCTCCAAATCCCAAACCCTGTTGTTCTTGATCATGATCACGCCCCAGAGGAAAAACAAGAAATGGCAATGGCAATGGCAAAACATCCTGCTACATACCTAAACGCGTTCGAGATCATCTCTCTCTCAACTGGCTTTGACCTGTCCGGTTTCTTTGTGAGCCTCGACCAAAAGGAGGAAGTGCAATTCACATCTGTGCAGCCTAGATCAGCTATCATGGGGAAGTTTGACGAAATTGCTAGGGATCTGAAGCTGGAAGTGACACGAGAGGGAGGAGGGACGAGAATGGTGCTGAAAGGATCACACGAGGGTGGTGGTGACAACGAAGTAGGATTTGGGGCTCTCTCCATTGATGTTGCAGTTTATGAAATAACATCGTCGTTCTATTCGGTCGAGATGAAACGATCAAGTGGTAGCGTGATGGAGTATCAGAACATGCTGAGACAACAGATCAGACCAGCCCTCAAAGAAATCGTTTGGTCTTGGCAAGGAGAGCAAGATAATTGTAGCGCAATCGCTTTGTAAGTTGATTGTTCTGTGCCCTTGTTTGTCCTAGGCAGCAGTTTGGACTTTGGAGTGTTACTATATATACTTATGACTATTATTATTACTATATATATGTTGCATTTGCCATGTTCTGATATAAAAACTTCATGTTCTGGAACATCTCCTTTCTGGTTTTTCTTTGTACTTCAGTTCAGTACCACCTTGTTTGTTTTGTTTTGTTTTGTTTTTTTTTTTTTTTTTGGGTATGGTTTAGGAAAAAAAGAAAAAACAGAAAAGTATACAAGAATCAGGTTGTTTAGAACTCTTCTTTTACTTTATTCTTGTTCTTTATCATGATAGCTTTCAGTGTCTTTGCTGATGCACTTGTTTCTGATCAATCCCATCAGGCCATCACCCCTGGGACCAATATATTCTGGGCATTTTTTTTTTTTTTAATATGATCTTTAAGTTGAACATTATTGGTGGTTTGTTTATAAAGCGACTGCGAACTCAAAAAAGAAAAAACGTTATGCACTAAATCTTGTATCGTTCGTGCGGTTAAGTGAGCAAACACTTCATATATAATAAATAGCATCATTCTTACCTCCTCCCAAATGCTCCGTAATTAAGGTCGAGATATAAGAACCCGATTGAGGATTTAACTTTTTGGGAGAAGGATAATTGTCAGTTAGTCACCCTCTAACTTTTTCTTTATTAAGATTAGGAAAAAAAACCACTTTTTCTTTATTAAGATTAGGAAAAAAAACAGAAAAAGGAAAGTCAATTGAACTTGCTATTGGTGGCCATATTCTTAGTTTAACTTCTAAAAATAAGTAAAAAAGTATGAAATATGCCCCTAAGTCGAGGGAACAATACACTTTTAACAAAGAGGATAGCAATGTGAACAAAATTAGTGGGTTGGTTTGTGTGGGGGTCAAGATAGTCACACAGTTCACACTACATGGACATAATGTCGCCATGTCGGCCATATTGGTAGAGCCACAATTCTTGAAAGTGGAACAACTGTGTATGCATTTTATTAAAGTGTTGGGATAATTATCTTCGACTTAGTAAATTAGGTCTAGTTGAATACATTATTCTTTAACGATTGGACAACTTACCATCTGAAAATCTACTATGATCTCAATGAATGCCTTAGACAAGATTACTAGCAGCTCAGTTATTTATAGGGGTGAAATTTAAAAACAATAATCTAGTTATTATGATTTATCTCATCCTAGATGCTCCTGCCGCTTAGCTCACTGGTTCTTAGACAGTAGGGAGACCAAGGTTCAAATCTCAACAGCCACAGTGTGGTAATTATGCCCAAAGGAGCAAATTTCTTGTGCGCACCAGTATTTAATCATGTCGAGAAGTTTGCTTAGTATTGCCAAGTCTAATTACTCTGTCCGAATGACAACTACAACTCGAGTTGAGCTACCCAAATTAAACTACTTTGCGATATTACATTACTTTTCTGTCCCATTTTACATGTCCTACTTACTATTCATTGGTCAAACTAACTCTTTCGTCTTTGTTTATTTTCTTTAGTATTTTTTACTTATTTTTAAATTTAATTTTTTTGTGTTTAATAGTACTTTGAGTGTAGTTTCTAAATATATAAATTTTGTATACTAATTCTAAACTTAATATATTATGAAAAATTAAATTAAAAATAACTTCAGTTAAGCCTCGTTAACCGAACCAGACACATACTAAGACTACGTTGGGATTGGATAAGTCATCATAACTAAATTAACTCTTGTATAGTTTAACTTGTCATCTAATCAAGTTTATACTTTTGTCAATCTTGATGGGTTATTTACCCTATTTGTCAATATATACATCTAATTTTAAGATAAAAATATAGTATAGTATTTCTTCATTCGTCCCTCTCTTATAAATAAATCAAATTAAATTGTGAGAAATTCGAGTCAGTTGACCAATTATTTTTCAATTTATTTAAAAAATTTGTTTAATAAAAACACACACATATATACACACTAGATACTATTAAATTAATGATATCAATAGTACCCGATACACTTAAATATATTATATATAATTGTATTTGATACATATCTATCTTATAAAATGGAAGCTGGTTTGGATTAGAAAAACAGAATATGAACTTTCCAAGTGAAGTAGCATCACAAGATGCAATGTAGACTAGAAAGTGGTAATAAGGGCTTTACATATGTTGGATATTTAGAAAAATGTCGTAGAGATGTGTGGATACTACGTTTTTTATAGGCTGTATAGAATTATAGGAATATTCTGTGACGTGTACAGGACACTGCCTTAAAAGCTTAATGCCGGAGACTGTGCGGTCTTTTTCCGGACGCTTTCGACTGGCTAACACAGAAGAGCTCACGTATTCTTTGCACTTTAGAGATACGTAGCAACTGAGCGTTTAAGCTTATTTTTCCAGTGTAATTCGAGAGGTCTGGGAAGACAGGTATTTATAGTAGTGAGAATACCTGACTTCCCAGTATCAGCCACAATCAACCGAAAAAATAGACGGAAAAACGCAAAGAGAGGAACGCTAATCGCGTTCGTAATCGCCCACTAACGTGCACAAATCTCTCTGACTTTATTATTAGTGCGTAGACTAAGAATAATTCTGTGGAGTAGCGAAAAAGTAGGACAAAATATAACTGCCGCGTAAAACTTCGACCACACCGCGACACGCGGCCGAGGCGGGCGGGCGGCGGCGGCGGCGCGCGCGGGGACTTCTCCTTTCCCTCCCTTGAAAAGATTTCAAAGACTCCAAAAGGAGTGGCATTTAAATGATGGGAAAGTAGTCCCTAAGAAACCAATGTGGGACAAGTAGCAAGGCAAAAACTCCAAAACTCCAACATCCTTGAATGTATTCTCCAACAATCCCCCACACATTCAAGAGGTGTGGAAAAAGGATGTTTCAGTACAATCCCGAAGGCTGAACTTAATATCAGTGTGTAAACTTGAACTGACACGTAGTGACCTGAGTAACTTACTTCCCAAGAGTGAACCAAGTCTTGAACTCTTTGAGAAGTGGGTAGTTTTGAACTCTGGTTCACACATCAACACTTCAGGATGTCCTCCATGTAGGTACATAAGTCTTTTCATGGCTTCGTTTGACCACTACAGTGGTGTCCACCTTGAATTCCTTATCTCTTATTTTAAGCCCATTTCCCTTGACGTGTCAAGGATAGCTTTTCGGTTTAGTCCTTTTGTTAGGGGATCTGCAATATTCCTCTCGGACTTCACATACTCTAGTGTGAGTACTCCATTCACAATTAACTGTCTTACAGACTCGTGTCTGACCCTTATGTGTCTTCTCTTTCCATTGTAGGAACTGTTTTTCGCTACACATATGGCAGTTTGTGAGTCACAATGAACAGATACTAATGGAGTAGAATTCCCCCACAATGGCACGTCTGCCAGTAGGTTTCTCAGCCATTCAGCCTCTTGCCCAGCCAGGTCAAGGGCTATGAACTCAGCTTCCATTGTTGACCTGGCTATACATGATTGCTTCGTGGATCTCCACGACACAGCAGCTCCTCCCATGGTAAACACATACCCACTGGTGGAGCTTACATCATCACTATCATTGACCCAGTTTGCATCACAATATCCCTCCAGGACATTCGGAAACCCACTGTACTGCAGGCCCCACTCAAAATAGCGCAGTACTCGTTTCAGGGCATGCGAGTGAACCTCACTTGGATTGTGAGTGTACCGACTGAGTCTATTGACTGCAAGAGCGATGTCGGGTCTGGTATAGTTCATTAAGAACATCAGACTTCCTATTAATTTCGTATAATTTTCTTGTGCCACTCCTGCTCCAGTGTGTTTTTGTAGTTTGACACTGGAGTCATACGGCGTTGGAGCCGGGTTCACTTCATAACTGTCAAATTTCTTTAACAGTTTTTCTGTATAGTGACTTTGTGATAGCTTGTAGTTATTTTCACTTTGTATGACTTTTACTCCAAGTATTACATCAGCCTTCCCCAAGTCTTTCATGTCAAATTTTTCAGAAAGTGACCTCTTGGTCTTCTCTATTGCTTCGACATTGGGGCTGAAGATTAGCATGTCATCTACATAGATGCAGATGAGTACCACGCTAGACTCAACTTCTTTTGAGTATAGACAAGCATCTGATCTGTTTACCACGTAACCCAGATCCAGTAGTGTGGTGTGAAATTTTTCATACCACTGTTTTGGAGCTTGTTTTAATCCGTAGAGGGATTTCACTAATCTACAGACCTTTCTTTCTTGTCCTGGTTCTACACACCCAGGAGGTTGGTCCATGTAGATTTCTTCTTCTAGGTCTCCATTTAGGAAGGCTGTTTTGACATCCATTTGATGGACTGTCCACTTGTGTGCTGCGGCTAGCGCAAATAGCACTCTTATTGTTGCTATTTTTGTCACAGGTGAGTAGGTACAGAAGTAGTCTTCCCCAAACTTCTGTCTGTAGCCCTTGGCTACTAGTCTCGCCTTAAACCTTTCTATTGACCCATCGGGTCTTAGTTTCCTTTTAAAGATCCACTTGCATCCAATCGGCTTAGCTCCTTTGGGAAGTTCTACTATTTCCCAAGTGTGGTTAGACTTTATTGAGTCTAGTTCACTTTGAACGGCTTCTTTCCAGAATACCGCATCAACTGAGCGCATGGCCACGTCGTAGGTCTTTGGTTCTTCTTCTAGAACCAGCTGACACACGAACTGTTCAGAAAGTTCATTTACGTCTTTCAGCTCAGTTATGTACGTTATAAAATCCGACCCAAACGTTGTTTCGGTTTGTTGTCTTTTGCTCCTCCTGAGTTGTTCAGGCTCACTCTCCACTTGTGAGTAAGGAAGCGAAAGTGATTCATTCACATTAGGGGTCTTTAAAGGAAAGATAGTTTCAAAGAACTCAGCTTCCCTGGCTTCACATATAGCCCGGTTTTCTAACTGCATGAACCGATAGGCTGCACTATTCTCTGCATACCCAACAAAGACTGCATCTACAGTCTTAGACCCAACACTGGGTCTTTTGAATGAGGGTAGCCCCACTTTCGCTAGGCACCCCCACACTCTGAAGTATTTCAGACTCGGGGAGTATCCTTTCCACATCTCATACGGCGTATTGTCGTACCCCTTGTGGGGTATTCTATTTAGAATATGATTAGCTGTAAGTGCAGCTTCTCCCCAAAGTGCATTAGGAGCACCTGAACTTACCAGAAATGCACTTATCATTTCTTTGATAGTTCGGTTTTTTCTCTCGGCTACGCCATTCTGTTGTGGCGTATAAGGGGCTGTAACTTCATGGATTATTCCATGTTTTTCACATAATGATTTAAAAGATGCAGATTCATATTCACCTCCCCTATCTGAACGCAATCTTTTTATTCTCATACTTAGTTGATTTTCTACTTCATTTTTGAAAATCACAAATTTATCTTCGGCTTCATCCTTAGTTCTTAGCAGATATATTTTACAAAAGCGAGTAAAATCATCAATAAAAGATATGTAGTATCTTTTCCCACCTTTAGATTCTGTGTTTCTAAAGTCTGCTAAGTCAGAATGAATTAATTCTAAGGCACATGTTGTGTTATGCTTGACTAAAGAAAAAGGTTTCTTAATGAACTTTGCTTCAGCACAAGTCTCACATTGCGTTATGGTTTCATTTGACACATTAGATAGCAAGTTCATATTCTTTAGTCTATTCATGCATTTAACACCAATATGTCCTAGTCTAGCATGCCACATGTCAAACGAAATCGCAATATACGCAGAACTGCCAGAACCACTGGCCACATTATTCATGTTGATTGCAGTGTTTTTGTATGAAATAAAAGGTAACACAAAAAGACCCCCACGCATGTAACCTTTCCCCAGATAATCCCCCCTACGAGTCATTATCATTTTATCAGACTCAAACACTAACTTAATCCCGGCCCTCACCAATAAAGGTCCCGAGACTAAGTTCCTTCGCAGGGAGGGTACATACATTACATTGTTTAAGAACAATTTTTTTCCTGAACATAGATTTATTTCTATGGTACCACTACCTCTTACCTCAGCCATGCTATCATTGCCCATAAAAACTTGTTCACCTTGTCCTCATGCAATTGCTTGAAAACTTTTGAAAAGGTTCTTATTTGAGCAGAAGTGGCGCGATGCTCCAGTGTCCACGATCCACTCTTCGGAGTCTTCTATCACATTGGCTTCAAGTGTTACAACTGCTGCCACCACTTCTTGGTCTTCCACCACATTTGCTTGACTTTTTGAGCCTCCCTGGTTCTCCTTTTGTTCAAATCCACCCTTCTTATGGTAGCACTGTGCTGCACGATGGCCATGCTTGCCACAGACATAGCAGCCACCTGGTTTTCCTGTTTTTTGATTCTTGTTCGCCTTGAATCGTTTGGTGTTGTTTGCCTTCATTCCTTTCTGCCAACTTTTATTTTGACCATTGTGTGCAGGTTTTGACCTATCACTTGTTTCGATTACATTAGCCTTTAAATTATCAGGAAATGAATTCGATTTTTGCCTTAGGCGAAATGCCTCTTCAATGTTGATGTGATTCACCATTTCTTCCCATGTGCTTAGTTTAGGTTCATGTTTCATTTTATTTTGAAATTCTGACCAGGATTCAGGTAACTTCTCAACCAGAGAATAAGTTTGTAAAGTATCACTTACCGGAATCCCCTCGGTGATCAGATCCCCAACTAGATTTTCGAACTCATGTACTTGAGCAATAATAGGCTTACCATCAACCATTTTGTAGTTTAACCAACTGGCGACAGCGTACTTCTTCCTTCCTGCATCATCTGACCCGTACTTCTTTTGTAGCAAGTCCCAGATTGCCTTCGCAGACTTGTGAGGCACATAGATGTCTAGAAGTGAGTCAGACATATATTGAAGTAGAATGCCCCTTACCATTTTGTTATCTCGCTCGAATTTGCTTCGACTGTCTTGAGTTGTTTCAGAAGATTTTGCAGACGCCGACGCAGCAGATGCCGACGCAGTCGCAGAAGCTTTCGGATCTGGAGTTGCTTCTCCCGTCGATGTGGTCTCGAGGTCATCTGTAGCAGGTGTAGTTGGAGTTGCCGCAGCAGGAATTGCATCGTTGGTGAGTACATAATCAACTTCGTGTGTCTCGAAGTGCACCATCATCTTCACTGCCCACCTGCGGTAATTGATACCGTTCAGTGGTTCAATTTTTGTAAGTTCAGCAGCGGGCTTGGATAGGAGGGACAACATTTTCATGATTAAGCTTTTAACTGTTGGATATTTAGAAAAATGTCGTAGAGATGTGTGGATACTACGTTTTTTATAGGCTGTATAGAATTATAGGAATATTCTGTGACGTGTACAGGACACTGCCTTAAAAGCTTAATGCCGGAGACTGTGCGGTCTTTTTCCGGACGCTTTCGACTGGCTAACACAGAAGAGCTCACGTATTCTTTGCACTTTAGAGATACGTAGCAACTGAGCGTTTAAGCTTATTTTTCCAGTGTAATTCGAGAGGTCTGGGAAGACAGGTATTTATAGTAGTGAGAATACTTGACTTCCCAGTATCAGCCACAATCAACCGAAAAAATAGACGGAAAAACGCAAAGAGAGGAACGCTAATCGCGTTCGTAATCGCCCACTAACGCGCACAAATCTCTCTGACTTTATTATTAGTGCGTAGACTAAGAATAATTCTGTGGAGTAGCGAAAAAGTAGGACAAAATATAACTGCCGCGTAAAACTTCGACCCCACCCCACCACACCGCGACGCGCGTGCGAACCGAGCCGAGCGGGCGGGCGACGGCGGCGGCGCGCACGGGGACTTCTCCTTTCCCTCCCTTGAAAAGATTTCAAAGACTCCAAAAGGAGTGGCATTTAAATGATGGGAAAGTAGTCCCTAAGAAACCAATGTGGGACAAGTAGCAAGGCAAAAACTCCAAAACTCCAACATCCTTGAATGTATTCTCCAACAACATACATAATCACATGATCTGTGTGGGGTCGTGCATATTCACCATCAGGTATGCATAAATGTACCATATATACAGTGTTAAAAAATGCACATTAGGTGTGGGGAGGTGTGATGCATTTTTTTTTTTTTGGTGTGGTGCGTTTTGTGATGCATTTATACATACTTGATGGTGAATTCGCACCGGCCGCACGATATGTATATAACACAACTTTATAGGTAGTATATGTTCTATACTTTCTCTAACTATTGCTTCACAAAGAGTCAATTTTCCACTACCGGAGTTCGATCATGTGACCTCCTCTCAAAGGGAACCACAGAAGCTGATGATGCGTGTATTCTAAATACAGGAGCTGTGGGAGGACTGTTTTGCTTAGAAGCCTATATGCCGTCAACGTAGGCAGATATTCACTTAAAGCTTAACTGAATTTCCTGAGTTGCATAACAGATTAAGTCACTAATTGACTCAATCTCCTACTTGCACCACAGCCACCCAATCAGTGTTGCAAAAATCCCGCCTAGACACCGAGTAATCGGCGCATAGGCGCTAGGCGCCCCTAGGCCGTGGCGATTTCTCCCCTAGGCTCCCGCCTAGGAGACCGGTCGTCTAGGCGCCCGCCTAGCGCCTAATTCGGCCGCCTAGCACCTAACTTGGCCGATTACGCCGAGTTAACTCGTCAATTTCTGTTGAGTTAGCCGAGTTAACCCGGCCGACTCGACTAATTACGCCGAGTTAACTCGTCAATTTCTGTCGCGTTAGCCGAGTTAACCCGTCGGACTCGACCTTGCTAATTTTTTTTCATTTATATGACATATATATATATATATATATATATATATATATATATATATATATATGTATGTATGTATGTATAATATGACATATGCACCTACACACGTGCACTGTTTTTTCATTTTTTCAGTTAGCCGCCTAGACCGCTTAGACCCCGCCTAGGCCGTCTAGGCGCTAGGCGCTACTCTACCGCCCGACTAGCGCCTAGCGCCTATTGCAACCATGCACCCAATAATACAATATATTATAATATATTGTATTTAGAGAAAATACTTACGGTATCATCTGAGCACAAAGTGCTTGGCTGCATACGTTAATTATATATATTGGAATTGAGAATTATATATATATAGGAGTTTGTTCAAGTAAGAATATTGTGTCAAGTGAAAAGTGTGGGTGAAGGCTAACTATTGCTTTAAGAGATCAAAATGACTAAAAAATAAATATAAAAATAGTGACATTTTCAAAGATAGACGGGCACGATTCATATAAAATATATTCGTCATAAGTGACAAATTGCAAAAAGCCAAACAGAAGGTGGTACCATTCAAAGTCGTTTTAACTTTGTGATAGGGATAAGCATTTATCTATTTATCCTTTGCTCTCACTTTTTTTTAAAAAATATTTTTTTCCTTTATTTTCTGATAATTTATTTTTGATTTTTTTTTAAATTTACCACATGACTGGCATCACTTGAATCTAATCATGGAGTTAATTTCACTACTTATTATCAAACAATATAAGTCAATTACGAAACTTAAACAAAATTGTAATCCAAGAATGACTATACAATTTCAAGAAACTTGATATATTTAATTTTGCCTAACGAGAAAATTCGTAACTACTATTTGAGGATGTGTACAGAGTAAACCCTAACCTGGAGTAATAGCACATAAATTACATTAAAAAAAATTTATGCGTCATGTTTGACTAATATGGTGATGAGAAATTTTATTAAACAAGGTTTAAGTTCTCAAACACTAGTTTCAAGTCGTGTATTTTAAAATAAAATTTGATGAAAGATAACCGACGTTAAATGAGGTATTTTAACCGACGTTAAAATCGTTTTCTGTAGTAGTGAGGACAAGTCGCATTTTTCATGTCGTTGTTATGACGTACATTGTTTTGCCATGAATAGAGGCACATATGTGATTGGAGAAGATATCTTTATTATATAAAAGGTTATTATTATTTCTTATATATTATTATGATGGTGAAACTCTCCCTTTCAGTTCACACGTCTTCATCACTAATTCGTATGTATGCATATAAAGTCACGTTCTATAGTTTTATATCTATAAAATCTACATCGAATTGTGCAATAATTATATGGTCAGAATTAATTATTATAAAAATTATATTTTTTATTTTTTATTCTAAGGATTACAGACACCCTATAAAATCAATGACTAACCACACAACTCTTTTCGTATCTTGAAAGATATCGTATTCATCATTAAAAAAAAAAAAAAAAAAAAAAAAAAAAAAAAAAGAAGAAGAAGATATAATTATAATTTTTTAACAAAAATATCATCACATTTTTCTTTAAAAAAAATATACTTTGTAATAATAAATATAATATCTTTTCGACAATGTAAGATGTGATATAACATTACACTTTCAAATTGTGATTTTATTGAAAATAATATTGATCCAAATTTCAAAGTTCAACAAAATATAGGATAATGTCAAATCAGAAAAAGACATAATTTCACATTCATATGTTTATGCTTGAAGTACCTGTCTATTTTCTTTTTATTTCTCCACGCTAAACCCTACAGATTAAATGAAGTTAATAATAGCGCGGGATATATATGAATTGAATCAATATGACTCACGCTTGAGTCCATAATCAGGTGATAACTATTAACTAACCTTAATTTGTGAATTGCGAACTTGTGAAGGATTACACCGAATTTACTATATAATTGCACCGCACCCAGATACGATTGCACCGCACCCAGATACGATTGCACCGCAAGGTCCTTCAGGCATGTCTGGGAGCCATATATTATGTTTTGTGCATCAAATTGTTTCTCATATATTCATGAGGAAGGTAGTTCTCATAAGAACATCACCCTAATATCCACTACTGGAAATTATTGAATTTCCGACCACCTGAAAGTGATCTTAAATCAAGTTGAAAGCAACATTGCTGGAAATTATAGAATTTTCGACCACCTGAAAATGATCTTAAATCAAGTTGAAAGCCTTGTTCCGACCACTTTTGGTATCCAGAAAAACCTTTGTTGCTATTTCCGACCACTTTTTGCTTTTGAATTGATTTAAGATCACTTTCAGGTGGTCGGAAATTCCATAATTTCCAACAGTGCAAAAAGTGATCGGAAATAGCAACAAGGGTTTTTCCGAATACCAAAAGTGATCGGAACAAGGCTTTCGACTTGATTTAAGATCACTTTCAAGTGGTCGGAAATTTCAGAATTTCCAGTAATGATCATTAGTTATCCGTTGCATAATTTGGTTCTCATAACCTGTCAAATAATGGGTGATGTTCTATGAGAACCACCCTAAAGTAAAATAATCATCAATTTGGCTTACGCTGGGGAGGAGAAATTGTGACAAAACCCGTCAAGGTTGAACTCCACTATTTCAACGTAACCTGCATACAAAAATATATGGATTCATATTATAATTGGAGAAGGCTAACTCGATAACTGATAACATATATTCACACCAATAACAAATTGAAGAGCCATGCATGTGAACGAACACGTACAAATTGCTTAATAAATATAATCATTAATAATATTCTTACAATATTTGACTTTTTAAAAAATATCAAGACATATAAAGAGTTGACTTGTTAAATAAATTAAATATCAGACTAATTTCTCTAAGAACATATAAAGAGTTGACATGTGATTATGTGAATAGTTTTTTAAATTTTAACGTTTCAAAATAATAAAGTGTTACAAAAAGTTAACTAATCAAATACTCATATTAGTCGTTTAATTAATTCAAACAATTAATAGTATTTAAAGGAGTTAAAATTGACTGATAAAATAACTATGTTACCAAATATGGCCAATATATACTTTACTGTCTGTTATTGATGAAGATTTTTTTGAATTAGCAAAATGTAAACTAATCTTGACGTGATTACTACGAATAATTCCGAAAACGATATTTTTGTGGCTTTGCATATTTTTCTCCAAATGAATGTGTGAACGGAAGTCGCATCTTTGCTTAGAAAAGTGATAACAGAAAAAGGACACATACAAGTGCTTCCGTGAAGGACTTTTACAAGTTATATTATTATTATTATTATTATTATTATTATTATTGTTGTTGTTGTTGTTGTTGTTGTTATTATTATTATTATAGTAGGCGCCCCATGCCTACAACATACATAGCAATGTGGGTTTGCATTTTTTTGGAGGCAACCCACATATTGGGCCTGCAGGTAGGCCGGGTAGACGGCTCATGCGCACAACATACATAGTCATGTAGGTTTGCGTTACTCTAGAGGCAACCCAGGCCACATGCGCATACTGAGCCTACAAAGTAGGGTAGGCGGCCCACGCACACAACATATATTATATATAGCCATGTGGGTTTGCGTTGCTCTGGAGGTAACCCACATGTACGTATTGGGTCTACAAGGGAGGGTAGGTCAGGCGACCTATGCGCACAATATACATAATCATGTGGGTTTGCGTTGCCCTGGAGGTAACCCACATGCGCGTATTGGGTCTGGAAGGGAGGGTAGGCGACCCATGCGTACAATATACATAACCATGTGAGTTTGCGTTGCTATGGAGGCAATCCACATGCGCGTACTGGACCTACAGGGCAGGGTAGGCAGCCCATGCACGTACACAACATACATAGTTGTGTGGGCTTTGTGATACTTTGGAAGCAACCCACATGCACAGGGCAAGGTAGGCAACCCGCTATCGTACAAGAAACAATGCAATAGAGCAGCCATACTAGAATAATCATCGTTAACACATATCTCGATTCTCAGAGGTTGACGTATTATTATCCCTCTTCTCAGTGGTTGACATTTCTTTGTCAAATACTATTTGCTCTATAGTTGTAACTTTTTTTAATCTTTACCTCATCAAGATAATCCAACTGCAATAATAGTCACTGTCAAATCATCTGGTATATATCATAACGTAATGTGGATGCTCAATAATTTATTTAGTCTGCATATAACACATAAATATATAGGTACGTGAAATCATTCTCGACCATATCAATTTTTGTGTAGTATAAAAATTTTTCAAGATTAATAAATTGTTACCAAGTATTAATTTTTTATTAGGTAAATAATATGTCACACTACATCATTTGTATTAAATTTAATATGATGTATTCTAATTATTTTTTAATCATAAAATTATTTCCATAATTTTCTATGTGCTTTAGTGGGTAGATATTTTAGGTATTGTCATGCTGTCAACTATTGTTGAATTAACGGCTAAAAGATGTGTAATTAAGATTCTTCCTTTCAATGTATGAACGCAGATATAGATACCTAATCCATATGGAATCTGTGTTCTTCATCCTTAAACATCACTCTCCTTAAAATAAAAATCCTTAAACAAGCATCCAAACAAGCCTCAACCTCAAATTCATCAATCAATTCTGCAAATTACATCGATATTCACATTTACAAATGAGGCTAATCTAATCTAATTTCAATTAGATCTATTGATTTTATTAGAGGTATTCATTCAATTAATAACCAAATTAAAATTTTAAATACTTTACCCATTAACTGAACCAATTAACTGAAATATTTTAGTTCAATTTAAAAATCTTTTTTTTTTTTTTGAGAAGAAAAGATTAATGCATTAAATCACGTGATAGGTGCGGTACAAGAAAAGGAGGTGGGACATCAAACCACTCTCCACAACCTGCAGTAGAACATGCCTCTCTAGCAATCGTATGAGCGACATAGTTCGCAGATCGTTTAACAAAACAGAATCTAACATCATCTATCATAGATGCTAATTCTTTAACATCATCTACTAAAAAACCGAAAGTAGAATCAAAAGAAGTTGCCTGTAGGGAATAAAATACATTCTAAGAATCCATCTCCACATCCACACTTCCCATACCTGTGTCCTTCAACCAGCTCAGTGCCTCCCTTAAACATATTGTCTCTGCCTCATTCACTGTATAAATCCCTTCCAAATACACATTCTTTGCAGCTAAAAATAAGCCTGAATGATCTCTGAGCACCCACCCCAACCCCATAGAATTGGAGTCCGGTAACACAGAAGCATCCGTGTTAAGTTTAATGCGTCCCGCCTCAGGCCGTTTCCACCCTTCATCCCCTGCCGCTGATTGTTCTGCCTGGCCGTGGGTATTCACACTCATCCAACTAGACCAGAAACTGAGTGCCCGGTGAACCACCAATTCCACATTAAAAGCAACACTGTTCCAGACACATTCATTACGGCTCTGCCACACACCCCAACAGATCATAGCAAACTTTGCCACTAGATCACCATGCAAACGAGACAATAAAACAAAAAACCAATCAATTACATTACCATGAGCATCCCCCACTGTCGGCACACCCGCTAAAGTCCAGACACGTGCTAATGCGCTGCATTCCACAAACATATGACACATCAAAGCGCAGTGAATATTCTTTGCCCGTAAAGCATCATTAGTAGGCAAAAAAGAAGAAGCCAACTGCCAGCAAAAGTGCTTGACCTTTGGCGGTACATGTAAGTTCCAAATCCGAGACCACGGCCGGGCATCCAACATCTCACCCTTCAACCGTCTGTAACACGACTTTACAGAATATTCACCCCTCCCAATACCAGTACCATGAATCCCTTGGCCTTCGCACAGAAATTGGTATGTTCAGAATCAAGCTGGCATCCCGGGCGTTAAAGACACTTCGCACCCGTTGCACATCCCAACCTGTATTTTGAGCATTAAACAAAGAAGACACTGGTGAGTTAAAGGTCTCCTCATCTACTGGTGTAGTGATGAAAGGCTCATCCACACATGGTAACCATGCATGCTTACCAATCACCGTATCGTGGCCATCTCCAATACTCCTCCTGCACCCATCTCGAATCACTCGCTGGACCTCAAGCAAACCCCTCCAAATAAAAGACGGGTTGCTGCCTTCCACCGCCTGATCATAAGTGCTGTTCGGATAATACCGTGCTTTATAAACCCGGGCCACTATTGAGTTTGGTCATGTGACCAACCTCCACGCCTGTTTCCCCAGTAATGCCAAATTTGTCTCATGCAAAGAACGAAAACCCATTCCCCCAACTGCTTTCGGGGCTGTTAAACCCTGCCAAGATCTCCACCGTATGCCTTTTCCACTCCCCACAGTTCCCGTCCACCAGTACTCATTCATCAATGTCTCAATATCTTTACAGGTTCCCCTTGGTAGCAGGAAAACCATCATTGCATAGCTAGGCATTGCCTGAATGACATTCTTAAGCAGCACCTCCCTCCCAGCCTTCGACAAGAACCTTGCATTCCATGTTCTCACCTTGGCCAGAATCCTGTCCTTCAGAAACCCCAATATCTGTTTTTTCCTTCGTCCCACTATTGACGGCAGTCCTAGATATTTCCCCACTGTATCCCCTTCGATCACCCCCAACATCTGAGTGACCATACTCCGCTAGGCAGGTTTAACATTGCTGGAAAAGCATACCACGGATTTTTCAAAACTAATCTTCTGTCCGGATGCTTTTGAATAGGTGTCTAGCACATATCTCATACACGCAGTCTCATCCTCATTTGCCCGCAGAAACAAGAAACAATCATCCGCAAAAAGCAAATGAGATATCGGTGGCGCTCCCCGGGTAACTCGGATCCCATGCAAACGGCCCATACTCATATACCTGTCTATCATAACACTCAGCCCTTCCACCACCAGCAGGAACAGATAAGGTGATAATGGATCACCCTGACGTAACCCCCGCCCCGGCAAGATAGGCCCCAGTTGCCGCTGCTCATACAGTATGTGATACCTGACTGTTCGGACAGACTCCATCAGTATATCAATCCATTTCCTTCCAAAACCCATTTTCAGCATTACCGCCTCAAGAAAAGCCCATTCGACACGATCATATGCTTTACTCATGTCTACTTTTAACGCTACCACCCCCTCCTTCCCCTGTGTCTTCCGTCGGAGATAATGGTGAGCTTCATATGCTAGCATTATGTTATCAGTGATCAAACGGCCCGGCACAAACGCACTCTGTGCATGCGATATAATCCCCTCCAGTAATGGTTTCAACCGGTTAGCACAAACCTTGGCCGCTATCTTATACACTACGTTACAAAGCGTTATCGGGCGCAGGTCCTTCATCGACTCCGGTACCGGTTTCTTTGGGATCAGCACGACATATGTATCATTTGCCTTCTTCGGTAAAACAGTACTCTGGAAATAGTCTCTACAAAAACCAGTTACTGACTCTCCTACAATATCCCGGTAATGCTGGAAAAAACCCGGACCCAACCCATCTGGTCCCGGCGACTTATCTGGATGCATTTGAAAAACAGCCTTTCTCACCTCATCCATGCTCACAGGGCACAATAATCGGGTATTCTGCTGGGCACTAATTTTTGGTTGTATCGCATTAATGATTTCAGACATCTCCCCCTGCTCAGATTCAAACAACTTCCCGAAGTACTCTTGCATCACATTACCAATCTCATCCTTAGTCCGTACCCAGTTCCCATCATCATCCTTCAACTTATTAATCCTATTCCGCCGTTTCCTTGTTTTCACCGAGTTGTGAAAAAATTTACTATTTAAATCCCCATTCTTATACCAATGTTCCTTTGCCCTTTGTTTCCAGTAGAGATGTTGTTGATTTAGCAAAAATAACATCTCCCGTTCAACAATAGCATATGCAACTAGACTTTCATCATCATCCCGTGGCCTCAAAATCTCCATATCCCGCCTGCATAAATCAATACGCCGCTGAAAGTCCTTATTGTAGGACCTCCCCCAGCGCCATAAATCCCTTCCGCAAGACTCAATCCGTTCCAACACTTCAAGACCCGTCGTACGACCCCAACTCTGAGCCACAATCTCTCTACACCTCTCCTCCCGCAGCCACATATTGTCAAATAGAAACCTCCTACACCGTGCAGTTTGAACCACAGCTACTGGTATAAGTAGTATCGGCATGTGATCACTGTACGGACAAGCCATCGACATAGCTGTTGCCCCCTCAAACATTGACAACCAACTATCCGAGACTAGTATCCTGTCCAACTTCTCCTCCACCATATTACTCGTTCCCCTGCGCCTTTTCCATGTAAACTGGTAGCCCTCAAACGGGAAATCCTGTAACCCACAATCTGCAACCGCTTCACAGAAACCATTAATCAGCCATGGGGGGGTGCGGGGCCCGCCCCCGTTTTTCTGCTTGGCTCATGAGATCGTTATAATCTCCCATCACAACCCAGGGCATAGTACTCAAACCTGCAAGCTGGCGCAATAATTGCCATGATTCCCGTCTCCTTGTTCTTTGTGAAAAACCATAAAACCCCGTATAACGCCACACCGGGCTACCAACATCTAAACATATAGTAGTATCAATATAATTATCACAATAACCCGTTACCTGGAGATCCACCGAGCTCAACCACATCATTGCAAGACCCCCACTATGTCCAACCGCATCTACCACGAACACATTATCATATCCCAATTGGACCCGCACAACCTCCATCCTCTGAGTATCCACAAACGTCTCCATCAAAAAAATCACCCTTGGCCGCTTCGTGCGAACTAAGTCCGCCAGTACCTGAATTGCCGTTTGGTTGCCAAGCCCCCGGCAATTCCATGCCATTAGACTCATAATCCTCGGCGGGCTTGCGTCGCAAGACCCGCCTCCCGGCC
Organism: Ipomoea nil; assembly: GCF_001879475.1. Lineage (NCBI taxonomy): Eukaryota > Viridiplantae > Streptophyta > Magnoliopsida > Solanales > Convolvulaceae > Ipomoea > Ipomoea nil. The sequence goes on along the minus strand of NW_017618360.1, from coordinate 3,224,262 downwards.
GTTTTTTGTCACTGTATTCTCAGTTTCCATTGCATTAGTTATGATCACATCTTCCTGCCCATGCCCCTCAACACGTTTCCGTTTTGCATCAGAAGCTGCCAAGTCTGGACCGTCCACCACAGTTTGTTCCAATTGTTCTGCCAACATTCCAGGAGCTACCCAACCCCTTCTGTCCTCATCCAACTCCGGCGCTACCAGCTGGCCTGCCATAGGAGCAGTCCGTCGTGCACCTGCTCGCAGCCCCGCATTATATGGCTTATCAGCATTCACGTCTGCCCCATGTTCTATCCTTAGACAGACCCTATCCCCATGTCCGATCACCCCACAAAGAAAACAAAAGGTTGGTAATCGCTCGTACCTGAAATCAACAATCGCCCACGTTCCATTGTCTTTCTTCAGCTTCATCTGTTTTTTAAGTGGCTTGGTGATGTCAATGGCTACTCAAACTCGGTAATATGTTCGCATAGAACCCCCAAAATTCTTGTCATCAGTTGTAATCAACGTGCCCAGAAAAGAGCCAATCGCAGAGACCACCGCACTCGACCGGAGACCGGCCGGCAAATCATGTATCTGTATCCAGAACTCTGCATGGTTCAGAGGCGTAGTTTCCGGATCCTCCTCAGGTTCAACCTTCTTCATCACAAGCAAATTCTGCTCATACGTCCAAGGACCATCCCGCAAAACCCTTACCAAATCCGTCTCGTGATAGAACCGAATTAGGAAGCGTTGTGGCTGTAATTGCCGCATAGTTACCCCCATTGCAGGCTGCCAAACTGACGCCATTGTGTCCTGGAAAAACAAGAACTTCACCTGTTTATTTGTGATCAACCTTCCAACCGCGTAATAGCTTGCGCCCTGGGCTTCCCGCACGACCTGGACATTCGGCACCTGCAAAGCCGTGTCCTCATCATCTACATCCGCAAGTGTTAGATTCGCACATAGGCCTGCTATACTGCCTCCGTCATCCGTTGCCATGTTGAAAAACGCTACCGGAACCCTAAAGAGGTAGGGTTAGAGAGAACTCGCGAAACGTAGCGAGAGAAAAACGTAATTAAAAATACTTTTAAAAAAAATAGTCATACTTAAAAATCTTAAAATGTGTAAATTTATAATTTAACACAACAAAAATAGTCATTACATCAATACATAAATAATAGGTTTTGAAAAAACTAATCTAATAATATTATTTATGAATTATGTAATTCGGTTAACTGACACTTTCGAACCTAATTAACCGTTAAACGAAATTCTTAAAAATCCTTAACCATTAACCGAACCAAAATATTTCAGTTATAAAATGGTTAACCGAATTTTATCGATTAGATTGGTTAACTAATTTTTCACCGATTATATATGTACACCTCTAGATTTTATGATTAGAAAATGACCTAAGGTAGTCAAGGGCGGGCGAGCACAAGCACTCAGCTCAAAAAGTGCTCTAACCGAGAAGTACGATCGACAAATGCAAGGCATTTTGAGAACATGAATGTATAATTGACAGAAAAATTGAACTATGAATATTTTTTCCCAGGGAGTATTTATACATCTAATATGCCAATAAACGAATCCACAAATGCTTCTAACTATTACACAAGAATTTAGTAAGATAACCGTATTCATTTAAGCCCTCATTATTGGGAGAGAAATCCAGGAGTTAACTGCATTTAATTCATAACTGCTACATCATTTGGTAACTACTAACTAGCCCACTACTTCAAGCAATTCGATCTACCAAGAACATGTACTCTGTGGTCGGATGACTACATCTAGGCCCCGCCCATTACGGTCTAGAACAACTCTCTTAAAAAATATTATTTTGGTAATCAAACTTATTCTATTTAAACTCTATATATTATCAACTTTTGGATTCCTACTTTATGTAATTCGATCTACTTTTACTTATTTTAGCTAGGACTATTTTTGTATCTTTATAAAGTATCTCTCATAAATGCTGTTTTATTAATTATTGTAATGTGAAAATCATTTAAATAAAATAAAATAGATTGTCAAAGTTGGCCGTTGACCAGTCATCATATATATATATAATATTTGAGTATAGGGCACCCAAAATTATTTTAAGCCAAAGCGATCTGACAGAAAATTCATTCGCTAATCTATAATGGACTTGGAAGCCGGAGATAGAGCACCGGCAGCGGAGGCGGAGGCGGCTGCTGCGTCGGGCACAGAACAATCTCCGGTGAAGCGGCTGAATGCTTTCGTGGCGAAAAGCAGAGTCGGCAAGCGGTTCAAGCTCAATGAGCGGAACTCCACCTTCACGACGGAGCTCCGCGCCGGCACCGCCACTTTTCTCACCATGGCCTACATCCTCGCCGTGAACGCCTCCATATTGTCCGACTCCGGCGGCACGTGCTCCGTCTCCGACTGCGTTCCGCTCTGTTCCGATCCAACCGTCTCTCCCTCCAACTGCACCGGGAGCCCCAACCTCCGCCTAGTGCCGCCCGACGACTCCTGCAAGTTCAACCCGGTTAATCCGGGCTACGCCGCCTGTCTGGAAAAGACGCGGAAAGATCTCATCGTCGCCACCGCCGCCTCGTCGCTGATAGGGTGCTTGATCATGGGCGTATTCGCGAATCTGCCGCTGGCATTAGCGCCCGGAATGGGCACCAACGCCTACTTCGCCTACACCGTCGTCGGCTTCCATGGCTCCGGCAACGTTTCGTATCAAAGCGCGTTAGCCGCCGTTTTCATCGAAGGTCTCATCTTTCTCGCCATCTCCGCCGTCGGTTTGCGCGCCAAGCTTGCGAAACTGGTCCCTAAACCCGTCAGAATCGCTTCCTCCGCCGGTATTGGACTTTTCTTGGCCTTCATCGGCTTGCAGAACAACCAGGGAATCGGCTTAGTAGGTAAGAGAGATTAAAATACTAAATTCTTTATTAATTACACTATTAATTAGTTCTTAATTAATTTGCCAAAATCATTCCTCAGATCCAATTAAAACATGTGCTCCATTTCAACTAAAAATTTAAATCGACATATCAAATTTAAGCTTCATTTTAAACTTCATTTCAACTAAAAGTCTAAAAAAAACTGATAAATAAGTCTAAACTGATAGTTAGATTATATAATTATCAACCAAAATTTATGGAAATGATAATTGATAACTTAGGGAAGGACTGTATCCAAGAGTCCACTATTGAATATAACTCTAATACAGTTATTAATTAATTACAGTATAACTAATAAGAATATTTTTCAATATTTTTAATTAGGTTTCAGCCCTTCTACACTGGTGACGCTCGGAGCGTGCCCGAGCTCAGCACGTGCGGCTCTCGCGCCGGTGGTGACGTCAGCGAACGGCACCGTTTCTCTTCTCCCCGGCGGGAGCGTCTCCGGCGACATACTCTGTCTGCATGGCCGAATGGAGAGCCCGACGTTCTGGCTGGCGGTGGTGGGATTCGTGATTATAGCTTACTGTTTGGCTAAAAACGTGAAGGGCGCCATGATTTACGGCATCATTTTCGTGACGGGGGTTTCCTGGTTCAGAAACACAAGAGTTACCGCCTTTCCGGACACTCCTGCCGGGGACTCTGCGTTCAAGTACTTCAAGAAAGTCGTGGACGTTCACAAAATCGAGAGCACGGCGGGGGCCCTGAGCTTCAAGGACATCGGAAAAGGGTATTTCTGGGAAGCGCTGGTGACGTTTCTGTACGTGGACATCCTGGACACGACCGGGACTCTGTATTCCATGGCGCGTTTCGCCGGCTTCACCGACGGCGGCGGCAACTTCGAGGGGCAATACTTCGCGTTCATGTCCGACGCGTCGGCGATAGTGATAGGATCGCTGCTGGGAACGTCGCCGGTGACGGCGTTCATAGAGTCGTCGACTGGGATACGGGAAGGCGGGCGGACGGGGCTGACGGCGTTAACGGCGGGGTGTTATTTCTTCCTGGCGTTCTTCTTCACGCCGCTGCTGGCGTCGATTCCGGCGTGGGCGGTGGGGCCGCCTTTGATTCTGGTGGGTGTGTTGATGATGAAGGCGGTGGTGGAGGTTGACTGGGATGATATGCGGCAGGCGATTCCGGCGTTCGTGACGTTGATTTTGATGCCGTTGACTTACTCTATTGCGTATGGATTGATAGGCGGCATTGGCACTTTCATTGTGTTGCACTTGTGGGATTGGAGTTTGGGGTTGTTGAGGAATTTTGGGATAATTCAGGGGGCGAATAGCAATGTTTCTTCCTCGGATAATGGTGGGAAACAAACAAATTCTTCTTGAGTTGGTTATACTGATAGCTCATAACTTTTTTTCTTTATTCCATTAGAATAGTTTTTGCTTTATCCATTTTGTCATTGGCGGTCCAAATAGTTTGTGTAAATAAATTTCCACTGTTGTGTTATAAACTACACAAAAATATTAGTCAAATTTAAACTCATAATTTTTATATACAAAAATTATTTTTCACTCTTTTTACAATGACATTAGAACATCGAACTGATGTGAAGGAGAAAGACGAGTCGGAGTCGCCCACAAGAATAGTTTTTGCAGGGCCCGCAAAGAAAGAGAAAGAGAAAGGATAGACGTAGCCTTATGCGCCAACTGCGCTCTGTTGATGCTCTTATAAATGTTTTCTGGTATATCATTATTGCCTATAAGGCTATAATAAATAAGTGTAACAACCAGGAGTTGAAATGGACATGTATAAATGCTGCCATATGAATAAGGACACCATAAATGGGGCACAAATAATAAGATAAACATAAAACATACAATCTGAATACACCATTATGGAGCCCTCTGATCTGATGAAAAAGGGTCCAATCTGAGCAGAGCTTATAATTTAATAACCCTACAGACAGACAGCCAGAGAGGATTTAATGGATGCACTTCCAACAACCAAAAAAAACACACAATATTATCGTTTTTTTTTTTTACACAATTTTAGTACCTAACTAAAAGGTGTCTGAAACAAAAGAAACTTTACATGCGTCCATTGAGTCTCTCTTTGCGGAGTCTCTCCAACTCTTTGACCATTTGCCAGTGCTCAACCGACAAGCTGGTTTCACCGAAACTAAGAGATATCAAACGCCCCATTGTCAACAATCTGCTAAATTCTTGGCTGCCCAGGCTACGATCAGCTTGCCTGGCTGCAACCAAATCATCTTCCAACACCTGCAATAGTGTATTAAACACCACTATTATTTTTGTTTTTTTTTGACGAGAAAAACCCACAATTACACTACTTGAGGGAACACTACCTTGTGACCCTAGCCGGCAAAGGACAAACTAACCTAGACTGTATAAACCCATGATACCATGTAGAGTTTATGAACTTAATGAATGTATTGATATAAACCCAAGCAGGTATAAATAGTGTTCAGAGGAGAGAAGCTAGCAAGAAGTTACAACAACTAATCTACCATATACAGCTATTCAATAGGAGCTAAACTAGAACAAATAGAGATGGAATATGTCAGCCACATATGTCCTTAATATAGTTATCAAAATCCCTTTTGAGAGGGGAGAAGGTGGATGTTCAAAATAGCAGTATTAGTTCATACCTTCTGCATTTCCGGGGCAATGGTATGTGACAATGATTTCATTGTACCCAAGTACCAACGCCAACCACACAGCACATCAGTCTCAACTTCTTCATAGGAAGTTACTGAAGTTGGACGGAATGGCAAAACTATATCAGCTGGTAGTATGTTTGATTTTCCCTCGGAAAGAATTAGCAGTTGGGCATCAGTAGGCATCTCCATTTTGTAGTAGGTGAAGTCGTATTCCACCTGCAAGAAAATGAAGCAAAGGTCAGCACAGTATTGAAATCAGGGATGCAGAATCAAGTTGGAAATGCATGAAACTAGCATTATCTTGTGAACCTTTTGCACATCTAGCAAGTTCTTTAGTAGCCTGGTATTCTCAACCCCAGTTGAGTTGAGGGATCCAGATTGTAATTGTGTCTCATCAACGGTCAAATGAGTGCCATCAGCAAATTGCAGAACTCCTGTAACCAATCTGCAGTATTGACCATAATAACAAATCATTAGCCTGGTGCATCATTTATCAAATTCGCTAAAAATGGACAAATATGGTTGCTAGATGGTAAAATGCAAGTACCTGTTTGTTTGATAGTCTTTTTTTGGTGCAAGCAAAGCAGTGTTAAGATAATCAACTGTGAGAGGTATACACTGAGAGAATGGTAGAAGATTCTTTATGGCAAGGCAGAGTCGATGGCGAAAAACAGATGCAGTTTCATTGCTGAAACATGTGAGATTTAATGAAAGCTTTCCTACTGCAATTGGATCTACTCTAGCATGGACCTGCATCCACATAAAATATTCTTATCATGGTGTTGAAATAAAAAAGCATTAACAACATCAAATATGGAACCAGTCTATGCACTCATTACCACAAGTGGCCCTAAAAGTAAATTCTAGACATACCTGAGACAACAGGTGTAGTAACATGAATTCAGCTGCAACTCTATCATTTCCAAGAACAGATGTGAGATGCCCCAGCAGTGTTTCCCTTATCCCTTTCACCACATGAGATTTTAGCTGTGCAATCACCATAAGAATGCAAGAAAATTTGCTACTTAAAGTGGCCAATAGACTGAATAAAGTAGGAATTGAAAATTAGTTTGTGTTTTTTCCTAAAAGAGGGGGATTTGAACGCTGCTCTCTTGATAACAATTAAAATAACCATCAGTAATAGGGATAAGTAATTGCTGATTCCAACTACCTCTGTCCTGGGGAAACTTGAGACGAAATCTTGAACGTTAAGTTTCTGGTAAACAAAGCAATGTAGCCGAGGCACCTGCAAAATGCAGAGAACTGCTTAAAACATAGCTTTCAGCAGCACAGAGGATTTTCAATAACAGTATTAAGAAATAACACAAAACCCAAAATTTACTAATGACTAGAATATTGTTGAAGAAAGATCTTCAAACTTGCAGACACTTTATCCTTATTACAGTTCAGACTTTGAGTGATATCAAATGATCATGAATTCATGATTGATATATCTTTGTGGACATAGAATATGTAACTTTTTATGGTCTCTTCTTCAAGTATCAAGGTCATTGAATTTTCATTTGCAAGAACCCAAGATTTTTGCTACCATTTGATTGTCAGAGATGTACCCAAGCACATCAAGATAAAGATAAGAAAAATAGGATACTAGGTCTGTGTTACTGTTTGTGCAAGTGTTTCTTCCTTCAATGTAAGATTACAATAAACACTAATATAAGTTCAGAGCATCACAGAATAGGAAATACTGTCGAAAGCATAATTTTAATTTCTTTAACTAGGTCAACATTAGATAACAATTTCCTTCAAAAAAAAAAATAATCATAAGAAAAGAATAAATAGATTCATTGTCAGAGGTAAGGCTGAAAAGTAATGTTATGAATTATCAAACAAGACCTTGCTAGGTGGCAACTCAACCAATGCATCCTCACACAAGCTGCTTTCAACATTATTGTTATCTTCCTTTTCTTTAGAAAGATCTGTGTCAAAGGTGAGGACACCAATGAACTCAAAAATATCATTCAGCTTTAAATCAGACTCAGGAGAGTCATATATCTGCATAATTTGAACAACAATAAGCAAACTGGTGTTAAAACAGCGTGAAATGAAGTGAGGTAACAATTGTAGCTATAGAAACAAAGTAATTTACCTTCACCAGACAAGGAAAAGATCTTTCAAATTCTGCCCCCATATTTGTAGTAGTACAGATAGCCTTATTTAGGGTTTCTCCAGAATCTGTGGATGTGGAAGCAATTCCATCCTCTCTCTTGTAAAGAGAAGAGTTCAATTATTGGAGGCAATCAAACACACAAATTAGTTTTCAAAAAAAAAAAAACAAACACACACAAATTAGAATACAATTTTAAGGAAATTCCAGACACAAAAAGTAATTTTTGCTTACCATCTTTTTGGTGGATGGAGGGGAAGCATGAGACTCATCATTGGCCTGTTATCAAAATTCAATTGTTGGATTAGCATCAAACTGAAAATATTTCAAGGCATCCACTTGAAATATATTACATCACAGGACAGATAGACTCATAGAAGGGAATATATCATTGTGGAGCATCATTCAATACACACTGCAAATAGAAATGCTGCCTTATCCCATCACAGCATAACAGACCAGTAGATTCAGAAAACTACCAGTAGTGCAGAAAAGGATGAATGGGTTAAAACATAGAGAGACTTACTTCCATATCCACGTCATTCATTATTGGATCATCCTCCCTCTGGCGCTTCTCCCTCTGTAAATCTGTATAATAAGTAGATTTTTTAAGGGAATCCATTACAACTTCAGAAGAAGGCTCAGTCCATGGATTCTGCCCTGGGACCTGAACAAAGATGATAAATGCTTAGCTAATATCTAATAGACTAACTTAAAAACAAGCAGTTGAATTAATAGAATCAATTTAGGCTGCTTTTCTCATTAGCAGCTGAAATAACAAATAATGACATAGGACTCACAGGGACACAATACAACAAGCGACGCTCCCAAACTCGCATGTCAGGTGAATCACTCATTGGAAATTGAGAAACATCAGCAAACTTATTAGTTCTCCAAGCTTCCCCATCCTTTTAACAAAAGAAAGGGCAAAGTTAGTACTTCTCCATCAACTATAACAATACAGTAAAGAAAAAAGAGGCACTGGGTATACAAAGAGAAAGAAAGAGGACAAACAATTGATACCTTATATGCTCCAACATAAAATTCATTACCGAGCATGTCTTGGATCATTCCCCGGAATCGAACTAGAGTGCGGGGCTGAATCCACCTAATTGTAGAAGGATTAAGCATCGGTACCTATTCCATGAAAAGATAATAGCAAAGATTTAGTGACATTCCTTGCAAGTATAAAGAAGCTAAGAAATTTCTCATTACCATCACTAAGTGCACTACTCTAAATTAGACAGTGACCAGCATGATTACATAAAAATCATTGTTTTCCCCAAATTGAAGTCATAGATCATAAAGATGACAGCAAATATAAGTTGTTCAGAAGTAATTAGGATTTTTGTTTGAAAGTAAATACTCCAATAGTTAAGCTCCGTTTCCAATTTTAAAATTAAGAATCCGTATAAAATGAAATTCCAATAAGATGAATTCTTTGATTTTTTTCGGTCTTTGATACTCATTTGCTCTTGAGATCAAACAAACACAAGACCAAAGAACATAATAATCACTCCCTATAACAACAACGACGACAATAATGACTAGTCTTGCTTATAGAGACGGAAAATGAGAACCTGTGAGAGACCGCCATCGTCAAAAAGGAACTGCCGGAAAAGTTCAGTGGCGCCCCAATCCCGGCCGTCAAACGTGGAAGGATCAGAACCTGATGAAACGGCCTTGTCGAACGTCAATCTGACGGCTCCAAGTGGATTTGCAAGGCAATCGTATGGTAGCCCCACCATTCTCTCTCTCTCTCTCTCTCTCTCTCTCACTCTCTAGGGTTGATCGAGGACGCTGTTGGCGTCTCCCGCGCAAAGTTGCCGATAAGTAGGTTCTTTTTCCCGCCAACTTGGGAACCGGGTTTTCCCGCCAAATTCGGGCTTCCTCGTTACGGTGTTTGGACTAAACTCTATAAAAAGCCCCAAACAAAATAAATAAATAAACGGGCCGTTGGCAACGGTTTAGGCAAATTATAGATACTGGGCTTCAAGTTTTTAGATTAAGCCTTCTCCATTTTGACTTTTTGATACAAGAGTTAATATTGGTTCTATCTGGCATGCCTAGCTTACAAATGGCAAATTATGCATGGAACCGTATTCACCTTATAAGGTGAACACGATTTCAAAATTATCACAATTATAAATATAGAGTTTTATAATTATGAACATAAAGTCCTATAATTGTGAATAAAGAGTTCAAGAATTGTGAATATAAAGTTCAAAAATTATGAACATATAGTTTTATAATTATAAACATAAAGTTCAAGAATTATAAACATAGAGTTCTATGATTGTGAATGTAGAGTTCAATAATTGTGAATATGAAAATTAAAGTTCAAAAATTATGAACATAGAACCGTGTCCACCTTGATTCCACGGCATAACAATTGTTGAAATAGTTAAAAACTAAAAAGTTACTAGCTAATAAGTTAATTAATTGAAATTAAAATATTAGTTGAATTAATTGATAAATGATATATATATATATATATATATAGATATATATAAACTAAAATATTAAAATTTTGATTAATAAATTATATGGTATCATTTTTCTAAATTAATAATAATAAAAAAAAAACTTTAAAAGAATCAGTAGCTTATTTTGAAATGCTATGTAGCCATTCAAATTAAGTTATTTTGCATATTATTTTAACATCCTCATGTTTTATTAAGTAGCGCTTATACATTATTTATAGCTTAAAATATGTTATAAAATCTTGTTTGGCACACATAACTTATAAGCTAGTTTAAAGTTTGAATATTAAGAGCTAGTAGCTACTAGCTTATTTTGAAACACTACATATGTCTGTTTGGAGTACTTGACTAAAAGCTTAAAACTGAAAAGCTATTAGCTAATAAGCTAACTAGCTGACATTAAAATTTTGGTAAAATTAATTGTTGAATTATGTGATAAGTGTAAAAAAAAAACATAAAATGATAAACTAATATATTATGATTTTGATTAATGAAGGGAATATAGATGTTGTCAGTTTTGTAAATTAATAAAGAAAAAAAAAACAAAAATAAAAGTTAAAAAAATTAATGAACTTATTTTGAAATGTTATTCTATGTAGTGTTTCAAAATAAACTTTTATTATAAGTTTCTCATGTTTTACTAAATAGAGCTTATAGCTCATTTATAGTTTAAAATAAATTATAAGTTCTATTTACAGTCATAGAGTCATTTTTTTTTTTATGGTTACGAAGAAAATCAACAATCACTGCTTAATGGTGTGCATTAGATAAATCACACTCTTGTGTAATAGTTTATAAACTCCACAAGAGAAGTAAATTGCATTGCTCATGTGTAATTACCGATAATATAAAAACCTTGCGTGACGAGCTCGATCAAGAAAGAGTTGACAAAAATCAAACTTTTAACATTATAGTACGAGAATCATTTACACCCATTCAATGACACGCAAGTTAATATTACCTTTTTGTTCTTTGATTAATTACAATGGGATTTTTTATTTTTAGTTTTTGACTACCAATTGATTCACTTTTTTGATTCATCAACTTTTCAAACACTCCGTATTTAGATTGGATTTGATAAAATTGTAAAAGTCACGAAATTAAAAGTGGGCAGATTGCTAATGGATGGACCAAAAATGGTATTATCTCCTTTTTTAAAAAAATATAATAGTAATTTTGAATCTAATTTGAATATATTTCAAACCTTTATGGACCAAAAGTTTTCATTAAAAATAGATTCATGTTCTAACGTGAACTGAGGTTAATCAATTTATAGTAATTAATGAATAATAAAAATTTATTACCAAATAGTAAAAGAGTTTGATCCTTGTAGTTTCACCTGTAAACATTTTGTCAGTGTTAAGTATGAGATCAAAAGTTTAAATCCACATATATGTAATAACACTTGATCTTGAAGATGTGTTATAGATAATACCATATATTTGTCATTTGATTGAATTAGTCAACTACTCACATTCCATAATATGCGAATATTCTTGGGAATAGTTCAGTGATAAAAAAAAATTGAGTGTGAGTGTACTGACTCAGCAAATACATACTAAGGAAGCACTCACACCATGACTGATATGATGACGTACTCACCGAGCTAGGGACCCTTAAGCTTAGGGTTTAAACCTATATAAATAACTATTTCTTAAATATGAAGATTTGAGATATCTTGAAATTAAATGGGAAGCAATAATACCAAAAGTGGATGAATTAAATTTTAGAAACATGAAGATTGTATGAAGTAGCTCAAGTGTTTCATAAATGTGAACATTTGATGAAGCTCCACTTGCATAGTTGCATTGAACTTCTCCATATATGCTTTCTTCCCCTGCACGTTGCGGTGCAACCTGGTTTCCAAACTCACATCCATTGTACACGTACAACAACCCTCTTACGTCAACACGTTATTATTTTTCTTTTAAAAAATAATAATATAACATTATAAATGAGAGTAGGTGAGAGTCAACTTAGCAGCTTCCAAGTATACATTTTCCAGTCCAATTTACATTTCACATTTATTGGTTCGTGGAAATTAAGACTGTTAATTCCATTTGACCCAAAGTGCTTACATTAATAATACAAACAAGGATTATTAAGTTGTTGACTCATTTACTTTGACTTAACAATGTGGAAAACAAAATGACAATGAAATCACATTAAAGATTTTTTTTTAAAAAAAATAAAATTGCATATATTTATTATTTAATGAAGTTTTGTTATGTCTTTTTGGACCTGTAGGTAACAAAGAAAATTCACAGCTATTATCTGAAAGTGTGCATTATGTAAATCCCATTCATGTGTAAAAATAGTTAGCAAAGCACACAAGATAGATAAATCGCATTAGGAAAATCATATATATGTGTGATGGGTTCGACTAAAATAGTATTTTTTTCATTGATAAAATAAATTGGACCGAGGGTTGAGGATTACTATGGTATCATTAGTAAAGTAGGTTGAGTGCAGGTAGATAAAGAGTCAATTGATCAATTGAGAGACTCACAACGATTAGGTATACTACAATAGTAGAGTTTGTAGTGAAGTAAGTATAAGATAACCCTTCGAGCAGGGTTAAGCAAGCTGTGCTATTTATACTACACGTGAAGTCGCTTATACTAAATTGGTCCACTGCCAATCCTCCATGTATATATCTTCTCCTGAGCAAGTCGTTGGGTCGGTTGGCTATTTCATTACCATTACATATGTCAAACGAATTTCCCATAACATCTATATTTAGAATCATACATTTAATAGAAAACATCAAAATTGCATGTTTGATGCTTACCACACTATCAAACTCCAATTATTGATGAGTTATTAGTTTCAATGTCCTAACGAATTCGAGCCAACATTTATAAAAGTGTTATTGTATTTATTTATTAAATATTATATTTAGTTATAATAATTGCAATTTATACTTAATTGAATATATACCAAAAGAAAATAGTAAAAAAAATATTTCGTGTGCCTTAATTTCTAACCTTTTCATTTGTAATAATTAATTATATGCATCTATCTTACACGAATAATCAATTTCATAATTTAACATCCAAGTCTAAATTCATTGATGTCGGGGAAAAAATGAAAAAAGGAAAAAAAGAAAAATGGGCGCGAAAAAGCATGAAACACAAGACAATCAAAGCGTGCACCACACGAGCATGTATGGAGCGGCGCCGGCAACAAACACATTTGGACGGTTCCGTGACGTGCGTCGCAGGTTGCTCTACGGTCTGACGTGGATTATCTATTAAAGAGTTTTTTTTTTTTTTTTTTTTTTTTTTAGTTCAGACGGAACTCAATGGTTTAGTATACCAAAAGACCATGTCTATTGAGCTATTTACATCATTTCAAATGCTCTATCGGATTTTTGGAGTTGGAGATTCAACATTCTGGGACCTGTTGAAGTACAAAGAGTGTCTCCACTGAAGCTTGATCTCATGACCTCCCATATGGAAGAATCACTACATGTCATCTGAGCACAAGGTGTTTGACAGGTGTGGTGGTTTAGTTTGTGATATTTTTAGGAAATTGAATTACGAGTTTTACTGTCAACATATATATGGGAGTTTGTAGCGGGTATCTAGATTATGTCCTTCACCTTGTAAAAACAAAAAAAAGAAGGTTGCATGTTGTCTACATCAGTTGGGGAATAGGGAAGTGGTAGATATATAAGGGTACATCACTTTCGTGCAGTGTGGCTTGCTTATTTTATTTTCTTCCGCTATTAATGTAAAAGTAACTATAGCATAAATTTTATAAATATTTTAGAGATTTGTTATAGTGTAGTGAATGGAGTAGTATATAAATATACATTAGTATGATAATCAGTCAATCAAGAGACTCTGGACAATCAGATATTATATTGCTATTGAGTAAGATGAGCAGAGTGAGAATGAGTACAACATAATTTTGAGTTGGAATCAAGTGTGCTATTCATACTACACATGGAGTAGTCACCCTACACTTATAAGTTAGTCCACTATTGTGTCTCTACATATATGTCTTCTCCTGATTGGCTAATCTGATTGCGTTAAAAATTGAGTAAGGCTCTTTGTAATATGCCGCACGTACGTGACCCCTTATTCCTACTAGCTACATTTAGAGGCACAAGTCAAACGACTCGACTGATCGAAGAATAAGTATAACCCATAAATAACAAAGAAAATAAAGGTTGAAGTAACCTACTCAAAGTGAATTTTACTTTCATTATTATACACTTACTATACATAACAACTCATTGATTAGATTACTATGAAGAAATTAAACATTAAAAAAATTGAATTATCTTAGTAATATGTGGGATTCTAAAATGGGCATGACTTCAAAGTAGCGAGTGCTGACTTTTCTTAACTCACCTGTCTACCGTAAAAAAGCAAGAAAATCCAATGGAAGTCTCCTCTCCTTCACTTTCTTCTCCAGCAAGGCAGCAATCTAACCACCCCACCCCCCTTCCCCTCCCTTCCCCCCATTATAAAAGCCAAGCAAAGCAAAGCAAAGCGCAGTCCTTCACCCACCAATTAATCTCAACTCAGATTCACCACAGCAACACAAAATCCCCCATTTCTCTCTCATCATATCCGCCATGAAACCCTCCGCACCACCAATCTCTCTCCTCCTCCTCCTTCTCCTAATCATATTCTCATCATCATCATCATCGACAGCCGCCAGACCACTCTGCCGCCATCACTTCCTCAGAAACGCCGCCGGATCTTCCTCCAACCTCTTACTACTCCCGACAGACAACCACGGCGCCGCCGCCGCCTCCTCCTCCGCCGGAATCTCAGAATCGGGCGTTGCAGACGCGAGAAAGAAGCGCGTGATGTCACTGCTGCACATGCTGCCGAAAGGGAGGCTGCCGCCGTCCGGACCGAGCAAAGGAACCAACGAAGTTAACAACTAGATTGCCGTATAGTATTATATTCCTCCATCGATCGATCAGCTCCTATATATAATTCTTTGATTCTTACCTTATTATAGTGATTTTGTTTTGATTTAATTTGCAGTAATAAGTGTGTATGTAATGTGATTATATGAATTTGTGTTCGATTGAATTTACAGTATAAACGTGATTATATATCATATACTCATATTTTGTAGCTTGTAAATATACGTGTACGTACGTTCTTCCCAGGATTTTTATGTATAATTTAAGGTTGTTTGTTTGATATTCTTATTGCGTCCTGTTCTTAATTACATGAAAGTTGTTGACAGCTTGATCTTATGAATTATGATATATATCCACCCGTGTTCTAAGCTCATTTTAATTGGGCCATACTTATTATGAATAAGCCCAGTTATAATTGGGCTATACTTCATGTGAGCCCAGCCGATTTCGAAATGGGCCATATTTCTTATTAAACAAGCCTATTTGTAATTGGGCTATGATTCATAAGGACTAAGCCCATTTATAATTTGGCATCTTCATATGACAATAGTTATCAATCGTTATGCATGCATGCTGGACACAGTAATGGTACCGTTAGTGGCACCATTCTCTTTCATTTTTATTTTTTTTTAATTTTAGATCACTTTGTTATAGGAGTATATGTAGGGATGGCAATTGAACCCGCCCCTAACGGGGAAAATCGATCCCCGCCCCGACGGGAGACGGGTTAGGGGATTTATTTCGGGGAACGGGGGCGAGGATGGGGGGAATTTTCCAGTCCCCGCCGGGGACGGGACGGGGACGGGGAGGGCATTCCCCACCCCGGCCCCGACCCCGATCCCCGCCCCGTCCCCGAATCCCCGACTAATAACATTAATATTATATATAAATTAATATCTCTCTTGTATATATTTAATCATATTCTTTAATTCCCATGTAATTAATATTCTAGTTTAGGTACATACATTTTTTGTTCATTGTTACCGTAATACCGTACATATATCTTGTATAAATAGGCTATGTTTATTTGTTTAAATTATTATTGAACATCAATGTATTATATTCTTCATTCTCTACCTCTGCATATTCTCATGGTATTAGTAGATGATTTTTTTTTTCCATCTTTGCAAATTAAGATTTTTCCTTAACAAAAATGTGTTTCTCTAGTTTTGTTAAGAATGCATATTATATTATGTAATTTTTTTTTTTAAAAAAGGCATAAATCAAAACGGGCGGGGATTCCCCGTCCCCGAAAAATTCCCGCCGGGGAACGGGGCGGGAACGGGGAACGGGGGGACATTTCGGGGACGGCCCGTCCCTGTCCCCGCCCCCGCCCCCGCCCCGCCCCGCCCTGTTGTCATCCCTAAGTATGTGTTCATAATTTTATCACTATATGTTCATAATTGTAAGTTCATAATGTCAGAGCTCTGTGTTTATAATTGCATAACTGTACATTCATAATTGCTACATTCATAATTCCGTAACTGTACATTCATAATTCAATAACTGTAAATTCATAATTTTCGAAACTCTATATTCACAATTTTAGAGCTCTATGTTCATAATTTTATCACTATATGTTTATATTTTACGTTCATAATGTTAGAGCTCTGTGTTCATAATTCCATAACTGTACATTCATAATTTCATAACTGTACATTCATAATTGCATAACTGTACATTCATAATTCAATAACTGTAAATTCATAATTTTCAAAGCTCCATGTTCACAATTTTAGAGCTCTATGTTCATAATTTTATCACTATATGTTCATAATTGTAAGTTCATAATGTCAGAACTCTGTGTTCATAATTTTATAACTTACATTCATAATTCCATAACTGTACATTCATAATCCCATAACTGTACATTCATAATCCCATAACTGTACATTCATAATGGCACAAACAAATAACGTTGTTAACGGCGAGACAAAATCAATTTTTTTTAACTGAAATGACACGTTTTCCCTGAAAATGACGTCGTTTTAGACTCGTGTCCACAATGCATTGTGGACACGGGTCCAGGGCATAATTTGCGCAATAGTTATATCATGGACCCGGGTCTGCCTTGCACAATTGTTATGCCGTGAAACTGTGTCCACCTTACAAGGTGGACACGGTTTTATGTTCATAATTACTAAACTCTACGTTCATAATTATAAAACTCTATGTTCATAATTTTTAATCTCTATATTCACAATTATGATAGTTTTAGAACCGTGTCCACCTTACAAGATGGATACGATTCCATAGCATAATTTGCCCACCTTGCAAGGTAGACCAGTATCCAAAATACACAATTTACATACTGAATGTTCACAATTTATCTTTTACAAAATTGTGAACATTCAGTATATAATTGTGAAAGTTCATTATATAAATTGTGTATTTTGAATTCGGATCCACATAATAATTTGTCTTTCATATGAACCAACCCCATTTGTAATTGGTCTATACTTTGCATAGCGCAAATCATTCGAACTATGTACATGTAATTAACATATCATGATCTATTAATTGAATGTACATTATATGTAAAGTGCAAGTACATAATTTGGACAATGTAACTCTATTTGGATTACCCTATAATGGGCCAACATAAAAGTATGCTAAGTTGTTGGCAAATTATGTTGTTAGTCGTTATATTATAGACCGCGGTGCTTATACACCGCGTTAAAAAACGGCACCGTTTCTTTAAGTAACGAAATGGCCCGCCGTTAGAGTTAACGGAGTCCGCTTGTTTGGTGTATTAAACACCAACTGACACTATAGTATATCTAAATCGACACTGTAGTTATATCAAAATGATATTGTAGTTATAATGAAATGAAACTGCAGTGTATATAAAATGAAACTGAATAACATTTCACATATTTTAGTGTATATTGTACAATGAAGCTGTAATTATATCAAAATGATCATGTAGTTGTGTTTTAATGAAACTATAGTGTATATAAATAAAATTAAATAACATTTTCACATATTTGAGTCTATAAATATCGAATGAAACTATAGTTATATCGAAATGAAACTGTAGTTGTGTTAAACTGAAACTGCAGTGTATACAAAATGACACTGAATAACAGAGTTACTTTTTGCAAAAGGGTGCGAAACGGCGGAAACAAACACTGTTTATTTTCATTTTTAAAAAAAGACGCGCGGTGCATAATCGATTATGCACCGCGGTGCATAATATAATTTGCCTTATGTTGTGGGATCGTGTCCACCTTGTAAGGTGAACACGGTTTTAAAACTGTTCATACTTATGAATATATAGTTCAAAAATTCTGAATATAGAGTTGTGAACATAATTATGAATCTATAGTTCTGTAATTATGAATATAGAGATTCAATAATTGTGAATATGAAGTTCAAAAATTATGAATATATAACTTTATAATTATGAACATATAGTTCAATAATTATGAATATAGAGTTCTGTAATTCTGAATATAGAGTTCAATAATTATGAATATGAAGTTCAAAAATTATAAATATATAGCTTTATAATTATGAACATATAGTTCAATAATTATGAACATAGAACCGTGTCCACATTGTAAGGTGGACACGGTTCCACAGAAAAACGATTTTAAGTTATTGGTCAATCACTAAAATCATTATATTATGTACAATAGTCCACATTGTAAGGTGGATTGCTAACATATATATTTATGTTTATTATATTATTACATGTTCTTTTTTTTTTTTTAATAGGTTCGTTATATGTGAAACATGCTCATTTTTGTGTTTTACCTTAAAAACTTTTGTAGTATACTAAAAATTACCCCGTATCAGAAGTTTACCTTTCAATTTGTACAATATAATTTACAGTTGGTTGAACGGGCTATGCTATTTCAACACGAGATTTCTCAAGATGGAAAATTTTCGATCCATGTTCATGAAAAACAGGTTAATTATATAAGATTGAATTGAGCTCATGAAAAAAAACAAATTAAATAAAATTTGTTTTGATAACTGTACATTTCTTCATAGGGATCCCATGGAGAATATCTGGAAGATTCCCTGTTCAAATAATTAAGTAGTGATGTAATTGCTGACAAAGACCCAGACCCTGCTCTCGAGGAAAACGACGATTGGAGCTGAGGGGTGGCGGGTGAAGATTCATATTATCAACACATGGAGATTATAATTATTAAAAGGAAAACATAATTTAGAGTAATTTGAGTACTTAGACAACTATTTTAGGATTAGGCGAGTATCAAATTAGCTAAGGTTGCTTGTTACATGTGTTATCCATTACTCAAGCATCATGATGATCGCTTTATAAATTATAATCAATGTGCAATTGAATCATTGAACAAAAAAATGTGTAATTAGACTATTAAAAATTTAAAAATTATTAAATAGTATTTTTTAAAGGTCACTTTCAAATTTCCCTTAAATATGAGATGATAATGTCAATATATATATCCCGTGCGATTATGCGGTTGACGCACCTTAAGCATTAAAATCTAAATCAACGGCTCAAATTAATGAAAATTAAAAAAAAAGAAAAAAAACACGTGTCTCGAAGAAATGAGCTGAAAATGGCGTACATTAAGAACCTTAAGTATTAGAACAACGCACCTTAAATGTTATAACAATGCACCTTAAGTGTTAAAATGTCGCACGTTAAGTTTTGTTCTTGAGGGTCTGAACCACCCCTCAGTTCAAAAGTTTTGTTCTTCTTGTGGGTCGGTTCACCCCTCAGTTCAAAAGTTTTGTTCTTCTTGAGGGTCTGAACTACTCGTGACTCATAGAGAATGGTGCGCAAAGACAAAACAAGACGCACCTTAAGCACAAAACTCACGCACCTTAAGTGTTAAAATGACGCACGTTAAGTTTTGTTCTTGAGGGTATGAACCACCCCTTAGTTCAAAAATTTTGTTCTTTTTCTGGTATGAACTACCCCTCGGTTCAAAAGTTTTGTTCTTCTTGAAGGTCTGAACTACCCGTGACTCATAGAGAAGAGTGCGTAAAGAAGAAACATGACGCACCTTAAGTACAAACTCACACACCTTAAGCGCAAAACTCACGCACCTTAAGTTTTAACAACTACTCACATTAAGTACAAAACACACGCACCTTAAGCACAAAACTCTCGCAACTTAAGCACAATACTCACGCATCTTAAGCACAAAACTCACGCACCTTAAATCTGACCTAGTTGCAAAAATTATCAAATTGCCACCGTTTTAAAAAAAAAAAAAAAAAAAAAATCCTGGACATTGATTTAAACAAAATCAATGGCTCTCCTCTCACTGCACAACCGCACCTGGGGCTGCCAATCACACTAGAATATATATATATATATATATATATATATATATATATATATATATATATATATATACTAGTATTTTTTTATGCGCGATGCGCAAAAAATAGGTGCCCAATATTAATACATTATATTACAATTTTAAATTTATTTAGATTTTAGATATTTAAATTATTCTAAATAATAATAATAATAATAATAATAATAATAATAATAATAATAATGTAAATCATTTTTATAATTTTGATACTTATATTTTATGTAATAATTAACATATAACTCAAATATACAATGTTTATATATTATTATTAATGAAGAAGATAAAAAAATATATGGTGGATGCATGTGCATGATAACAATAGTGGAAACGATAACGGAAGTTATAACGATAGGGGTATGTTTGTCCAAAATATTTTAATGTACAATCTTTATAGCATAATGTACAAAAAAACTGAACGAAAAAAAACAGACATAAATCAGGGGTATAACTTTCATTCACACTTATTATGTTTTTAGATTAGACTAGAAAAGCAATAAACAAACAGTCGCTGGTTCACTGCGGTAGGCGGCGGCGGCTTCTGGTTCGCAGTTGGTGGTGGCGGCCTCTGGTTCGCGGTGGGTAGTGACGACCTCCGGTTCGTGGTCTCCTGTACGGCTGTACCCTAGTTCGTGGTCGCGGTTCGTAGTCGGCGGTAACGAACGGAAGATTGAAAATGCACAAACAGACGCGATGGGGAGAGACGGCGACCGGTATATATATAATAAAATAAAAAATAAAAAAAATAAGACAGCATAGCCCATGCGGTATGTACTACATGAGATCTGTTGCCTTCAATATTTGTATAAACCTAATAGTGGAAAACAGGGGGTGAAGAACAAAAACAAAAACTGTAGTCTTAGCACGAAAGTTTTAGAAGCAAATAGTATTTCTGGATTAGACAATTTAATTTAATACTCCGTATTTAGCATGCAAAGCACAAAAACTGTTGAAATTTCTGCATTTGAAGTTCCTATTTATTGACAGCATATAAAAACAAAAATTTAAGGGAAAAAGTGATATAATCAGCCATCTTTAAACCACCTTCTACTGCAAAGAAAAGTATGAATGATTACATGCATTTACTCATTTTCTCCGCACCTTGCTGAGATTGCTAGCCCAAGGAAAACAACTCTCACCTCATAATCTTTTGATTATGAAATTTTAAAACAAATTATTTTTTTTTTTTAAAAAAAATAATTAAAGTAATTTTGTATATATAATTTGACAACATCAAATTTAAGGGAAGCTTGAAAGTAACATGTAAAAATGTTATTTATACAATTTTTGAATTTTTAATGTTTTAATTGGCTCTGTTTGGCAAACCTAGCTGAAAAGTTATAAGCTAGGAGCTGAAAGCTGAAAAGGAGTTGAAAGCTGAAAAGCTATAAGCTCGGAGCTGAAAACTGAAGAGCTGTTAAGCTAGCTGTTATGATTGAAAATGTTTGGTAAAATTAGCTTTTTGATAAGCTGATAAATGTAAAATGACTAAAAAGGACATCTTCATAAAATTTAAGTTAGTTTGTTAAATATTAAAATTCAACATTTTGTCTTAAAAAATTAACATTTTGAAATAAAACTATTATAATCATGAGCTAGCATATCATAATGAAATAGCAATATTGTTGCAAATCTAATAATAATAATAATAATAATAATAATAATAATAATATTTGTGGTGAAAGTTTCAGATAAAGGATAAAAGAAAAGAGTTTTAATGGGAAGGGTAAATTATGTCATTTCTTTAAAATAATAAGGATAAAGATGACAAAAAAAAAAAATTAAGAAGCTAGGAGCTTATTTTGAAACGCTAGCGTTCTAAAATAAACTCTTATTTTAAGTTAGGAGCTTATTTTGAAAACATTACCAAACATGACTTATAGCTTATTAATAGCTTAAAAAGCTATAATCTCCTAAATAAACTCTGGTAAACAGAGTCATTGTATACTTTTTTGTTTGATAGTTCAATTAATGTGTAGAAGTATATTATATATGATGAAAAGATGTGATGCATTGAAGAGATGATATAATTGTTGCTTCTAAACTCTTCTTCATTCTTCGGAATAGTCAGCTCCCATCAACTACCACACTTCTCTGATCAAAGATGAGCGCTGGCGTCTTCTCCATTGCACTGCTTCTGTGGGCGATTTCATGGACTGTCGCAGAAACGCAGCTGCCACTTCATCCATTTCAGCTGATCCAAGGAGGGAGAAACCCCACTATTAACCCCAATGTCTATGATACTTCCAAGTACGGTATTCTTCAGCTCAACAATGGCTTGGCTCGGACTCCTCAAATGGGGTATGTAATCTATTTTCAATCCCCTTCTCTTCTTATTTTCAACTCCTCCTCAAATGGGGGCAGTTGTTTTCGACTATTTCATCGATTAGCGTTTACCTGTAAGCTGTATATAGTTGATTTAAGTTAGCCGGTTTTATGTTTTCTTGTGAAATTCGAGTTCTGGGTATGGCTTGTTGTTGGTGATTTTATTCATAATTCAGAAATTTTGACTTTGGGTTGTGTTTTTGGGGCAGATGGAGCAGCTGGAACCTATTTGCCTGCGAAATTAACGAGACAATCATAAGAGAAACGGGTAATGCTTTGGCTTTATTTTGACAATTTTTTTTTTCTTCCTGAAACCCACAGAGATGAGATGGAACTCTCATTTTAGTGTTGGTTGTGATACCAATAGATTAACTGCAAATTTGCTCAGATAGCACCTATGTGCCTCTACTAGAAGGTCACAGGATCGAACCCCGGTGGTAGGGTATTGACTCTTTGAGTTGCAACAACAGATAGAAAAAGTATAGAATAGATACTACCTTGTAATAGAGTTAATAATACTAAAAAATCGGATTAACTGCAAATTTCCTCAACCCCAAGGCCTACACCCTAACCCGATAGGATAGTGGAGTGCTAAATGCAACTCAGCAGCCCATTAGGTAGGAGAACCACACTTGGTGCCCACAAGGAGTCCACCATATTGGTTGTAACTCCACACTGTGGCTGACGGGGTTGGATCATGTGCCCTTGCTCATAATCTACAACCCAGGAAGGCTCATGTATCCTTGCCCATCATCTACCAACCATAAATCAATTGAGTTGTTCGTGCGGGCTATTGATAGTTGTCCTTGTGGGCTATTAATAGATTATTGATTGACCAGTAAAATGGTGTGGAAAACCAAAAATACATGACTTAGCTGTGAAGAAGTCTTGGTTTGTGATGAACTATTAGTTGTATAAGTTGAATTCGTTACTTGGAAACTGTATAGTGCTGTGTTCTTTCTGGAGATGTGAGGGTGTCAAAGAGCACCTGAGAAATTTCATCCAATATTTATGATATGATGTTCTGAAATTCAGGTTACAGTCTGTTCACTTATTTTATTTGTTATTTTTTAATTTCATGCTTAATCACTATTTAACAGCTGATGCGCTCATCTCATCTGGTTTGGCGAGCTTGGGTTATACATATGTCAACATTGGTGAGCTTCTGAAATACTTCTCGTGCATGTTTACTTGTATATCAGTTGAGACTAACACTCTGATTGACTAATCTCCTTGACAGATGATTGTTGGTCTACTCCGTTGAGGAATTCGAAGGTCAGTTGATCAGATACCAACTTTCTCGTGGATGTAAATTTTTAAGTTTAGTCGGTAATTTGTTTGAGATGAAGAATCTCATTTTTTGGTTACTGGTTCTGCAGGGTGAATTGGTTAACGATCCAAAATCTTTTCCATCTGGAATTAAAGCTCTTGCAGATTATGTCCATGCAAAGGGACTCAAACTTGGTATCTATTCGGATGCTGGGTAAGGCAAATGTCTCGGCAAATGATCAGAATCTTCTGTTATACCATTTCAAACGCTTTTTACATTATTCACTAGCATAAAGCTGTGGTTCAGCTGTATCATCTTCTAGAATTAATTTACCAAACCAAACCTTGCAGGATTTTTACTTGTCAAGTTCGAGCTGGATCACTATATCATGAGAATGATGATGCAGCACTTTGGGCATCTTGGGTTAGTTTATGTTTCTTTATTAAGAAATCTTATTCGGTTGTGCTGCAACCAAAATGGACAGCATCAATTTCCCGGTGTATCCCTGGAACTCTAATTGAGTTAATTTACTATGTAGATTTTTCTCTTTCACGGTTGCTTATCAGCATTTCATATTATTTTGATTTATTTCATTACTCAGGGTGTTGATTACTTGAAATATGACAATTGTTACAATCTCGGCATTGACCCAAAGGAAAGGTATGTTCTTGTCCATTGAGTTTTAAATTTAGTGAATTTACCTTTGACTCGGTATGCTGACAAGAATGGTTTGATTGATTATTCCCAGATACCCGCCAATGCGTGATGCCCTAAATGCTAGTGGACGCGCAGTATTCTATGCACTTTGCGATTGGTAAATTCCAGTTTACCTCAATAGCTACGTTTGTAATAGGGGCACTAACCAGGACCTTGGAAACACATTGATTTTTTTTTTTTCTTTTTCCTTAAATTTGACAGGGGTGTTGATGATCCTGCATTATGGGCAAACGGGGTTGGAAATAGCTGGCGTAATACAGAGGACATCGAAGATACATGGGAAAGGTTCTAAATTCTTGGGATCTTTGTCTCTTATTGCAGTAGAGAGTACTCTTTAGTGCTGTGATGTTATATAGACCGTGTTCTAGATAGACACGGGTATCCTAGCTAGTTTGCTGGATTTTAAGCGTCAAATTTGCTTGCACTTTTAGTCTTTACCCTTTATAGCTTACTTGACATATAAGTATATTGATTGAGCTTCATCATGTGTTGTGTTTAGCATGACAGCGATTGCTGATATCAACAATAAGTGGGCAGAATATGCTGGTCCTGGCGGGTGGAATGGTAGAGAGATGAGCTTACATCTGTAAATTTTATAAAGATATAATGGTTATTTAGGATCTGAGTTTTGAATCTTTGGATTTCTTGCAGATCCTGATATGTTAGAGGTTGGCAATGGGGGCATGACTTATGAGGAGTACCGAGCACATTTTAGCATTTGGGCGTTGATGAAGGTATTCCCCAACTCAAAAAGTTGTGATATTCTGTGTTTGTTTTGTTTGGCTGTTTAATTTAGCAATAGTGGTACCACTCTTAATATTTTTGGAAAACTAATTCTTTATCTGGTAACTGTTTTACAATGCAATGTTTTTGAAAACTAATTCTTTATCTGGCCAGGGGTAACTATTTTACAATGCAATGGATGAATTTGAATAAGAATCATGATGGAAGGAACAGATATAGATGTAAACTGGCTAGCTTTTGAAAAAGGAGCATCAATCCGATTAGAGTTACTTGATGAACTTAGATTATTACCATCTGGTTATGCAGGCTCCGCTTATAATTGGTTGTGATGTAAGGAACATGACTGCCGAAACATTTGAGATTCTCAGCAATACGGAGGTTATTGCCGTAGACCAAGGTCAAATTTGTCTTACCCAGCTCCTTCCTCGCCTTTATTTCTTTTCTTTAGGTGATAGGGAAGTGGAGTGGAGTTTCTTGCCCCTTTCCTCACCAGAGACCATTCTTTATTGTTGTTGACGTTTTGTGCCTGTCTTTCGCCCATTTGCAGATCCACTCGGAGTTCAAGGAAGGAAAGTTTCAGTTTCTGGAGCAGATGGATGCCAGGAGGTATAGTTTTGTACTGTTTAATTCTTATGCCCTTCCTTCGAGGTGGTAAATGGCAACTTGAGAGGAATAGTATGGCTAAGAATGGTGTTTTGGTTGATAAAGAAGTTTTAATTCTTGAATCCAGGTTTGGGCAGGACCTTTGTCTGGGAATCGTTTGGTGGTGGCACTTTGGAATCGATGTTCGAAAGATGAAACTATTACTGCCCATTGGGATGTAATCGGACTTGAATCCTCAGCCAGTGTCTCTATAAGAGATTTGTGGAAGGTGAGCAAATTTGGCCTACATTTTGAACACGTGAACCCAGTAAAGTCTAATCTCTGCTTGCACCTCAATGTTTCTTATCCTCGCTATTTGTAAGTGCAGCACGAAGACATTTCAGCAAATGCCGTGAAATCCTTCAGTGCCAAGGTTAAGTCTCATGGCTCTGAGCTATATATTTTCACTCCACAGACAGTGACTAGCTATTCTTCATGGTGATGAGTGTGAGGTTTGTGGTTAGAGGGGAATGGTTCCTGTATGTATATAACTCATGTTTTGGTGTTGGCTAGCTAGTTGAATGTATGGCCTTGTAATAATAACTTAAGACTTTGTAACTTGTAAGGTTGCACTGTTGAAGAATAAAGCTAGCCATGGAATCGAATCACTTGCCTAAATCCTAGAGAGACCACAAACAATAATCTAGCAGAAAAACTCCTGCATTTTTCGATTTTAACTCTGTTGAAGTGATAAGTTTCACATCACAGTGTGCTAAAAGCAACAAAATCCACAAATACAACAATTTATTTACCATTACACAGAAAACAGAAGCAACAACACTTCAGCAGAAAGCCGAAGCAAAGTTAACTTAGCATTATTTTATCCCACGGAATTAAAGAAATTTGGGCACCTTGATGAGTGTTGTATCACCCGGTGTGATCAGTCTCTGCTTGCAGGCAATGGGGTAAATTGTTGGTAAACCTCACATGCATATTTCCAGTTCACAACTTTCCATATATTCTTCAAGTAATCCGGCCTCACATTCTTGTACTGCATTATAAAAAGAAAACATATTTGTCAATAGAAGTAGAGTGCCCATCAAAGTTGAATTAACTTTACCAAAATTAAGGTCATAAACTAAAAACATAGGTAAGTGTTCAAAATGCTACCATGCGTCCTAGCATAACATTGTTTTGAAGATAACTATGTGATTTGCATTTCGGGGATAAAATAAAGAAAGAACTGGCAAGCCTGTACCAGCATAAAACAAAATGTGTACTTCATATATAAATAGATATTAGGCTGTAGAAGTTCAAGGGAAAGACCTGTAAGTAGTATGCATGTTCCCAAACATCTATGCCCAGTAGAGGAACCAAGTTTGGATTTACAGTAACCAAAGGGTCCTGGAATACAGAATCAATTACAGAACAGGAAAAATCATACATAAATTTTCAATAGAGATATTTTCTGAATTGTATATAAATACACATACATAAATGGCCATACTGCCACATACTCTCCCTTTTGAAACAATTAGTTTGGTGCATACCTGATTTGGGGTGGTTTGAACCACAAGATGCTTCAGCTCTTTGTCCAAACCCAGCCACTGCATAGACAAGAGATTGTGACTTGAATAATGTATAGAGGTGAAAAAAGAATCAGACGCATCACAAGCTGTAATAAAACCACTAATTCACTAAGCACAAATTTCAAAATAAACGAACTTGAGACTTACCACCCAGCCAGAACCTTGTACAGCAGCACCTTCTGCAGACATCTTTTGTATCAGAGCATCTAAAGAGCCAAAGTGATTGTCAATCTCCCAGCCCAAAGAACTCTTCGGAGGCTCGCCACCTCCTTCCTGTCATAAAATTTTAGCAGTCAGATATAAATTCCTCCTCAAATAAGAACAAAAAGTATTGAGGATATTAACTTACCCGAATAGGGGCAAGGTTCTTCCAGAAAATTGAGTGGTTTATATGGCCTGTTTTGGAAGTAAAACCATGTTAACCCAAAAACAAGCAGTATGGCAATAACTAGTAAGATGCTGAAATGCTGTAGGGAGCAATTATCATGTTGATAAGTTATGTAGTATGTACAATAGTAGTCGGTTTGGAAGTGAGATTAGAACATGAACATTTTAATAACTGTAACCGGCAATAAAATGCACAATCTACCAATCAAAGTGGAAACATAGAGTCTCAATGAATGGGATAACATAAATTTCATTTGACTTCGTTTCCTGAATGGATATTAATAATCTGATATAGAAAATGCCTACTGTCAATGCTCAAAGAGCCTCAGCAATAACTAGTAAGATGCTGAAATACTTTAGGGAGCAATTAGCATGTTGATTTGTGCAATACTCGTTGGTTTGGAAGTGAGATTAGAACATGAACATTTGAATAACTGTAATCGGCCATAAAACGCATAATTTAACAATCACAGTGGAAGCATAGGGTCTCAATGAATGTGATAACAGAAATTTCATTTGGCTTCGTTTCCTGGAAGAATATTGATCATCTTATATAGAAAATGTCCTACTGTCAATGCTCAAAGAGGCTTAGCAATATTCACAACCACTCCTAGAAAATCCAAAAGCTTATCCTCCATCCGATTTAAACCTAATTACTCGGAAATGCACAAAATACATCTAATTCACTCCGAGAAAACCAGTGTTCGATGCAACTGGATACACAATCTAAAACGATATTGAAACGATACAGCTGCAAATATACGGATACAGAGAGAGAGAGGGAGATAGAGAGAGATGGACCTCCGCCGTTGAACTTGATGGCGCTCTGCAATTTGACGGCGGCGGACGCATCGCCCTTGCTGATGGCCTCGTGGAGCTGCTCGAGAGCCTTGTTGTAGTTGGTGACGTAGGCCTGGTGATGCTTCTGGTGATGAAGCTGCATGATCTCTCCGCTAATGGCGGGCTCCAGGGCGCCGTAGTCATAGGAAAGATCAGGAAGCGTGGCGGTCTGCAAGCTGCGCAGCTGCTGCCGGAACGCTTGCGCGGTGGCGGAAAGGGATTTTCGGGTGGCTAGGTTTCGAAGTGCCATTGCCGGTATACTCTTCCTTCTTCTTCGAGATTCTGTTAGTATATATCGAGCAGTCGAGAAAGTGAGAGACGGCAAAACGAGTGACTGTGTAGGTGTTGACGGTATTTTATCTCTGTGGGTTCTGAGTCGACTCGCCGCCTCGACTAGGAGACTCGGATATTTTATTTTTATTTATTTTTTTATTATTCTTTAGGGTGTGTTTGGTCGACAAGTTTAACTCTAAGAAATGGATATCAATATAATTGGTATTATTTGATTGATAAGTTTTTAGAACACGGTTTCAACTTTCAAATACTCTTTAATTGAAAAACCCATATTCAAAAATAAAATAAGGGTATTATTCCATTATTTCTTCTCAGCCGCTTCTCTAACTATCGCCTCCCCAATTATAGTGCTTTTAAATTTTTATTTTTATTTTTTTGTTCATATTGAAACTTTGAATGTCTTTATATTAGAATCAATTGTCTTGATGTTGTGTTCTTATATTTTTAAAATCTTTATTCTCATTATAGGATCATACATAACCAAACAACATTATTGATAATCATTCTCATTCCACCCTATTACCAAACATACAAAATACTTTCACAAAAACCCATTATCATTACCAAGTATTTGATACCCATTTTGATTTCGATTCTCATGTGCGAATCAAACAACCGTTAGATTTACGAGAAAACTCTTAACAACTACCTACAAGTGCGAGAAGCATGTAAAACCCTTGTGAGCGTAGCCAGCAAATAACACTTTGACAAATATCTCTTTGGCCATATAACACATTGAAGCATTTGAAACATAATGAATGGGTAGATTAACATTGGCATTTGTAGTATGAAACATTAGAGTGGAAACAAAGCCTTACACAACCAATTTGAAAAGAGACTCCAAAGTACCAAAATTTATTTTAAATAAATAAAATTCCAAGCCCATTGCCACAACAACAAAGAATAACAGGATTGCCAGAAGCTACTGAGAATGATCCTGCTCAAGCTGCAGGAGGCCAAAACAAATTTCAAAAGAATATGAAGAAGAAGAAGAAGAAGAATTATCTTCCTGGATGTTAAACATGGTGCCTGTCAGTCTATGAACAATTCAACAGAGAGAGGGTTGGAGGGGCATTTGCACAAAGTTATGTTCACAACGCAATGTTGCTTTCACTGGCAGGTATGGAATTGGCCTCAGAGTTCATGAGATGAGAACCCCTGCTACTGATGTCGAGGCTCTGGAAATGCCCGAGGGGATCCTGCTGCTGCTGCTGCTGCATTGTATCCCGGAGGCCTTGCGCCTGGGAAGCCAGCAAGACTGGGTAATGGGGAGCGGATGAGCGTGGCTGGAGAGGGTGGAACTGTGGCATCTTCATGTTCTGGGACTCGCTTGGCCCGGGCTGTGGCTGCTGTGAAAAGAATGCAGACTGATTGTAAGGAATGTGCTGCATTCCCAGATTGTATGGGTCTGAAGATGACGTTATGTCCCCAGTAGCAACTTTGAGCCTCTCGACTTCATGCTTCAGTGCTTCATTCAAAGCTGTGTTTTTGGCACAGACAACAACGCAACAAAATTGTCAATCATTGTCACGAATGATGTTCAAGATTCAAGAATCGGGATGGCTACCATACGATATTTGAACCATACATCAGTGTATGGTAGAACTACCAATCAAAACAGCATAGAAATGGTCATAAAAAACGCAAAAGCCTAAGACAGAAATGCAAGGAAATCAGGTAAAAAAGCCAGGTTTTGGTGGGCACATACCATCACGCAACTGAGCTTGTTGTTCCATGGCTTGCAAACGAAGCTTAAGCTCGGTGTTCTCATTTGAAAGCCCTGTCGTGTCCCTCTGTGGAAGAAAAGGAGAGCCAATTGTAATGATTGGATCTTGGAGGCTTTCTTTGCTCAAAGAAGAAACAAATAATTCATGAAAATAAAAGATTTCACAGTAGCATTCTCTTCTATAGTTTGCATTACAAGAACAGAAACATGATGGAACGAATGGTTTATCAAACAGTCCAAGCATGCCTTGGCAAACATTATAAAGTTCATATAACATATTATAATTGCACAGAGTGACTGTATTGGATTTGGTTTCACGCTATCATACATAGCATCCCATTTTGTCGGAATTTTGAAGCAAAGGATGAGACTGCAACAAACCTGGAACAGGGTGAGCTGAGCAGAAAGAGTGGTTGCCTCGGTTTGAAGGGTCTGAACTTTTCTCTCGAGTTCAGACATATATCGTGCTTTCCTCTCCTTTGATCGAGCTGCAGACTGCCGATTCGCCAGAATTCTAAACAAAGCCTAAAATCTCAGACAACCATAGACCTCCAAATCGACAAAACACTATTTCAAACTGCATTATTGCATGACAAGCTGATCACAAGAATATGATCCAACTCCAGGAAGTTGCAGGGGGGGGGAAGACTAAAGAGTGATCATAACTAGACAAAAATTGCAATTTCTTGAGGTTGAATATAAGATCATTGCAGCACCATATTCTAAACCAGCAAGAACATTTCAAGAAAGACCCAGATCTCAGATGAACAGTTTTATGCAGAATGGACTAAGAAGAGTTCATAATTCAGGTGAAAATTAATATGAGAAAGACGAGGTTAAATCATTTGGGCCCAGTCTTGAAAATTAAAGAAAAGTCATCAAAAGTTTCTGGCAAAACTCAAAAGTTGAGTGCCGATCAGACTATTGATTTGATAACTACACGGATACAAATTCGACTCTCCTACCTATTGACTTTTTATTTTAGCCGGCTAGACAATCTAGACTAATTTAGCAATGACTACGGTTTCTCTTGTAAATCAAAAACTCGAAAAGTTGAATTGATTAAAGTCTAGAAGATCTACCACCCACTCCATATATGAGTTTTAAAATCTAAATTTCCAGATTTTCAGTAAACTAGTAAAGTATATCAGCGATTCATATTGAGAACATGCAGTGAAAAAGACGAAGTTGCAGAAATTACAGCACAGTAAATAAAGCTTCTCAGCTACCTTTTTGCTCGCTTAGGGTCAATGGTCCAGAGCTCAGCCAGCTTCTCAGGAGCCAAAGCTTTCTTAGCTTCAATGGCGCTCTCGCTCAGCAGCAAACTGGAGCTATCCACCGAGTTGCTGTGCCGATGGCGCGGCCGTTCCGATGCCATCCCTCCGGCGCCGTCGTCATTGTCCAGTCCGGCAGCCGCGGCAATGGATCCGGCGCCGAGCTTCTCGATGTCCATGAAAGTGGAGAACAGATCGTCCTCGGAGCCGATCTCTTCGAAGCTGCCGGCCGGCGCCGCATCGAAGGGGTCGGACGCCAGATCCAGATCCTCCGGCAGACGGAAATTCACCTCCGAGTGGGCTCTCCGGTGGTGCGACGGCCACAATGCAGAGGAAAATTGCGGCGTCTGGTTCATTGTCGGCTTTGGATTTGACGGATCTTGCATTGTGACGTTAGCAAAGTAGTAAGGTGACGCCTTTTCTTCTGAGATTCAGAAAGTAAAAAGACGATGAAGCAGCAGCAGCTTTCAACTTGGAGTCCAAGATGAACAGACGCAGTTATCTACAGTGTAGTACAGCAGTGGCAGTTAACAGTTAAATCTACCAACACCGCGTTTGGTTAACTTTTTCCCCGCAACCATTCTTTTTTTTTTTTAGTAACTCACTAATTTGGTCCCTCAATTGTTTTCAATTATCAATGTAGTTCTTAGTTTTCAATTTCAACTAATTTGATCTTCAAATAATTTAAAATTTTGTCAATTAAACATTTCGAGGATCAAATTGACAAAATTTTACGAAAAAACAAAAATTTGGTAGGTTTGTCCGTCAGAAGCCGACCTACCGCATAGAATTCCTCCTCCCCTTTCAACGATCGTAGAGGAACGTTACCAATCTGTTAGACATCATCATCATCCTCCAGATCCGCAAGAGACTTCATAGCACTATCAGAATCCATAGCATAAAACGAATAACATAAGAATACCGTTCATAAGGGAGAAGAAGACCGCTCGCAAAGAAATGCGAGAGAGAAAACTAGGGACCAATCACTAGATTATTTAATGTTATACAAAAATTAAACCCCCCTTTATTTTATTTGATAATACTAAAGCGAAGAAATATCTCAATAGGCCAAAAGCCTTACTCTAATATGGTTCTCCATAAAATTTTACCTACTTTTTCCTCCTACAAAACCCTATTTAAGAGACTTGACTGATTACAAAACTCGAACTTAATAACTACGAGCATATATTAATAGTTTGCTTATAAATTGTTCTAAATTGTTGGGTTGGAAATCATGTTTGAAGTTACTTGTTATTGATAAAAAAGTCTTTAGTTAATTTAATAACATTGTTTTTAAGGAGATTTAATTTTATCTAGTTTTAAACCATCAAGAGATTACAAGTAAACTACTACTCAAATAATAATTGATGGGGTGAGAACCCCGGCCCAAGAAAAGAGGCCCAGAAAGAATGCATGGGCCGAGTCCAGGACTCGGCCCAGGTCCAAAGAGGGGGGCCCAGCTCAGAGCCCGGAAGGACGGCCCAATGCCAAACGGGGACGAGGAGTCGGTCCAGGCCCGGCCCAGGGGAAGACTCGGTCCGGAAAGCCGTTGAGGGAGCCTTCAGAGCAGTCAAGGCAAGGAGCCGTTGAGGCATTAAAAGTCGGACTCGGTCCGCCAGTTACTAGCCAGAGAGAGCCGTTGGCAGAGTCCGTAACGTCGCCCAACGGCTCGGCGCATTGAATGTAATCTTTAAGTCGGCCATCATGAGCCTTTAAGTCAGTAGAGGAGGAGCCACTATAAAGAGGGCTCCTCCACCCTTGTAAGAGGCAGATTGGAGAACCCGGAGAGGGAAATAGAAAGCACTATTGAGCATCATACTTCACTAAAGATCTAGACTTTTTGTGAAAGGTGTATCCTCCAGCTTAAGGTTGTGTTGGACCTCCTTGGGCCCGAAAACCCAAAAACCATCACTGGCACCGTCTGTGGGGATCGAACCAAGAGTCGCGTGCCTTCTGAGCAAAGCGGGTCCGAGAGATCATCAAGAAGAGTCCTGGGTGTGGGGAATTGAAAGACTTTACCATGACAGGAAGCCAAGAGCAATTGAGCCAACGCAATGGGCTAGGAGCCGACCTAAGAGATCAATTGAATCGAAGAAGCACCCGAAGCCGGGAAGACGACGCAACACCACCACCAACACCGCAGGTAAATACACAGCCGACTGCGGTACCACTCACCCCGGATCAACTACACGCGATAGGACGCGCTTTTGCCGAGGCAAGTCGGGGAATACGGGAGCAATCCGCTACTCGGATACCGCAACAAGACCCCCCGCCGCCGCGAAGGCCGGACAATCGACAGTCAACCCGCCAGGCGGTGAGTCAACCCGTCCAGTCCGTTCATTCTCGGCTAGGCCCCGGTGTCGAGCGACGGTCGGCGAGAGAACGGCTGGGACGAAGAGAACCCCTCCGCGCTCCGGTAGAAACTCACAGTCGGCAGAGCACACGTGAGCGTAACCGTGCGGGGAAAGGCCGGACGGTGGCTCGCCGCGTGGGGCAGCCCGCCCGAGACCACGATCAACCCGCCGAGTCAGGGGTTGGCGAAAGCGCGGAATCGACAGGAAACCACACCCAAGAGAGGGTCGAAATGGCCAACCTAGCCCAAGAGGTGAAAAATCTGAAAGAGCAGGTAGAAGGAAGGACCAAGGCCCCCGGACGAGCACTGCTAACCGCGTTACCCTTCTCCGCTGAGATCATGGCCTTTAAGTTACCGGGCGACTTTAAGTTCCCGGAGCAAGCCACGTTCGACGGATCAGGCGACCCGCGAAAACATCTATTGAGTTACCAAGCTAAAATGCAAGTCCTAGGAGTGCGGGATCCGGTCATGTGTCGTGCCTTCTTACCCACGCTGAAGGGGCCCGCCCAAAGGTGGCTTGTAGGTCAGTCCCCAGGGTCGATTCACAGCTTCGAGGAACTGGCAGACCGCTTCATGAGCCATTATGCCGCTAACATTAAGCCATAGAAGGATCTGACACACTTAGGCGACATCCATCAGGATGAAGGCGAGTCCTTGAAAGCCTATCTTGCTCGCTGGCAAAAGGAGATCCAGTCAATAGAAGAAGTGGAGGACCAAACAGCGCTCACCTTCTTCATTGAATCTTTGCGATCCGGACAGCTGTATCGGGACCTAAGGGACAACCGCCCGACGACGTACGCGGAGGCTATTCAGATGGCCAACAAGAGGGCCAACACAGAGCAGGCCATGAAGCATAAACGGCAGCGCGAGGTCGGTGGGTCCGCCGGCGGAAAAAGGACGCGGGCGGAGACGAGAGAGAGGCGCTCGGATGCAGCCCGGCGACCCGAGGTCAGGCGACCGTATGACCGCCCCGTCGTTCACACCTATCGACCGGTTCCAGAGCGACCGGTCCACGAAGTACAGGCGGTCGCCCCGCCTCCGCCTCCGCCGATTGACGACCGTGCAGTAGACGAGGATACCGGTAAGACTTCTAAATATTGTCGCTATCACAAAACTTATACTCACAGCACGGAAGAATGCTACTATCTAAAGAAGATCATGGAGGGGATCATCCAGCAAGGGACACCGCCCCCTAACCAATGGAAGCGAAGGTCGACCAGTCGAGGAGGCGAGGGACCCGCCGCCGACGCAGAAAAAAGCCGAGGCAAGCAGCCGGCTTCCGAAGAGGACGAAGCCCAATGGCGTCAGAAGCCGGTCATTAACATGATAGTCGGCGGGCCAGAAGGCGGCGATTCCGCGAACACCCGAAAAGCCTGGGCTCGGCAGCTATATGTCGGAACAGTCTATGGTCGAGAAGAGAGCTCCAAAAAGATATGCCGGGAGCCCATCGTGTTCACCGATAAGGACCTGCCAGCCGGGGAAACCCCGCATCGAGACGCGTTGGTCATCGCCATGGACATCAACGGTGTGGTCGTTCGCCGAATCCTGGTCGACACCGGGAGCAGCGTCAACGTACTGTACCTGGAGACCTTTACCAAGATGGGGCTGACCCGAGAACAGCTCAGACCCGTGAACACCCCTCTCGCCGGTTTCACCGGGGACTCGGTGGAGGCGGAAGGGTCCATCACTCTTCCTGTGGAAATCGGCAGCTATCCGGACGTACAACAGTTGAGCATGAAGTTTATCGTGGTCGATCTAGCCTGCTCACACAACGCCATACTCGGCCGCCCGGGTTTAGAAGACCTCGGGGCCCTGATCTCAATCGAACATCTATGTCTGAAGTTTCGCACGCCGAACGGAATAGGAACGGTGCGTTGTGACCGCAAGGTCGCCCGCGACTGTTATCTGCAAGCATGTAGAGGAATGGGCAAGCGCGGGATGCAGGTCCATGAGATCACCGAGAGGCCCCCTAAGAAAACAGTGATACCTCGCCCAGAGCCGGCCGTCGAGCTAGAGGAAATTAAGATTGACCCAGCACAGCCGAGCAGGCGAGTGAGAATCGGAGTCGGCCTTTCAGAGAAGTTAAAGGGGGAAATCACGAAAGTGCTCCAAGAGCACCGGCTGGTTTTCGCCTGGGGCCCAGAAGATATGCCTGGCGTAGATCGATCGATCATATCGCATCGACTCGCCGTAGACCCGGAGCACCGGCCGGTCGTACAAAAGAAACGGTACTTGGCCAACGACCGGAGGGAGTTTGTGAAGAAAGAAGTCAGCACGCTGTTAACAGCCGGGCACGTCCGTGAGGTCAAGTACCCGGAATGGTTGGCTAACGTGGTCCTCGTGCCCAAGCCCCCGACGTGGCGAATGTGTGTAGACTACACTGATCTTAACAAAGCATGCCCAAAAGATCCGTTTCCTCTGCCCCGAATCGACCAGTTAGTCGACGAGACGGCCGGGTCGGCGCTGCTCAGTTTTATGGACGCCTTCAGAGGATACCATCAAATATTCATGCACCCGGCGGACGAGGAGAAGACCGCCTTCCTAACTCCGGACGGAGTTTATTGTTATCGAGTCATGCCATTCGGACTCAAAAATGCCGGGGCTACGTACACCCGAATGGTCGCCCGGTTGTTCCACCACCTGCTAGGAAAATCGATGGCCGCATACGTCGACGACATGCTCGTCAAGAGTCGAGAGGAGGACAAGCACGCGGAAGATTTAGCCGACTGCTTTAAAGTAATGATAAAGTACAACCTCCGATTGAACCCCAAGAAGTGTGCGTTCGCCGTCCAGGGCGGTAAGTTCTTGGGCTACATGGTCACCAAGCGAGGCATTGAGCCTAACCCAGAGAAAGTACAAGCCATCCTCGACATGCAGCCTCCTACTACTATCAAGGACCTACAACGCTTGACCGGACGACTGGCTGCTCTCAGCCGTTTTCTGAGCAAATCGGCGGATAAAACTGTGCCTTTCTTCGAAGCCATGAAGAAGAAAGAGGGATTCGCTTGGACTATCGAATGCCAACAGTCGTTCGAGGAATTAAAACAATATCTGTCGACTCCCCCAGTACTGTCTACCCCCCAGGAGGGCGAGCCCTTACTGTTGTACCTCGCCGCCTCGGCCAAAGCGGTAAGTTCGGTGTTGGTTCGAGAGGAGGACCGAGTCCAGCACCCGGTTTACTATGTAAGCCGCTCACTGAAAGCTGCTGAGACACGGTATACCGCCCTGGAAAAGATCGTGTATGCCTTAGTGGTCACCGTGCGCAAGTTGGCGCCTTACTTCCAAGCCCATACCGTCCGGGTCCTGACGGATCAGCCACTCGGGAGTGTGTTACGGAACCCCTTGTCCTCCGGCCGGCTGGTAAAGTGGGCCGTCGAGTTGACTCAATACGGGATCGAGTACCAACCCAGGCCCTCCATCAAAGGCCAAGCTTTGGCCGACTTCCTGGTCGAGTGTACCGCGAGTGAGGAGGAGAAGGAACACGCCTCGGAGAGCAATCCGGGCGAGTGGTGGGAGATGCATGCGGATGGAGCATCAAGTCGGCAGCACTGCGGAGGCGGCGTTGTGCTCATCACTCCGGAGGGATTTCGGCTGTATTACGCCCTAAGGTACCTGTTCTCTGCATCGAATAACGAGGCCGAGTACGAAGCAGTATTGAACGGCCTCCGACTCGCCAAGGATCTAGGAGTTGAACGGCTACGAGTCAAAACCGACTCCCGACTAGTAGTCGGGCAGATCTCGGGTACGTGCGAAGCTAAGAACGCGAGGATGGCGTTATACAAAGAATGTGCCACCAAGATGTTGAAGGGGTTCGAAGCTTATGAAATAGAATACATATCCCGGGCGGACAATATAGAGGCCGACATCTTGTCTAAAATCGCCCTCGAAGGGGTGCCAGACCATTTAATAAAGATTTGCCAGAAGGAGGAGCTAAGTCGGCCGAGTATCGAAGAGGCGCCGCTAGATGTCCAGCAAGTAAACATCGAAGGGTGGGATCGAGAGAAAAACCCTGAGATGTTCTGGATAGATGACATCCGGCGATTCAAGGAAACGGGCGAGTTGCCAACTGACCCAGCAGTCGCCGCGAGGGTTCGGCGGAAAGCCCCCTCCTTCCGGATCATTGACGGAGACCTATATAAACAGTCGTTCGGAGGACCCCTGTTGAAATGCCTACTTAGGCCTGAGGCCGAGAAGGTAATGGATGAAGCTCATAGAGGCATTTGCGCGGCGCACCAGGGTGCTCACACGCTCGCCCGAAAATTGGTCGTTCAAGGGTATTACTGGCCGACCATGATGCGAGACTGTGTTGAACGGATGTCCAAATGTGGCGTTTGTCAGGCATTCGCCAGGAAAGACACTCGGCCAGCCACCTTCTATACACCGGTCACCACTGCCATTCCCTTCGCCAAATGGGGAATAGACCTGTTGGGACCATTACCCGTCGCCCCGGGAGGAGTGAAGTTTTGCGTCGTGGCCATCGATTACTTCACCAAGTGGGTCGAGGCGGAACCCTTGGCTACCATCACCGAGTACCAGTGTCGACGTTTTCTGTGGAAAAAGGTGATCTGTCGCTTCGGTTTGCCCGAACACATCGTCAGCGATAACGGGCGACAGTTTGATTGCCAGGCATTCGCCGAATTCTGCCGCCGACACGGTATCAAGCATACCAAGGTGTCGGTGGCCTACCCCCAAGCAAATGGGCAGGTTGAGAATGTGAATCGAACCTTGGTCGATGGGATCCGGAAGAAACTCGAAGACGTCCGAGGAAACTGGGCGGACGAGCTTGATCGAGTCCTATGGGCCTATCGCACTACCCAGCGGCGAGCGACGGGAGAGAGTCCGTTCTCGCTCGCATACGGCTTTGAGGCCAAGGTTCCTGTCGAAGTGGTCGAACCCACCTACCGGGTTCGCACCTACTCGGACGCAGCGAATGAGGAGAACCTGCAGATTGAGAAAAATTTTCTAGAAGAAAGAAGGGAAGCCACGAGTGCGCGAATGGCTGAGTATCAGCAGGCAGTGAAAAGATACCGCGACCATAGAACTCGCTCGCGAACCTTCCAGGTTGGCGACCTAGTGCTACGGGATCGACAAGCCAGCCAGCCTACCGAAGGAGGCAAGCTCGCGGTCAAGTGGGAAGGGCCGTACCGCATCGCGGCTGTAGTTCAGGCCGGAACTTACAAATTAGAGACCATGGAAGGCAAGCTTATAGATCGTATATGGAATGCTACACATTTGAAAAGGTTTTATCAGTAGCCAATGATAGGTCATGTATGAGCTCGAGGATTCCAAGAAATCTGAATAAAGTGCGTGGGTTGCAGCCAATCGTCCCAGGGACTCGGCAAGTATATATAAAAACAACGGGGCACTGACCCTAAACCGTTTATGAGAACGGGAAAAGCCTAAAGGGTCGCCTCGACTGAGGGACTCGGCGAGAGAAAGATAGGAAACAAGGGCCCAGACCCTTAGACGTTTCCGTGAAAAAGCCAAAAGGAGTCGCCTCGATTGAGGGACTCGGCAAGTATATATAGAAACAACGAGGCACTGACCCTAAACCGTTTCTGAGAACATGAAAAGCCTAAAGGGTCGCCTCGACCGAGGGACTCGGCGAGAGAAAGATAGGAAACAAGGGCCCAGACCCTTAGACGTTTCCGTGAAAAAGCCAAAAGGAGTCGCCTCGACTGAGGGACTCGGCAAGTATATATAGAAACAACGGGGCGCTGACCCTAAACCGTTTCTGAGAACAGGAAAAGCCTAAAGGGTCGCCTCGACTGAGGGACTCGGCGAGAGAAAGATAGGAAACAAGGGCCCAGACCCTTATACGTTTCCGTGAAAAAGCCAAAAGGAGTCGCCTCGACTGAGGGACTCGGCGAGAAAGAGCTGGGAGACAAGGGCCCAGACCCTTAGTCGTTTCTCGGAGGAAGCGTAAAAGAGTCGCCTCGTGACTAAACGTAAGCGTAAAAGTAAGGTTCAAAACCTTAGAAGAATGCCAATATTAAAAGAGCCCCAAAGACAAATTCCGTGAAAAGAGAAGGGAAAGCTGTTTTTTATTAAAATACGGCCGATAAGGAGGCCAGCCCTTACAAAAAGAGGGTCTATTCTAAAAAGACCCTAGGCTACAGGGGAGGGGGTGTCGACGGCGACCCCTTCAACTTGCGCCCCCGCCGATGGTCCAGCAAGGGGAACAGAGGAAGGGTCCTCCGCCTGAAGAAAGGACTCGGCGAGCTCTGGAGGCGTCGCCGCAGGAAGAGTCGCCGGGTCAGTAGGCGCAGCCGGCCCATCCGCGTCCAGCACCGGCTTGAGACCCCAGCTCTCGGGAGTGAACGCAGAGTCGCGGGCCAACAAGGTGGCGTGAATCTCCATCTGCGCTTCGCGGAAGCCGAGGCGGTAATCCCGCTCGCCCAGGTCTAGGAGGAAATCATCGCCCTCTGGGGTCGCCAGCCACTCCTTGGCCACCTCTCTCCTCCGAGCTGCCACCGCCGCCTGCACATCCGCCTCGAAGGCCGCCGACTTCTTATAATCTTCAACAGAGGTCGCGGCGATCGTGGCCACCCTGTCCCTCTCCTCCTCCCACTGACGAGTGACCCTCAGCAACTCGGCATTGTGCACCTCCACCATCTTGAGTTGCTTCGCCTGCTCTTCCCGGAGGGCTTCCTCTGTCTGGCACAACTTGGTGGCCATAGCCCGCATATCATTTCTAAAGCCCTGGAACCGATTGCCCAGTTCCATCTGGAGGGTGAGGTCCTGCACACCAAACCATCAGTCGAACGAAAAAAAAAGAGTAAACAGAGGGAAAGGCCGAATGAGTAACACTTAAGCGATACGACTGCCGGAGCAAGGCCTCGATGATGAACCCGTCGCCAAGAGCATGGGTCGACTCTACATCCTTTGGCAGGAGGACATCCTTGCACCACTTGCGAATGGAGGTGTTGCCCATCCAGATTTGGGCATCCTCGTCCACCTCGTGGCACAGCCTGATCCTCTTCGGAGTCGGCCCCTCCGTATGCTCAGCAGGCCGCTTAGAACTCGGACTCTCAGTAGAAGGAGGAGGCGGCTGCCGACTGGGCGATACCACGGGCGAAGGTGTGAGGTCAACCACGTTGTGGGAAGGTGGAGGAGTCGGTCGAACCACCGGCGATGGTTGAGAAGAGGACGCAGCGGCAGCACCAGTAGAGCGTTGCGTCAAGCGACGCCTCATCTTTTCCGCTCTATTTGCCATCTCAGGGGTCGGTGCGATAGCCTCGCCGGAGCTGGAGGAGTCGGAATCGTACGGACCTGTAAAAGAAATCCACTCACTTGTGAGTGTTCCCGTAGGAAATAAGAAGCAAGTCGAGAAAGAGATGAAAAAGACGCTACCTACGGTGGCGGCGCCCTCCGGCAGAAGGCCATGCTTGGCCATGGCCCGGACTCGGGACCAGTACTTGACGGAGTACGGCCCGAAACCCTTCAAGAAGTCGCCGCCCTTGACAGCATCCTCCGTAAAGACGGCGCGCCGAGAGCAGGGCTTGAAGAGAGTCGCCGGCCATAGGGTCGGAAAAGTGAAGGAAGAGGAGCGAGGTCGGACGAAGAAATAAAGGGGCTTCCACTCTTTTATAGAGTCGGACAACCCCTCGAAAAGTTGTCGCCCCGGACGGGCAGCGACTTGGATGAAGCCGGGCGAGTGAGAGCCGACCTTGTTCACGGTGAAGAGGTACCGGAACAGGTCCAAATCCGGCTCGCACTGCCACCAATGGCAGAGATTGATGAAGCTGGTCAGGAGTCGGTGAGAGTTAGGCACTAACTGGCCCGGGACCAGGTTATAATGCCGAAAGAGAAGCGAAAGAAATGGGTGTGGAGGCACTCGGAAGCCGAATGCAACCGAGTGAAGGTGGATACCCACAAAACCCTCCGGCGGGTCGTGGATAAGCCGGCTCTCCGCCGCGACGACCAGGGCCGAAGGGCCAAGCAGAAAGCGAGCCATGTCCAGGTCCGCCGCTGTGGCCGACGACGGAAGGCCGGACGGTCGGACAACCGAGTCAAACTTGCCTCGCGGCCGTACCACGCCGCCCGGCAAAGCCGCCACCGTGGTCAACGGGGCTGGGCTCATCGGGGTGGCCGCCCCAGAAGAAGAAGGGTCTAAGAAGGAAGAAGAAGACACCGCCTGGAAGCCCGCCGGCATTTCCAGGCGGCGGACGACGGAAGAGGAAGAAGAGGATGACGGAGAAGTCCCCGCCGGGTTGTCAAAAGACGGCCAACGGGAAGAAGAAGAATGAGAAGAGGAAGGCATTACTTACAGATTGGAGTTGGGGCTGAGAAGACGATGAAGGAGCAGAAGCTTGGTGGGAGAATTGAAGAAGAAGAATGAAAGGAAAGGGCCTTTTAAAGAGAGAAAGAAGTCCAAAAGGCTGCCACGCGGCGCCTCCTTAGTGGAGGAATTGGAGGCGACAAGACGTCGAAGGGACGCCGCATTTAATGCCTCGATAGGCGGGGCGACGGTTCAGGCCTAGAGCTAGCCTGCAAGCGGCGCGTTTACCCTAGGCCGAGGCTGAGTGACGGTGACCCGGCCTGCCAGGGCAAAGGCCCATCAAGGCAAAAGCTATGGGGGGCCCATCAAGATCACGCTGGAAGTTTCTAGAAGTGACCCAGCTGGGCCCGGCCAAATTGAGAGGCCCGGACGAGCTTCAGGTCGCAAGGTCAGCCGACGGATTTGCCGAGTCCTTCACCCACAGGGCTTAGTCGGGCAGAGTCTATAAGTCGGTCAGGACGACCAAGAGTCGGCCAAAGGAACACGCAAAACCAAGAACCGGAAAGTAAAAACGATATTTTATTCCATAAAGACAGGGGTACAAGGCCGAGGACTCGGCCACAAACATTACACAGAAAAGACAGGCCTAGGGCTTAACTTCCTCCTCCTCCGCGTGACGCACCGGCTGCGGACCCTCCAGGTAGTAGTGGGGGCGGAAAGGCAGGGGACTCGGCTCAGGCTCGGGCTCGGGCAGTTCATCCAGACACACGGCAGGCTTCCCATCAACGACCATCCGCAGGGGCCTCTCCAGAGCACTCGGTGACATGGCCACGCCAAAAAGTGGAGGAGCCTCCCAGTTTAGGTCCTCCTCTGGCTCCGGGTCTTCCACCATGGGCACTATCTCGTCCTCCTGCGGCTCCACGACCATCAGATCAAGCATGTCAGGAGGCACCACGATGGGATCAGAAGTGGAGTCGCCCACCAAGTGCCCTCCGCTAGCCGCCCTCTTCCGCCGGAGCTCCTCCAGCCGGGCATGCTTCTTATTACGGATGGACCAACGACGATCACCGTCCCTGAAACTCATAGCTTGAGGTTTTGAAATGTGAAATAGTGAGAAAACACAGAGCTACCAAGAGCCCTTATATAGAGCCTCGAGAGGGCGACGACCGAGGCGCAAATCACGGAGGGAATCGTAACTGACATAACTGAGCCGGATTGGATGGGCAGCGCGAATCTCTGTCAGAGATTAATCCCATCCAATTAGTTCTGGAAGGGTGAGATTCGCACGCTAAACTGAAAAAGCCTGACTCGCCCTGGGAAGCGAGATTTTACAGGTGTCAAGCGGAGGGAGGACTCGACATCGTGGCCGACCCCTCGACAATTTGGACGAGTGCGCTAAATATACCAAAAAAAATGAAAGCTGAAGGCCGAGAATATTTTATTATAAAATAAGAAGGTGCAGGTTACAAGGAGCTTATTACAGAATAAGCAAGTGCTCCTAAAAGAACTACCCCTCTAGAGTATCCAGCCGACCCCAATCCACAAAGATCACTCACCCGGCGAGGAGGAGTCGCTTCCAAAGAACCCTCCCGATGGTCCAGGAGGGGATAGGTAAAGCGAGTCCCAGAACGCCGGCAGGAGTGGTGGCACAACCAGCTCTTCGTCGTCCGGGTACATTTCCTGATAGCGAGCAAAGTCTTCCTCGTTCATCAGCCCCGTAACCGGACCGTCCAAGTTATCCAGAGGAATAGAAAAGGTCATACGGAAGGTCAGCTGCTCTGGGACAGGCACGTCAACAACGGTCCCGCCTGGGGAAGTTACTCGAGCTGTCCCCGGAAGGGGAGAAGGGCGAGAAGTCGGAGCGACTTCACAACGAGCAGGAGTCGGCGGATGAAGAGCCATGGAGGCAGCGCCAACAGGTGATCTCTGTGGAGTCGGACGGGGAGCCTTCTTTTTAGACTCCCTC
This sequence comes from Ipomoea nil, assembly GCF_001879475.1. Taxonomy (NCBI): domain Eukaryota; kingdom Viridiplantae; phylum Streptophyta; class Magnoliopsida; order Solanales; family Convolvulaceae; genus Ipomoea; species Ipomoea nil. The sequence goes on along the minus strand of NW_017618360.1, from coordinate 3,179,622 downwards.
TCAGGCCGAGTCCGTTTCGAAGGCAAGGGGCGCCGGGGCGACCCAAAGTCAATCCGCTTCCCTTTCAGTGGTGAGAGACCCATGAGGAATTAGTAAGTTAAGAGAAGAACGGCCAAGGTCATTTATAGGAGCCAGGCCAGGCCGAGGAGATCAGAACGGTCCCGCGAGATCCGGGAGATAGCGAATAATCTGGGCCAATCCTGAGTCATTCAAGGCACGGATTCGGTGAGCAGGAGATGGTTACTACTTTTCCAAACCCAGGTTGGTGGACCGAGTATGGAAAAGTGAGGGACTAGTTGATGGGGTGAGAACCCCGGCCCAAGAAAAGAGGCCCAGAAAGAATGCATGGGCCGAGTCCAGGACTCGGCCCAGGTCCAAAGAGGGAGGCCCAGCTCAGAGCCCGGAAGGACGGCCCAATGCCAAACGGGGACGAGGAGTCGGTCCAGGCCCGACCCAGGGGAAGACTCGGTCCGGAAAGCCGTTGAGGGAGCCTTCAGAGCAGTCAAGGCAAGGAGCCGTTGAGGCATTAAAAGTCGGACTCGGTCCGCCAGTTACTAGCCAGAGAGAGCCGTTGGCAGAGTCCGTAACGTCGCCCAACGGCTCGGCGCATTGAATGTAATCTTTAAGTCGGCCATCATGAGCCTTTAAGTCAGTAGAGGAGGAACCACTATAAAGAGGGCTCCTCCACCCTTGTAAGAGGCAGATTGGAGAACCCGGAGAGGGAAATAGAAAGCACTATTGAGCATCATACTTCACTAAAGATCTAGACTTTTTGTGAAAGGTGTATCCTCCAGCTTAAGGTTGTGTTAGACCTCCTTGGGCCCGAAAACCCAAAAACCATCAATAATAATAATAAAAAAATAGTTCAAAAGGAGTGATTGAATAGATGAAATACGAGCACATTTTCGGTCGAACCCGTTGAATTGGTCTTCATAATACGATTTACTTCTCTTATATAATTTACGAATTATTACACAATATATACTATCGAATAATAACTACGCATTTCCTTGGTTATCTAAAAAATAAAAAGAAAAAACTCTAAAGTAGAAACTAATTGAAATAATTAATTAGAACTTACTCAATCAAAAGCAAAGTTTAAAAAAAAATTAAAAAAATTACTCATGATTCTTCACAAGGTATTAAAAGTAACGTTAATATGAAGTATTTGTAAGAATTTTTTTGAATATTTAATTTTTATATTTATTTATAAACTTTTTTTTTTAAAAAAAAAGGATATTGGTTTGACTTTACGAAGTGGGCCTGTTGTGGGCTCAATTTTGGGATTGATGGATGGATCACCATATTGGGCCCACTAAGATTTTGTAAAATGAGGGCCCATTTAAATATGCCCTATAGTTTGAATGATGATCACTGCATTTCAGGCCCAAAATAATGAATAGCTTGAACATTATACGGCAAATTATGTTGTGCATCCGTATGCACCATACACATGGTGCATACGGATGCAAAAATAACGTTGTTTTGCATCAAAACATGCGTCCTACTTTAAAAAAAAAAAATCAGTTTCGATTCTCAATAACAATATTATGTTATTCATTTTTTAGTTCATTCATTCTGGATTTTTAGTTATGAAATTCTGGATGTATAGTTATGCAATTCTGGATGTGTAGTTATGAAGTTATGAATGTGTAATTATGCAATTCTGGATTTATAGTTATGAAGTTATGGATGTGTAGTTATGCAATTCTGGATCTATAGTTATGAAATTATGAATGTGTAGTTATGCGATTCTGGATTTATAGTTATGAAATTATGGATGTGTAGTTATGTAATTCTGGATGTATAGTTATGAAATTATGGATGTGTAGTTATGCAATTTTTATTTATTTATTTTTTAAAGTTAGACGTCAAAACGACGTCGTTTTTGCATCCGTATGCACCATGCATAGTGCATACGGATGCACAGCATAACAATTGACATTATACTTTACCAACCATGGAACAAGGTTCACAATGCACTGTGGACCTTGGATATGTATATGTGTCTTATTTTGTGAGTTTTTGTATCTTGTGTTATGAAATTTTTAATCTTAAGAGTATGAATTATGTACTTGAAACAAACTAATAATTGTGTCTTATGTTATGAATTTTTGTGTCTTGTGAAATTCTGTGTTTATGAACACAAATTATATGCCTAAATCAGATTTGAAAAATAAGTAAATATATAACATATGTATGTGTCTTGTGTTATGAAATTATATATCTCGACGTTTTGATCCATGGTCCATGATATAAATTGTCATACTTTACAAGTTTATAAGCTTAACGGAATAAAACGATGATCAAGTAAACATATCTTCAAAATCCAATGACGTAGGTTCAAATTCTATGGTTCTAATTAGCCCTTTGAGTTTGATTGCTTAATAAGCCTTTGTTTAGGGATGGCAACGGGGCGGGACGGGAGTGGGGAGTATACTCCCCGTTCCCGCTACCCTGACCCCGTTCTCGTTTCTGGCCTGGAATTGAAAACATTCTCCATTCTTATTTCCGCGGGGAATTTGGCGGGAACGGGGAATCCCCATCCCCGATCAATCCATGGTCAAATATCAAACTAATATAATTTTTAAAAATAAAAGAAAAAAATTGAAATCTTAGTATTATTGACTTATTGTTATTATATACACTGTACACATATTATTGAATGTTATCAACATTCAATATTCACAGTGCCTGCGACTTAGGTCTTAGGGAATTAGAGTTACTAACTTAGTGACTTTTGGTGTTTTAATTTTAAAATCTAATTCCCAATCCTAAAATTATATATATATATATATATATATATATATATATATATATATATATATATATATATACACTTTCAGGGACGAGACGGGTAGAGGTATCCCCGTCCCTGCCCTCGATCCTCGAATTTTTTTCCCGTCTTCGTCCCTTACGGAGACGGAACACATTATCATTCTTACCATTGTTGAAGGCAAACGTGAACCCCTGCCATTGGTTTGGGCACCAAATTAAAGCAAGTAAACAAGATATGTGAACTTACTTCCTTCTAATTTCTCGGTTTTATTTAGCTAGGGGATTCAATCAATCTCTCAAACAAACAAATATGCAAACAACCTCTTTCTAAGACATTAAGGTAGTCTTTATTTCATTTCATTACACTACTCGATTCGATGTCAATACTAGTAGGTTGATGGATCACATGCTCGAGTTCTCGGTACACATGTTTTGACCTTGTTGGCTCCTTCAAGTAGGGAAGCTATTGTATAGGCTTAGCATATAATTATGTCATGTTCAACTGGATCTATATAATTACAAGATAAACATTAGGATTTCATACTAATTTGTCGTAATCAATCATGATTAAATATTTAAAATTACTAGACAAAAGATCTAACAACTTATTATGTCGCATTATTACTTCCTTAAACTCTTTCTGCTATCTTATCCTCATCATGATTCTATATGTCCAATAACTAATCATATTCTCCCAAGTATAGCCCTAAACATTTTGTACATAACAATACAATCCTTCACTTTAATTAAAAAAAAAAAAACAAACAAACAAACAAACAATAAGATTGTTGTATTCATATAGTAGATTTTAATAAAATAATGATTAAAATTAAATTTAGCGTAGCTATAAAAACTACGGAGTAATATTTAATTAAACTCTTACTCCCCCGTCTCATTTTTCGTGTCTTGTTTAGTTAACGAGACTTGACCAAAATTATTTTTAATTTATTTTTTTTATTATAATGTTAAGTTTAGTATTAGTATATCAAATTTATATATTTAGAAATTACATTAAAAATACTATTAAACACAAAATATTAAATTTAAAAATAATTTTAAAAATACTAAAAAAAAATAAAGTTGGTTTGACCAATGAATAGCGAATCTGAAATGTAAAATGAAACATATGAAGTATTTATCAATAAAAGAAAAAGGTAACACTTATGTGAGACCGTCTCATGGGTCTCAATTCGTGAGACGGATCGGATCTTTAACTCCATTAATCAAAGATCCGACCTGTCTCACGAATTGTGACCCGTAAGACGGTCTCATCATAGAAGTTTTTGCCTAACTTTTTAATTTCACGATCGATAACGTTATGTTACATCAAAATTTTAGATGTCTTTCACTAGCTAGACTCATTCCTATTGGTTATACATCCAACTAATTTGATTTACATTGTTGGAATGAAGATCCAATTAGATTGAAAAGCAAAGGTGGGTAGGAGATGAATGAGAATGAAGGTATGATGGTGTTGGGATATATGATGTTGTAAGAGACCATGAGTTGTAAAGGAACAAGCTAAGACATGTGTCCATCACCTTCAATTAATGATGATTGTGGAGCAATGTTTGGTTTGCCATGGCCCATGGAGTTAGTCCTCTCACCACTTGCCTCTACCATAAGACACCGGAAACCCACCACACCACACCACTCTTCTATTCACACATCAAGATTATTTCTCATCATTCATATGTATGTATATATCTTTCATGCAATTTTATGCAATGTGTCCCTCTCACAGCCTCAAAATATTTCTATTCCACAAGATTTTTGGGAACAGTGGTGGGACAAAATCTAATTAAATGATGATAAGGAAACTTTATTCACGTATCTTGTTTTAGATGTTGAGAAAAATATGTAGACATTATCGAAAATGTGCATTGGATAAATCTGTAATATTTTAATAATCATGCTTCATCCACTCGTAATAACATGTGCCTATGAAAAAAGGTAAATTGAGCAAGATTCAACGATTTAGTAAATCTCTAATATTCGTGGCAGGAATTGAACTCTCACCTTTTCAATAAAACCAAGTCTTAAATGATATTTTTCATCTGCTAGACCAACATCTTAAGGGCCCTTTTGTTACATATTTTAATTTTGTTATTATGGCTACGCGTATAGTACTACCTACTGTGTGATGAGACCAATTTAGTTCGATTAGGCGTCTCTCTCAAGAGCATTATTACTACTACTCAAGGACTTTAATTAGACTTGTTTTAAGAACAACTATCTCAAAGACATTATTGTATACTAAATTTCTTCTTATTTGGTTTAACGCTTTTTGTGATAGCTACCTCAAACAAAAAAAAAAACAAAAAAAAAAAAAAAAAAAAAAAAACGACATTTTATGTAGATGAAATCGACATATGTATTATAGTACATGTACTAGGTGTCTGCAATAAAGTTTTAACCTACCATTGATGGATTGCAACTTGCTTCATTTTATTTTCTTTAAAATTAATTATTATGCCGCGAGTAATTGAGCACACATTTTTTATTCCGCAAATACATTATCAAAAACAAATTACACACAAACCAAATATTCAAACACTAATAATAAATATATACTAAGACTTTTCTACCGTGGGTCCTAATAATATCGGGTACAATAAATATCTAATTACATTGACTTATTGAGTACCCGATGCTACATGTCTTATAAAAGATTATTAAATATATGTGAGTTAATTTCATTTTTGGTCCTAAATTTATAGGTGACAGTCCACTTTTAGTCTTTTTATTATCAAAATATTCACATTTGGTCTTAGTATTATTTTGGCATGATTTTTTTTTGTCTTCCGTCAACAAAATCGTTAAAATATCATTAAATATAATTGCATTTTGATCATTTTTATACAAAGTAAGTTGACCACGCTATATTTTTATGTTTTTTTTTTAAAAAAATATCTGTAATTTAAGACCGAAATGTCTTTGTATTTAATGGCGTTAAAACTGTTTTGTTGATAGAGGACAAAAAATTGTGATGCCAAAAATAAAATAATACTATGACAAAATATGGATGTTCTGATAAAATGGACTAAAAGTGGACTGTCACCTATAAATCTATAACAAAAAATGGAATTAACTCTGTATATATATATATTTGCATATGTAAAGCCTAGCATGAGATCGAACTTGTACTTGTGAAAACGTATGGATTAATCTCATCGGTCCGTTTAAGATGGTCAAGTGATGAAAATTAAGAAGAATGAAAAAAAAAACACGTTGACATTTCTGTAATTATGACAATGCATTTGGAAACGATTGCTAGTGCATCTGTAAATTAAATAACAAATTGTGCATTATATTAGATCTTGAGTGTCCTATCAAACATTTTTAAATACACCGCCATAATTACATAAATACCATTGAATTTTAGTTTGCAAGTTCCTACTAAGCTAGTAATATATATATATATATATATATATATATATATATATATATGTGTGTGTGTGTGTGTGTGTGTGTGTGTGTGTGTGTGTGTGTGTGTGTGTGTGTGTGTGTGTGTGTGCATTCAAATATAAATCCCCTTAAAATACAAACTTTCTTAAAATAAAAACTTGAGCCCGTGCACACATTAATATACTTACATGCACATAGCGCGTAGGAGGAAAAATCACAACCATCCATCAAAGCTCGTGCACACATTAACATACTTATATGCACACAGTTTGTATTTTAAGGGGGGTTTGTATTTTAAGGAAGGTTTGTATCTGAAAATAATATATATATATATATATATATATATATATATATATATATATATATATAGACTTTTATACTGTGCACATCATTAATATAGGGTACAACTCATACCTAATTATATCAAGTACTCGATGTTATTTGTCTTATATAAGGGTATGGTTAATGTGAATATTAGTAGTCTCGTGAGAACATGTAGACTAATTTCATTTGTCCATTTAAAATGATCAATTGTTGAAAATTAAGAAAAAACATTTCGTGACATTTTTGTAATTATGATGGTACATGAAAACGCTTGATAGTGCATTGACATATATATAACTATAATAGTGCACACACGTGATTATACTATTATAGATCCCAAGTACACTGTAACTATTTACAAATGCACTGTCTAGCGTTTTCAAATGCACAATTGTAATTACATAAATGCCAACACGTTTTTCATTAATTTACAGTCTTGATCATCTTATTAAATGAATGAATAAAATTAGTCTACACACTCTTCTTCTCCCAAAAGTTGAATCCTCAACCCCAAGGGCCTCCACACCTCGGCTAGACGAAATATTTGAGAAGATGTAAATCATGGTGACTCAATGACTCAACCGACAGAACCATGACTCAACAGAAAATGCTAAATGTTGGTGCGCACAAGAGAATTGTTCACTTTAAGTATAATACCAACACTTGTACAATCAAAATTTTGAGCCTTAGGCCCTGTTTGGTAAAATGGCTGTTAGCTGATAGTTGTTTGCTGTTAGCTGATTGTGTTAATTAAAAGGTATAAATAGTTGATAACATTAGATGATTGTAGAAAAGTGTTTGGTAAATTAGCTGTTAGCTGATAGCTGTTTGATATAATTTCTTTTCTCAAAAAGCTAATTGAAAAAGTTGCTTGGAGTAGCTTTTTGAATTTTAACCTTTTGGAGCTGCAAAAGGCTAATTAACCAAACATTTCTATTAATATTTTAACTAAATCAAACAATTAATAGTGGTCAAATAAGCCAAAATTGACCTATAAGCCAATTTTTACTAAACAGGACCTTAGTCTCTTAACTTTTTCTAATTACTGCTTACTAAATTAATGAACTGAGCTAAGCTAAGCTGGTTGTACATTCTCACAAGACAGCTAGTTGTCATATCATCTATATATGCAGTGAAATTTAAATATGTGACAGACTGACAGTGTAAAGAGGCCAAGATTTTAACCATTATGGCATGCAGAGACATCATTGGACCGGCTTTCTTGTCTGTAAGACTGTAACAAGTTTAAAGGACCAATTATGTAGTCTCCTACTATAAAAGAAAGGCAAAAAAAAAAAAAAACAAAACATGATTAAAGTGAGGTAAACTTGAGATTTACAGTCGAAATCCTTGATACGTACTGTCTGTTGTTTAAACCTGTATCCGACCCGACAAAAGCCATTGATCAAAATCAAGATGCCAGAGTGCAAAATATTTATATAATAATAGCGAAAAGGAGAAAAGGAGAGAATGGCTTGATTGGCTTCTGGGCATCTCATTATAGAGGAGTGCTAAAGTGGGAGAAGGATTAATTTTGATGCTGGGGAATTTGCAATTTTTTACATTATTTTTTTTGTGAAAGAAATAATTTTAATTAATTAGGTGGAATCATGAACCATAACCCACATTCTCAAACATACCAATAGAAAGATATATATTTTCAATATTAACTAAAAATTTAAACATATACTCCGTAGTAGATATGTCCAACATCTTTCGAGTTACTATAATAGCTTTTTTATGGGTCAGTCACGGGTAGATGTAGTCCAAATTAAGTCAGGATCGTTATTTGAAGGTGTGTGCTTTAGGTAAGACCCAAATGATCGTAATGAGATAAATTAGGTGTGAGAAAATCCACTAATTGGGCTCAAGTCACTACCCAAAAGTGCACTTTGAGGGAAAAAAAAAAAAAACACAAACCACAACTCCCACAAGGTCGATCGTATCAAGATCAACTTTAGGGGTGACATTTTGGCCTTCTTAGTTTGAACGGGTGAACTATGAGTAACCTAAATTGATGTACCTCTTTGGTCCATTGCAATCTATAATTATAGAAACATAATTTACTCAGTTCACACCTTCGGATAATAACTTTTGGTTTCTTTTTTGTCACCCAAAAAACACAAACCAAAAAAGTCAAAAGACCAAACATGTCTCATGAAGAGTTGAACTCCAATACAAACCACAACTCCCACAAGGTTTCAAGATCAACTCTTAGTGGGTGTGACATTTTTGTCTTCTTGATTTGAACGGGTCAACTATGAATAACCCAGATTGATTTATTTCATTCTCCTTTGAAACTAGAATCACAAAGCATGATTTATTCTGTGAGATCAAAAGATCAAACAACTCCCATAGAGAATCAAACTGGAATACAAACTTAACTGGAATTATATATATTATCTTTTACAATACATTCTCCTATTATCCCCTACTTGTTATAAAAGGTCCATGCATGTCAATTGTCAAATCCTCAATAGTATAATTACACTAACTTAAAGCTCACTCTCCATTTGAATTCTCTTTCAAGATAAAATATTTCCTAATTGAATCTCAGTATGATTGAAGATTAGCTGAATGGAAGCGTCATTAATCGGCAACATCTTGTAGCCCATGATGAGGATAAGGGCCAAGAATTCTTCTTCTTCTTCTTCCAGTCTCCGTTGTTTCAAGAATTCCGGCACCTCTCCGATCTGCAGTTTCAGGAACTGAATCAAGAAGAATGGATTTTTATCACCGCCCCAACAGGTTATTTCTGGAGACGCGCGGAGATTCGCGGCCCGGAAATGGAAGCAGCAGAACGCCGCACCGGAATGGCTATCCCAACGAAGCGAGCTTCGACACTAACATGGTGATCATATTGGCGGCGCTGCTCTGTGCTCTGCTATGCGCGCTTGGGCTCAACTCGATTGTGAGGTGCGCTTTGCGGTTTAGCAGCCGGTTTAGTTCGGACTCGGACGGCGGCGGCGGCGGCGGGCTGAAGAAGAGCAGTTTGAAGCAGATTCCGGTGGCGGTTTACGGGTCGGGAGTGAATATTCCGGCCACGGATTGCCCGATTTGTCTCGGGGAGTTTTTGGATGGGGAGAAGGTTAGGGTGCTTCCTAAATGTCACCATGGGTTTCACGTGCGGTGTATAGATGTGTGGCTGGCGGCGCACCCGTCGTGCCCGACGTGCCGGCAGTCGTTGATTGAACTGCCTCCGCCGTCTGATGCGGCGGCGGATGTTGAGGCTGGGTAAGATTCTTAAACCGGAGCGTGTCATCTCCGATGGGAGCTTAAGGAGTTCGGCGATTCATTCTGTTTAATTTTCGATCTGCCGGTTCCGCCGGCGGCCAATCAAAGCGCTGCTGATTTTGTTTATTGGTTCTTGTTGAAAAGACTAGAGATAGAAAGGTAGGAATGCGTACTGAATTTGGCTTTTGTTTTGTTTTTTTTTTTTCCTCTCTTTTTTTGGTCATGTACTGATTGTGGTGTGTGTTTGTTGCATTAATTCTACAAATTATTCAACAAACAAGTTAAGAAACGAAACCGTATTGTGACCCTTACGGCATAAGATCAATACATGAAGTAGCACTTGTTAAAGTTGATTTAAGGGTTAGGTTAGTTAATTCAGTTGGTTCGACTAGTCACTTAAAGTGTTGCTCCAATAACAGTGTGAAATTAAATTTTATTGGCAAATTAAGGTGATGATTGGGAGATTTTAGTCGATCAGAGGTGACGATGACCCATAGTGGGCGGGGGTATTTTGAATCTTCCAAGTGAGCATTATAGTGTCAGGTTTATCTTTAGTAACATCTTAAATTTTGTTACGTGTTTAGGTCTGATTCAATATTCTAAATTTCTATATTATTGGACCTATCTAAGGTAGGTATGAGCCTTAGATATTTTAGAACATAATAATAATCAACTTTTGAAAATATTTTTTAGAGTCAAATGTTTAAAATACATCGTTTAATAACTGATCCCTTCCACAAGTTAATCTTTACAATTCGTTGTACTCCGTATCAATCTTTTAATGTCACATCAAACAAAATTCGATTGTTATTAATTTCGTTACATATATTTTTAGGCTTATAAAGTAGTGCAAGTTATTTCATTTCTATTATAATAATCATTACTAGGTACTAGGTAGGCATTGCTAGTAAGGAACAAGGAATCATCATGTGCTCATAGAATGGCATCTCTTCATTAACCTTTTTATTTTCATTTTCTCTCAACGTGGTGGGTCATCTACTTTGCCCCATATCAAGTCATACATATCTCTATCCCTTTTCTTTTTTCAATATGTTATAATTTAAATATCACATTTCATTATTACATCAATAGACAATTTACACCCCAAAATTTTATTTTTTAAAATACAAAGAGACATAATCTTTGATTATAAACACCACCACCATATATTATATGTCTATGACCTTATTTGACAATTAGATTGTCTTTATCCAATCAATACTCTTTCATTTTAAAAAATAGATTTCACTTCTACATTATTAAATTTGTAATTTTTTCATTATTTTCTCTACTACCTTACAATATTCTCTCACTTTCACAATATATTATAGTATACTAAGAAATAATAAATTAAAAATTAAAAAAAAAATAGTACACAAAACGTTGTTGCAGCTTCCATGCGGCAGCCTTTTACAGGCTTGCAAGCTAGCTTTCTAAGGCTATCCGCACCTTTGCAATATTCTCTTACTTTCAAAATTTTATATCACTAAATTTGTAATTAATCACACTACTATAGAAAACACTTTTAACGTCGATTTTTATAGACATACAACATCAGTTATTTGGCGACGTAATTAGGCACGACATTGTAAATAAATGATATGACGTCAGTTTTTTTAAACTAACGGCGTATGTTTTTTTTTTTTAAAATAAAAAATTTAAAGCAACGAAGTTGATTTAAAAAAAAAAAAAAAAAAAAAAAAAAAACGTCATCTTTAATCTAAAAAAGAAAATTGAGAAACAACGTCGGTTTTTACAAAACACAGACGATGTTTCTCAATTTTTAAAAAATAAAAAAGAAACAACTGTCGGTTTTTAAGAAATGAGAGTATTTTCCTTACCCAAAAAAATGCAAAGTTATGGCATATGAAACATTTATAACTGATACGATGAAAAGTTTTGTCAAATGATGCCAAAAGTTATGTTGTCATTCATGGTTTCCGATGCATGACAGATCAAAGGTGGCTCTTGCCCAAATTTTGTGGTTGAGACTTGGACACCATTACAACAAAAGTACAAATACATAGTTACATACGTTACAACAAAAGTACAAATACATAGTTACATACGTCATAATTTTAATATAACATTTTATTGATAAACACCTTATGCTCAACAGTTTTGCTGATAACAATAATCATTGTATGATTCCTTTGTAAAAATTAGATTCATCAATCAGAAATCAATGTACTCGAGCAAACACAAAGGGAACATTAAACTTTATTGAACTCCATAGGATCACCAAACTCTCAAATGGGAGATAATATTACAGACATTCACTTAGTCAGGCAGTATGTTGGCTAAGGATGAGATTGTACTAGGGGATACTGCCCTGCTTCCACCCAAATACCATTTCTTGATCATCCCACCCACATTTGCATTCTCCACTTCAATTGATGAGTCCTCCTTCCCCTCCGTGGCAAACACAATCTATTCAAAAATAGACGGGAAACTAGTCAATATCGTAAAATGTGTCTCAATAGCCTACACATTTTCAAATATTCATGTATGCAGGTGGCCACTGGCGAATTCACAGCCCCCACTCCCATTCTCTTTATATATATTGGGGTATATGTCCATTGTATATATATAGTTAACTTATAAATATTAAATTTACATAAATTTAACCAAAGGATAAGTTAGTTTAGATGGTAAGACATATGACTTATACCAAAATGCTTCGGATTCTAAGAGCATCCCCACTAATGTGTGGAGAAGAGAGGGTGAGTAGGAACTAGGAAGAAAAATATAAACCCTCCTGCAAGGAGCTGGTTTTTATTAGAAAAAGGGGTCCCGTGTGGAGGAAGGAGGGAGCACATAATAGCTTTTTTTTTTTTCATCTTCTCTTTCCTACTTATACCTCCAAAAACTTCTCAAAAATCACAAATGTTGGAGATGCTCTATGTATTTTGTTTGTTTTTTTTTTTCTCAAAATATCTCATTGGTTTTTAATCTTTAGCCCCCACAAGGACAAATTTCTGGATCCGCCCCTTCTGGTGGCGGGTGCTTACAACAATGTATGAATTGAACTCAATGTATGCTTTGCAAGTGTTAGTGAACCAAAGATCCAAACTCTTTTTGGATTAGTCAGCCAGTTGTGCTATGCGAGCGTAGGGGTGGGAATAGGCCAGACCCCTTCATAGGAGCCTAAGGCCCGGCCTATTTAAGGCCTACATAGGCCAGACTTGTTTAGTAAAAAGGTCAGACTTGGGCCTATTTTGAAGCCTATTAAATTAAACAGGCCAGACCTATTTATACAAAGCTCGGCCTTAAGGCCTACATGCCTAGCCTATTTACACATATATATAATTTATTTGTAATATTAAGTTAGTATATATTATATTTTATACCTAATACATTTTTATATTTACAATATAATTCCAAGTATATATAATTATCAAACCCCAACCTTTCATCTCCGAAATCGCATTCTAAATTCTGATTCAACTATAAACATTGTTGTTAATCCTATTATAAGTGTTCTTATTGTTTAATTGTTCTTACGGTTAAATATTTAATAAGTATGTGAGTTGATTGTTAACTATTTATGATATTATATAGGATGACAATCATCATTCCTAAACAAGTTAACAAACATGTTGAAGTTGTAACTTGTTTTATTTTATTTTATATATGTTTTAATACTATTATGTTTGCACTGTGGCGATATATTTATGTAGTTATATATTACTTTTTAAATTTTTTTATAAAAGACTTAATATATAGGTTTTAAATAGACTAAAAAGCATAACTTACCATTCAAAAAAAAAAAAAAAGCATAACTTACTTTGAAGCCTTTTGAATGACCTACATATTAAATAGACTTTTAAAAAGGCTTCAGGCTTGTTGAACCTAACAAAAAGCCTGCATATAGGTCCAGACCCATGCCTAGGCCTTAGATTTTCGTAATAGACCCAAGCCTAATTTTCTAAAACTCGGCTCGGCCTATTTTCACCCCTACTCGTCGAAGTTAACAATTAGATTAGTTGATTATTGTTACCTTAGCTGTGGCAGTGTTGGCTGGGAAAGAAAATGTGATGACAGAACTTTTCTTGAAATATTTGGACTGGAAAAAGTCCACAACTTTCTCAAGGGCAGCTTCCTCTTCCTCTTCATATTTATCCACCTCTGCCAATAGGTCCCTCACAGAATTCTCAAGCTGCACCCCATACTGTGACCCTTTGATCTCCTTAATCACCACCACTCTCAACACTTTATCCACTGGAGCTGCACATATTATATTTTTTTCACAATTTCCATAACATCATCATTATCATCATCAACAACAACAACAACAATAATAAACAAAGTTTAAGGTACTGATGATAAATTTACCATTGATAATAGCCTCAAAGAAATCATCATCTTGAGCTAGGTCAACTGGTGTTTTGCCCTTCCATTTCTGCAAATGTGACACAATTTCTGGGTCCAAATAAACTCCAATTGCAGTGTACTTTATTTGGAGAAAATGTATCTCAACATCAGTAATCCCTGCAGAATATAATGGACAAATATCAACAACACTACTAAAATGTAAATCCTAAAAATTATAGTACTAATAATAGATAGAAAAAAAAAATCTAATATTCATTTATTTGTCCTTTTTTTTTAACTTTACCATGACCCATCAGTGATAGCAGCTTATTGTCCAGATTGACCTGGGGAGGAAATGGGATTTCATCCACCATCACCATTTCAGTACCCACTGCATATGTAAAACAATTTTTTTTTAATAATAATAATAACTCAAATTATAAAATTAAAAAAAAAAAACTTTTTGAAAATTGAAAATTACAAAAAGGGCTTACTCTCTTAATCTTAGAAAGCTGAAGGAGAAAGAGAAGGATATATGTCTGCAGCCTGCAAGAAGAACTGGGAAATTCTTGCATTGGCTAGTGATATATATACACATTTTTATTTTTATTTTTATTTTTATTTTATTCATTTTATTTTTGTAGCCCAACGATCAACGGTCAAAACTTCATCTAGCCTTGGGAAGTTAGGTAGGATCTGTGAACTGAACTAGCCAGGGTGTCACATTTTAGACATGAATATATATGACTTTAAATTGTACGAACAATATGTAGTTTAAGACTTAAGTTGGCAGAAACCAATTCGTATTAAAATCATGTTTAGAGGTTGAATTTTGTGCACCAAAAGAAATATATCAATTTCAGACGAGAAAACTCATAACTACTACTCCTAGAGTCTATATTGGGTCGATAATAAATTATTACACTATGATATTTTTTAAATTACACACCATTGTACAACATACTCAAGAATGTTGACAATGATCGAATCCTGTAACCTTCAAGTACAAAAATTTATGTTCTACCCGTGATCGACGCAGTGTTGTGTGTACCATAACAAAAAAAAAAATACATTATTCGTGTACTAAATATAAATTATTAAAAATAATGTACTTTCGGTACTAAAAAATGTACTTTTCCTGAATACAATGTACATTTTTAATATACTAAAAATACATTATTTGTATATTAAGTGTACATTATTTAATAGTATGATCCACACAATAATAATTACTTGGTTATTGTTTGGGCTATGAAATATAATCTTTGATTGTTTTGGTATGTCAAAATCAATAATATCTTTCTTATATTAGAACAAAAAATATAAAAATTTATCCATGAAACGTCATGGGGCTGGGAGCCATGCAATCTCCTCCATCCACCCACGAGCGAGGAGCAATAACCACCGCGTGTTTTACCTACCACTGTCCATCTAAAGTCTAAACATATCAAGGAATACTGATTTGAGGGAAAGGTTAGAATGGTCAAATTGAATTTATTGAAGTAATAAAAAAATATTTATTTAGTAAAATAGTAGTGATAATATGATTGAAATAATATATTATCATTTCAAAATTCAAACTATATAAATAATTATTTGTATACAAATGTTGGGACTTTTTTTACATGTGATATTTGTATCTATATTCTATACTATGAGATTAATCTGAATTTGTTTTGGATTGCACCTACATAGTTTGATTTTTGCTTGCATTGGCCGCTCAGTTACTAATTGTTTCAAATTACTAAGTTATTTTTTATTTGGTAAATATAGTCGAATCCACATATACGTATAATTTGTAGGGTCGAATCCTCGATAGCTCATTTAATAGTCTGCTTGTTGGTTTAGGTATCTAAGATTGGGTTATGTGACAGTGGGTCAGAGGATCCAAGCTAAATATAAGTGTGTCAAAGGTGCCAAAAGCCCCCATCTTAAGCATTTAATGCGGTATTTATAAGAGGAAAAATGAGACACATGTCAATCATTCGGCATGCGTGACATGTGGGGCTCATTCACAAGGGGAGGTTGGAGGCCTTGCTGATCCCTTCACATGTACTGAGATTCGTGACAACCGGGTTTGACTCAAGGAATAAGGCTCAAGGCTTCAAGGGAGAAGGTCAGGTAACCTATCCCAACCTAAGATAGTCTAGACGAGTCAATAAATGGTAGGACACTACTATTGATTGAGCCTCCGCTCTGTCTTACGTATCGGGACGGGCCAGTAGGCTTTGAGATCGGAAATGATTCCTCCCAATGACCCGGGCAGGTACGTGGTACACCAAGGGAAAGTATACTATGAAGATATTCCCTATCAGGTTGAAAAAATTTGAAAAAAAAAACTCAGACATCTTCACACAAACAAAAATGTCCAATTTTTTTATTTTTTTTTAAACGAAACGAAGTATATTAACTGTCAACAAGTCTGCATCAACAATACAAGATAAATTTAGGAATACAATCCACATATTCTACCCTGCTCCTCTCTACCTTAGAAAAATGTCCAGTTAGAATTTCACTTTGCAAGGATTGGGACAATGAGATGGTGAGATTGGGGTGTAAATGTGGATCGGGTGGCCCCATTGCAAGTTGGGATTTTTGTGGGCAAGTTTAAAATAAAATATACAAAAGAAAATATTTATATTGTCTGACATGCTATATTTTAATACATAAATAGAAAAAAATATGTAATACAAAATATATTTTAATAGTAATGATTTTTTATTTATAATTATAATAACTTGTACTCATTTCTATATAAAAGCATACTAACTATTATTATACACAATGAATAAATAATATAAAATCTAGTTAGGGAGTCTCAACGGGGCAAATAATTGTGTGGATCACGGTCCAAAACGACATTATTTTGACGTAAAAGGAAAAAGATTTGTTAATCAATAATGATGTGATTTGCTCAGTCGTTTATGTGTTAGAATAATGAACCTTTTAGGATAAGATAATATATTTTTATGAGTTATAATAATGTACTTTATGAGGTAGAATAATGTACTTTATAAGTTAGAATAATGTACTTTATATGCTAGAATAATGAACATTTCGGGTAAGATAATGTATTTTATGAGTTAAAATAATGTACTTTATTAGTTATGAAAAAGTATGTTGCAGCAGTGGAGAGGAAAATGCAGGTCGCGTGAGAAAAATTTGTGCAACCTAACGGCGCCGTCGCCTCTAATGAAAAAATGATGTCGTTTTTGGACCGTGGTCCACACAATGATGGTTGAACTTTGACACTCCTAAGAGTACAAGATTGGGCTAAAGTTCAGTTTAGGCCCAATTCAGGCCCACTATAACCTGGACGGCAAATTATGCTGTGCATCCGTATGCACCATGCATGGTGCATACGGATGCAAAAACGACGTCGTTTTAATAAAACACGCGTCTCCTCTTAAAAAAAAAAATCAAGTTCGATTCTCAGCAACAACATATGAACTAAAATTCCAGAATCGATGAACTATAATTTCATAATTGATGAACTATAATTCCATAATCGATGAACTATAATTCCAGAATCTAATCTATGAACTAAAAATTCCAGAATGAATGAACTAAAATTCCATAATCTATGAACTAAAATTTCATAATCGATGAACTACAATTCCAGAATCGATGAACTATAATTCCATAATCAATGAACTATAATTCCATAATCTATGAACTAAAATTTCAGAATGAATGAACAATATAATGTTGTTGCTGAGAATCGAACCTGAATTTTTTTTAAAGGGGAGACGCGCGTTTTTTAATAAAACGATATCGTTTTGGCATCCGTATGCACCATGCATGGTGCATACAGATGCACAGCATAACTATTGAACCTGGACATGTTGTGCTGGTTGAATATTCTTGATGACCCAAAAGATGAATATAAAAAAAAAAAAAGGAAAATGACGTGGTACAATAATGCCACGTCAGCAGCAAAAATGCGCCAGATGGGCGGGAGAAGGCGGGAAAGCACGTGCCGAGCCGAAGCGGCACACCGCCATCGCGTGGAATCCTCAGACCGGCGCATTGCATCAATAATGGCTTCCCATGCGAAGCTTCTTCCCAAAAGACGCAACCCTCATTTATAACAACCACCGACTCCACTCTTCCCCGCACGCAAAATCCACATTTCTCTTCTTCCATCCTCTCTCGTTTCTCCATTTTTTCCGGTTGGAGTTTCCTTTTTTCTCCGACGATGGCGTCTCTCAAGGTCCACTCCGGAGCGGCGTTCGTTCACGGCAATCGGGCGTTTGTTCGCCCCAAATCCAACCCGGTCCGCCTGAACCCTAATCACATCTCCCAGAAAAATCAAATTCAACGAGTTTTCGCGTCCTACTCGCCGCCGCCGTGCGATGGCCCGCTGGTACGTCGCGATCCCGCGGCGATTGCGGTGCCGGACGGAGGAGAAGCGGGCGGCGGCGGGGACAAAATCGTGGCGGAGAAGTTGGACCGGTGGATGCGGGGATCCGTGGCGGAAATCGTGAAGAACTTGACGAGAGCGCCATTGCTAGTCCAAGTGTACTCGGACGGCGGCGGCGGCGAGGAGGACGCCGAGGTCAGAGCTGAGAGGGCGGTCGTCGAGGAGTGGCCGGCGGTCAAGGGCGAATGGGAGAGCGGGGAGAGACGATCGCCCGACGGACTCATCTTCGTTGAAGAGCTCAGAGATGACGCCGTTAACGACGAAGAAGAAGAAAAATTTGACGGTGTTAACAGCCAAGCCAACGAAACGGTGACACGGGCGTGGGGGATAGTGGTTCAGGGAAGAGGCGCCGAGTGCGGGCCGGTTTGCTACCTCTTGAAGACGAGCAAGGTCGGCGCCGGAATCGGAATGGGAGCGTTCTGCACCCATTTTTGCCTGGTGAGAGTGAAGAGTTTCCGGGAAAGTGCTTTTTGCCAGTTCAAGAATTGCTGGCTGCTTCAATGATCATCATCTTCTTCCCAAATCCCAGTTCTCATATATTCTTGCCATCGATCATCTAGTCATTCAATATATAGTTTTGTATAAAGATGATGAAAATTGTATAGCAAATTAGAATTCTTTACTTCACATTCCTTCTTGATTCATTGAAGACTCATCAATTACCATTAGTTGCCATTATTAAGATCAAATAAACTTCTAACTATAATCAAATAATAATAATTGTAGTACCTTTTATTTTAAAAAAATGTTGAATTCTCAATCCTAGTCCAACAAAAGTTCATGCTAGGCTAGATTTTTATTTACTGTACATAAAATGTATCTCATTTTGAGAGATTCGATCTGCTTATACGGGCATAAATTGTTTATTTAGCTATGTAAGTTGTTGATGACTTGGTGTGAAACTTGCACATGTGTATCATGTGTTTTACATTACCAATATTTTTAAATTGTTTTTTTTTTTTTAAATTTTGTAAGATTTGTGTATAATCAAATGTAACTATCTTAGAGGAATAAAATGATTTGAAACAATAGATGTCACTTTTTTAAGTAATCCGTTTAGAATGCGGCAAAAGTAGGCAAAAGGCACATCCAATGACGATTATATTTTTTAAAAAATTGCTTTTAATTTATTTGTAATTAAAATATGACACGTCAAGTCATCAACATGCTTGATTTGTTTTAACTTTAGATTTATTAAATTTAATTGAACACACAAGAAACCCTCACTTTGAAAGGTTGCTCTCACATTATTACACCTTTGTTTATTATACACAAAGGATCTTAAAGGTTGAGACTTAAATTTTGAATTATTATTTTTAAATTTTATGTGATTAATTGAGCTGTTGAAACTTCATTTTAATGAATGATTTGATAGGGGTAAGGTGGACGGTGTTTTAAACGAGTGATATGAGAATGACATTATTTTGGTGAAAATTGTTGAGGCAGAAGATGGATTGAGGAGTTGTGGTCAAAGAAAGATCATAAATTTTGGCACATTAATCACTACTATCTCATGACTGATCGAACCGGTCAATATTGTTGTCGGACGGCAAGTAGAACCACGTTAGCTTTGACTGGGTACAACTGTACAAGTGGGTTTACAGAGCAGCCATGATCGAAAGGTGGAATTTTCATCGTCCTGCTGGGCCGTGAAGAAGGGTTCTGTCGTGTTAACTGTTAGTAGTTTAGTTTGGGTTTTGGCCCATTTTAGAAGGGGCATTTTTTGTGAATTTTAAGGAATGAAGGGTCGATATTCTAATTGACAAACATATTTTCGAAAGAAATAAGGAAAAAAAAGAAAATGTCACGTTACTGTTGTCGCGCCCATCTGCAATTCGTTTCCGAATCACACTCTAAAACCATTTCTTGCTCAACCCTTACCTCCACCATTTTCCAAGTTTCAAACTTTCTTAGTCTGATTCACTTTTTCCCCGAATATCCTCCACAGAAATCTGAATTCTGTGAAAATCAGGTCAACGTTGTACTTGGGTTGTAATCTCTACCTTTATTGTCTGGGTAGTGATGGTGGGCGAACGAGGAATCGGCGATGATTCTCCGATGATAAATGGATCTGAGCCAGAGGTTCTGATTTTACTCCTGTCTTTTTATATGCTTTTCTTCCTTGATTTCAGTTTCTGTGAGAGGGGCTGGTAGTAATTCTTGTGGTATTGTTTTGTATTTTTAGGCAGAGAGAGGAACTGCAGAAATTGAAGAAAGATTGGAGCTTTCTCAAGAGAAAGTGAGGGGTTTTGAACACCCCAGAGGCATGCTTCTTTAGTTTCTTTTTGTTTGGATTGGTTATGCTAATTTGCCCTGAATTATTTGTTATTTGTGTTTAATTGATAGGTTTTCAAGTTTGATTAGCCTGGTAGTGATGTGTTTTTCCATTTGTATGATAATGAAGGGTTGTTAGGCTGAGTAAAGGGATTTGATATGTTGTGTTTTCTTAGTGGGAATACTTTGATATTGTGAACATTTGGATTTATAGTGTTGAAATCCTTTCTTTGATTTGCGGGAAGCCCGCCCTGTGAACCTAGTTGCCACTAAGAAGTAAGAAAATAATCTCCAAGAGGTAAACTAGTTTAGGTTGTCTATAGCTGACTAACTCAAACCAAAAAGGCCGATAGGCTGCTCCCACATTGAGTCGAACTTGGAACTTTGTGGTTACCAAGCCAATTGTCTGACCGGCTTAGTTGGGGGTTGAAATCCTTTCTATTAGTGTGATGGTTGTTAGGAGGTAAACCAACTTAGGTTGCCTATAGCTGACCCGCTCAAACTAAGAAGGCTGATAGGCCACTCCCACGGGGGAGTCAAATTTGGAACTTTGTGGTTATCAAGCCAACTGTCTGACCAACTTATTTGGGGGTTGAAATCCTTTCTATTAGGTACTTCCGAACTACTCTCTCATTTTATACTTGCTTGACTTTGCTTGGGCAGAAAGAAATGAAAAAGATGATGGACATGTTGTGATTGGCGATGTGCAGAAAACGCTTGATCATAATGCAACTGCCGGTGCTTCCAGTGATGGTGTTAACAGTGACACTGCTGCTGCGAGTTTTGGTAAACCCAACAGAGAGGGCTCTTTTAAGACGGGAGGGAAGGAAAATTCGGTTTGTGCAGTAAAGATGAAAAGATTTGGCTTTGATGTAAACGTAGCGGATGTTTCTAGCTCGGTGAATCCCGATCCTTCTTATCATTGCAACACTATAGAAAAGGTGAAATCAGTTGACGATTTCGAGTGTGCGAGTTTTGTGGGCCCGTTGGAGGAGAGAGCTCCATTGAGAGCGTGGAGTGAGACGAAAAAGAATGCTTCTCTTCCATATTCTCGTGGAGTACCAAA
Source organism: Ipomoea nil (assembly GCF_001879475.1). Taxonomy (NCBI): domain Eukaryota; kingdom Viridiplantae; phylum Streptophyta; class Magnoliopsida; order Solanales; family Convolvulaceae; genus Ipomoea; species Ipomoea nil. The sequence continues at coordinate 3,157,801 of NW_017618360.1, read as the reverse complement.
GCCATGTGTGCGGAAGATTAAAAACGAGAGGATGAAGAAAAAGATCGAGCTTGCCAAGAAAGAACAAGCGGACAAGTTCGCTAAAGTTGCTGCTCCCACAGGGTTGCTAAACGGTTTGAACCCCGGGATCATAAACCACGTAAGAAACGGTAAGCAGGTTTATTCTATTATAGAAGCCCTCGTTAGATCCGAAAAGCACGACAATTGTCCTGCTGGAGAGAAACACGGGAACCAAATGAAGAGTGGAGAAAGAAAGGATCTTGAAAATATCGGTGGTTACTCGGCATTGCCAAATGATTTAGACGGGAATGGTAAGTCATGTATGGTCGAGACAAGGGTTTTCGAAAGGACGAATTATCACTTGAACTCCACGACAAACGGTAATGATGGCGTAAATGCATCGAAGCTGCCGTCAGACACAAACATCATGTCTTGTGATGCATCAGCTAGTGTTACCGCACTCTCCATTAAAGGTTGGTTGTTTACTTGTTTAACACCTGTTAAGAGTCCCGCATTGATAAAATAAGAGAGAACATATGAGTTTATAAGGTCATGGGTTAGATTAGCTAATTAGTTGGATTCAATCTTTTAGTGCGGTTTGGCCCATGTGCATTATAGCCCAGTTGAGTGACCCTAGCCCAATCTTAAATGTTTAGTAGAAATTTGAATGCTATGAATAGGTGTACTTATTGTGTCACTATATATGGTAGGGTTTGAAAATTTTATGTCGTGAACTACCAAAACTAATCAGATTCAATTTTTTCTTTTCATTTTAGCTGCTAACGTCGCTTCACAATGGTTGGAATTGCTTAATCAAGACACTAAAGGACGTCTTGCGGGTAGGTTTTGCAGTTTAGACATTCGAAAATACAACAGTAAACGAGCTAACTGCCTACTTTTATATTTCCAGCATTGCGAAGCAGTAGAAAGAGGGTCCGGGAGGTTATTCAGACGAAATTCCCGGGCCTAATTTCGAGGGAATTCTCTTGTAATCCACAAGATTCTGGTGCCGGGCAATTTGAACAAGCTACTGCTAGTGCGCATCATGCTAGATGGATCGCAATGTTCGATCAGATGGAGAAAACTCTTTCCGAGGAAGAGAGTCAGCTGGTGAGTCCACTTGCATACATGCCAATTGATAGGAGATAGCAAAGGTTTTTATTTTACATATCTGCAAAAACGCTCTTTTCCCTTTTTCGGTTCTGTGAAGTTTCTGAACGCTTCGAATCTTCTCCCGTGTTAATCTCAGGTAAGCTGGCGCAAACAAGTCCAGGAAATGCAGTTGCAATGCGAATGGGGCCTTACCAAATACAACGGGCCATATGGTTCGCCTCAACCTTCTGCACTACATAACGACGACAGGTAAATACACTGCTAGAAACACGAAAGAAAAAAGTTCCCGTTTTGTTACATCGTTCTTCATATAATTGGGGCGTTTGTGGACCGTAGTCGCTTATGGATGACCTTTGGTCTGGCTTTGATACCAAATTGAAGCATGTGCTCCATCCCAACTAAAAGCCTAAGCTGATAGTTGGATTGCATGGCTATATTCTCAACACATATACCTCATCAAAACGCGGTAGACTTTTGATCTGATCGTTTCGTGATACCTTTTGCCCCTTTGCAGATCGGAGACTGATCCAGAGCGGGATTTGGCTGTCAGAGCTGCTGCAGCTTCGATTTATTCGACCTGCAACTTTCTGGCATCAACTGAAAACCTACCCTGTTGCTGATCATTCTAACCACTGCAACTCACGAACACGCCAATATTTATTCCATATTTATCCACTTTCGAGTTCTTCCTTCCATCGATCCTCTCTCGTTTTCATGAACACTAGCCATTTCGCCCTTTTTCTCATGGCTGAAGTGATTGCTATTAGTAATAAGTAGCTGAAGTTGTTTCTCACTGAAAGTGATAAGAATTTGCAATAAATGTATATATACTGCTAGAGTTGTCATGTGTTATTTCATACTCTCTCCCTCGGCAAACTGTTTCTATCTTGTCTTTGTACCAAAAGCTATGCAGACAGACAAGAACAAAGAGAAATATGAATGTATGGATGGTGTTGAAGAGAAAATAAGATGCTAATTTCAAGAAATCGTGAAATTAATAAGATGCTAATTTCAAGAATTTGTGAAATTTTAAATAATCATGAGTGGCGAGGTTATAAGAGCATTTTCAATAGTAGGAAAAGATAAAAAGGAAAAAGAAAAGAATAAAATAAAATAAAAAAGTAAATTTGACGAGAAAAAAGAAAAAATAGAGCATCTGAGGTGCCAATCTGTGCAGCCCACTCACGTGGTTGTGCCTCTCATTTTCTCATTTCTTTTTTTCTTTTTCCTGACAAACCTCACAAAAAATCAATCTTGCATGAGAAATTCATATCTTTTCTTTTCTCCACATAAAAAATATTTTTTTCAAAAATTGTGAAAAAAATCACATATGGAGATGCTATAAAGTAATCTAATTATTTGTTATACCGATGACTTATGCTTCCATTGTTGTGTTGAGGTCTTGAGTACATTGTCATGCCATTGGTGTCAATCTACTTGCAAGATATCATTATAACACCTCACGAGTTTGATATTTTGATGGTCACATTACATTTGACCTTTTACTATTTGCATTATACTTAGCTTTACAGAGCTTTCTTTGTACTTTTTTGGGTGAAGAGAATAACTCATAGTTACTATTTGAAAAGTGTGCATTGGGTAAACTATACTCTTGTGTAAATTGTATTAAAAAGATTATGTACAACGGTCTTGATTGAGAAGATTTGGACTTGTTTCAATCTCAGTTAAGTTGATCGAGTTGTTGGCTTGGTAGTCATAAAGGTTCTGACTTAGGTTGGTTTATCTCATTGTGATCATTTATCGGCTAGGGTCACAATATGAGTTTTGATCTACTTAAACTGGTTTATCTTTTAGTTTATCTTTAAAAACTCTCCATGCAAGGAGTTGGTTTTTACTCAGACAAGTGGGGCCCATCGTGTGTAAATATGGCTTGCATTTGGTCACGTACAACGCACCGGGCGCGTTAATTTGATGTATTTTTTTTTTTCTTTTCTTTTCTCTTCTCTCTCGTCCTCTTTTTTCTAGTCACACTTGTAAAAATTTTTCAAAAAATTTACAACTATTGGGGATGTTCTAATGTCACAAGGTAGAATTTACCTCGTGCACGTCTTCGTATAGTAACGCTAGATTTTTTTTTTAGAGTAACGGTAGGTTTTTATTGCCAAAAAAAAATAAAACTTGTATTAATTTTTTGAGTAATAATAACTTTATTATAATGTAGTGATATACTTTATCAATCTATTAAATTACATAAGTAACATTGCGCTACAAGCTACTATTAATTATTTGTACTAAAGTTGGACAGGAGGCTAATATTGTACTTTCGAAGGCCCGCAAGGTTTGCGAGCGATTCGTAAAAACGAACCGAGTAACGACGCATTCGAACGCAACGAGCGAAGGAAGGAGGAGCAACGCCACGCCGCGACGAGTCCAGCCTTTTCTCTCTCCGACTTCACTTTCTCCCTTAGCGTTGACGCGGTTTTCGTCGTCGTCGACTTCTTCTTCTAATTCCTTTTCCGCTCTCGATTCCTCCGTCAACATTCATACGCCCGGTTGCTTCCTCGAAACTTTCATTTTTCTCTTAAACAATTACGGAGCATATAACAATGAGCATTTTTGTAGTTTCTCGTTGCTCGTGTTTTTCCGGATTGGTTTCCGGAGCTAGAACATAGGATTCAGATTACAGTTTTTTTTATACCTTTTTTAAAATCACATCAGAAGAAGAAGATAAAGGAAAATGAAGCATAGGAGCTTCCATTTCCTTGTAATCCTTCTGATTACTCTGGTTGTTCGAGAATCGTTCGCGATTCCTAATTTTTTCCGGGTTTTAGCTCAGGCTGATCATCCTCATACGGATCAGGTTTTCTCTCAGATTCAATCTCTCTGTTTTGTTTTGTTTTTTTTTTTTTTTTTTTTTTTAATTAGTTTTATATTGTTATGTGCTTGTCAGTTGGAATTTATTTTTACTATTATCCGCTTATCCTGTTTGACAGATATCTCCGTCTCCGAGCCCCGCTGCAGCATTTAAGCCGAATAATAGCGTCAAGCAAGGTTCAGGGAATAAGCCTTCTGATGGTGACGCAGTTGCAAAAAATGCATGCGATAAGGTGTCTAGGAAGTGCACTGTTCCTCAAATCAATGTCACCGCTTGCTTTCCGCATGCTGAAAAAGGTAATTTATTGTTTAAGTGTGCTTTTACTGCTATGTGATTTGTACCTGTTTGTGTTTAGTTAATAGTTTTTTTTTTTTTAATACTGTGATAACAATGTTTCCCGAGGTGAACATTTGTGATATTGCTTAAATTTTTGATAATAGAGACTTTTATTAGGATGCTATAGTTGGTAACCAGTTAGGGCCTATGCAAATTTAGTTTTTACTTGTTACAGTTTACTTTGATGAACAAAGAACTATATCATGACTTGCCGCTATGTGTTTGATCATGTTTTTTGGAGTGCGCTTTGGAAGAATGATCAGGGATCGAATCTCACCAGAGGCAGTGTGGGAGCAACCTCTCAAAGTGAGGGGTTCCTGGTCTAGCCTCTGTGGTTCATGTTCAGTTGAGTTATCATGATTTAAATCCTCCCAAATGCTCTGTCGGGTCGGGGGTGTGGGGGGCCCTTAGGGTTGGGGTTCAGCCTTTGGAAGAATGTTTTTTGGAGTGCGCTTGAGCACTTGAGCTACAAGTAGGCAAGTTTAAGGGAGATAAGCAAAAAAAAAAAAAAAAAAAGGGTTCTTGCACCTCTGTTTATTTACCTTAAAATAGTTGGCATGACCATATGATCTGTGCATTCTGAATTTCTGACCCTTTTCAGTGTTTTTAGGAATATAACATGCATTTCATCAACTTTTATACAAATTTGGTAAGAAAGTAGAGCAACTTTATCTGAATTTAACTTTAATCACAATTGTCTTTCACTTTTGTTCGAGTGGTCACATTTTTTGAACTGGCAATAACTTAAGCTTCAGTGTAAGAAATAGGGCTTTTTTCTGGGTTTGGACTGACAGGCCATCTTTGTTTTTTCTCCATATGGGAGTATGGGACTAGTAAGAAGTAAAGGAAAATTGTTTGTTTTAACCTTTTTAGTTCAAATGGTGATGTTAAAGGCAATTCATCTTTAATTAGTTACTGATTTACCGAACATCTATTGATTTAGTGGACTTGGAATATGTTATTTGAAGTTTTGGTTTTATAGAACTTCAGAGCTTTTTTGCAAAAAAAAAAAAAAAAAAAAAAAAACAAAACAAAAAAAACTTCAGAGCTTATTAACTCATGAAGACTCTTACCGATTTCACTCTTGTTTTGTGAAATACTGAAATATGATGGTACTTGGTAGTCTGACCTAGGATATCCTTCCTTTGCCTAAGATGCATTCTTTCTAAATCTTATTTATCTGTAGTCATTTTCCATTGCCTTAGGGTAGTACGGAGTAATATTCAGCATCTCTTCTATTCAACCTTTTCTCATTTAATATATTTTATTACTCTGTACATGTTCTTGATCTTTTTGTTTCTAGGAATTGTTGTATATGATTGTGTATTTGTATATCCCCTTGCTTTCTTTTAGATCTGGGTGAGAGATAAGTAATGTGTATATTGTTTTACCCTCTTTACCCCACTCTCATCTACTTCACTTAGTCTCTGTGTATATCTGTAAGCACAAGAGATACCTATGTTTTTGTTTGACTTCTAAACCAATGTAATTATGCTGCTTATGGCTTTTGACAATGAATGATTGAGCTTGGTTGAGACTCCACTTGATTTTAAAAGAGATATATATTCATTTTGAAGTTCCTTAGAATTGGTATAGGAGCATTAGTTTCTTAGCTGGTATTATGATTAAAAATTAACATAGTAAATTATTGCGTGTCTTTTTTTATGGAGCATCTGTTTGGATTCATTTTTGGTTTGTCATAATACTTGTGCTATTTATTTGCTGAAAAGCTCATGGCTTCTGGATTTGCATATTGTTTTATGTTTCATGTATACTATGATTAATTGCTTTCCGAGTGACTATGGTTTTGGCTTGATGCTTTTTGTCATATGTATACTAGCTGAGAGCGCAAATTGCTTCTTTAATAGGCCATGACTCTCATCTGATTGTCATATACAATGACACGAACCCCAAGCTGTTGAACATTACCTTTTTACCGAAGAATAAAAGACTTGAGAATGTAGAACTGAAGCTCAAACTGAATGAGGTACAATATCCTTTAGCTTCATCAATTGCCTCTTAGTCTTTTAGTAATTCTTTCATAATACCTTTGCATTTATTGGTTTCATGTCTCCTTTTTCGCCTCCTGATGGCTTGTTTTGCATTTTTCTTTTCTTTTCTGATCCTTGGGTTAGATTAATATCTCATCTGACATCGGAGGCAGTTCATCAATTGTGGTAAGTGCTGCAAATTTGAACTGTACAATTTCCCTGGAGGCTTCATTTCCGACACACAATTATAATTTTCCTTCTTACACGCCACACGTGACACCCATCTACGGGCTATTCTTTCTAGCCATGGTGTGTCTAATAATTGGCGGAACATTGCTTTGCTGCAAGTTCTGGAAAAGGGAAAGGCATCTTGGTGAAGTTCCCTACCAAGAGCTCCAATTGGGAGAGCAAGGGTCTCTTTCATCTACAAAAGTGGAATCAGCGGCAGGCTGGGATGAGGATTGGGACGATGACTGGGATGAAGAGAAGGCAGTTACATCGCCCGGTCCAAGACGCCTGGCAAATGGTAATACCACTGCCTCTCCAGACACGAATCATTGGGGTAATGATTGGGATGATTAGTTATAGATAGATTTTCGCCAGCTTCTTGTAGATGTAAAAGAAAAACTATGCTGATTGCCACCCACTCTGGTAGGAGAGGCAAACAAAGAAGAATTCAACAGGAAATTTTGATTTTACAGCGATAGAATTTTTGCCATACTTGTGCTGCTACTATATATGTGTTAGTTGCTTTAGGAAATCAATTAGCTTATATATAAAGTTTTGAGAAATGTAAAAGAATTTTATCCTTTGTTTTCATTGGTAAACCGATCACTGTGGGCTGAATGGGTGATATATATAAAGTTGCTATCAGATCTTCCATTGTGACTCTAGCCTGCATGGCAAAGGGATTTATGAGAAAGCCAGCCTTGTGATTCTACCTTCTACGACAAATATTCACAAGAAAGTAAATCAACTTAGGTTGTTTATAGTTAGTCAATTCAAATTAAAAAGATAAAAAAAAAAACTAAATTTGCGACGTTGTGGTTACCAAGTTAAATATTTGACAAACTTGTGTTAAAATTTGTTTTACACTATGTTATACTAGATTTTTTTAACGCGATTGATAAGTAAATTTTTTCACAAATTGATTTGTGAGGCATGTTGCAAAAAAAAAAGGGAATATAAAATGAAACATGGACATTTAAATAGAAAATAGAAAAAAATATTTAGGATATTAAAAATGAAAAATTAGAATTAAAAAATTGAAACCGACGCAAAAAAAAAAAAAAAAAAACGCATATATATATATATATATATATATATATATATATATATATATAATTAGTCTCTGACCAATTGTTATACCATGGATGGATCATGATTCATCTAGCATTGTGGATCTTGATCCAAAAATAATGTGTCTGCAATTGATATATTACAGTTACAAAATATTTTAATTGTAAACACATAATTTAGAAGCTATTTTAAATCAAAATTCACAATACAAAGTAAACTCTGGTCTATGATATAATTTGCCATCTCGGACCAATCCTTATGCTGTGAAATCGTGTCCACTTTGCAAGGTGAACATGGTTCTATGTTCATAATTACTGAACTATATGTTCATAATTATAAAGCTATATATTCATAATTTTTGAACTTCATATTTATAATTAGTAAACTCTATATTCACAATTACAAAACTCTATGTTCATAATTACTGACTATATGTTCATAATTATAACGCTATATATTCATAATTTTTGAACTTCATATTCACAATTATTGAATCTCTATATTTATAATTACAGAATTATATATTCATAACTCTATGTTCATAATTATAGAACTATATGTTCATAATTTTTGAAGTATATATTCATAATTATGAACAGTGTTGGAACCGTGTCCACCTTGCAAGGTGGACACGGTTCCACAGCATAATTTGCGGTTTCGGACGGCAAATAACACAATTGTGTGGATAATGAATATCATGTACATTTTATTTTTTTTTGAAGAAATCATGTACATTTTTAATATATTAAAAGTACATTATTTTTGTACTGAAGGTACATTATATAAAATAATGTACCCTTAGTATATTAAAAATGTATTTTTAAAAAATATATTTTATGTACATAAATAATGTACCCTTAGTATATTAAAAATATACTTTTTATTTATCGTCCATACAATTGTATAGACCATGGTTCATGCAATAATGATTGGTCTCGGTCAATGTGGGCTTTGAGTCAATAGTAAGCAAACTATTATACTATAGTCCATACAACAAAGCCCGAAACGGCCCAAAGTCCAAAACCCTACGGAAGATTTCTTTCTTCCTCTGGGTTGAACTGAAACAAGCGATCAAGTGAAATTGGCAGAATGAGAATTGAGAAGCAAGAGCAGACCGAGGAGTGAGTCGAGCGCGTAACAATGGCGTCTAATCGTAAGCAACTTATTGCCACGGCTCTCTGCAAAGAGCTATCATTGGATCCAGTAATTTCCCGAGTTAAATTTCCTTCCATAAAATTCAATCTCGAATGTGTATAAATTTGATTTATTTATTTTTTTCGAAATGCACGCAGAAACAGTTTTTGAGGAATCCAGAGAAAGATATCAAGAGTTTGTGTATAGAAATTATCAGCTCAACCCCCAGTGGTGCTGCCTTGTTAAAGGATAATGAGGTGAACGCCGTCAATTTTGACATTTCGTGGCAGTTTAGCGAGTTGCATAACCATGGAGTAGTAGTATTAAGATTTATTGTTTTTGATGTTGAAATTTACGAATTTTGTTACAGCTCATGAAGTGGATAGAGTTTGCTGACAAATTCCCAGGGGATTCAGAGCCTTGCTTTAAAGCACTCAGTGAATTGAACGAAGAATTGGTTAAAATATCTGTTCTTTTAGGCAATGGGTTTGAGCATTCAGCTGCTGATATCATTGTCTTTTCCACTGTTCACTCATCTGTGGTATGCATTCTCCATTTCTCCTTTCTGCTTTAGGAGTTGTCATTGTACTTAATTTTGGGGATTGTTGAATTTTTAAAAAGCATAAAGAATTAAAAACACTGCTGTCTTTTTAATGATATAAATGCTTTTACAAGTTTTAAGCTCAATCATAATTATAAATTTGCTGCTCGTGCTCCCTGCCAAGTGCTAGATCTTTTGCACTTAACATCTAACTTGTTGCTTTCATCTTCTTCTTTTTTTTTTTTTTTTTTTTTTTTTGGTACTATGTTTTATTAGTTTTCAAATTAAGAATTTTTCTGCGAATGGTGCATTTTCAATGCATCATTGGAGCAATGATATTGCTTAGAAATGAAAATCTACAGTGGTTTCGAGTATCCCTTGCTTTGGATACATAAGATGTAAGCTACTACTATATGCCTATATACTTTCTTCACTTCTGATAGCAGTACCATCATTTGAATTTTGAATTGTTTTACTTATTTGTAAATGGAATATTGGTTTCTTTAACATTAGTTGTATGTATAATAGGTCTTACTGCTTTTCAGATTGGCCTTTCAAAGTTGGATCAAGACAAATTACCACATTTGCTTAGATGGGTGGATTACATCCAGGTATAACCTGGCACTTCTCTTTTAAAAAGAATTGCATACCTTACCATGACAAAGCAAAATCTAGTTAGTGGCAGTTTTTTTTATTTTTTTCTTCTGTTGCATTGTTGGCACTATTAGCTTCTGCTTGAGGAGGAGGGGGAAGGGGGGATCAATTGGGTTTAGCTGTTATTTTGAGAGGAAAAAGTCAAATTGAAGACTATAGTAATAGCTTTTTGTCAGAATTGATAGTTCCCATCATAATGAGAGAATTCTTATATATAAAGAAAAAAAAAGGATATTGAATTTCTGGTCACTCTTGACTAGTAATGAAAAAGGGGGCAAATTTCAGAATTTGTAGTTTGAGGAGTGGAGGGATTCAATAATTCATATTATGTGAGTTAAGGCATCTTTTATCATTGTTTAAAAAGTTATGATATATTCATATATTTATATCTCATTATCCATAATTGTCCATCACAGACTAACCTTAAATTATTTTCTTAAGGTTGTTTGAGTTCAGTTTGGAAATATCTGCAATTAAGTACTATTATATCAAAACTAAGTGAATCACCAATTCAGATTGCTTAAGTATCTTTACAATATAACCTGCTTTTATTTGAAACCTTATAGAACATATAATTTCCATCATTCCATGTATGATTATAAGGCTCATTGACATTTTTTCTTTTTTATTTCTTGTAGAACATGGTTGATGTGGCAAATCTATTTGAAAGAATCAAACTTGAGAAGGTTGAATTTGACCCTCCTGTGAGTAAACCCTCCATAGTCCATCCTGGTGAATTTTCAGCTAAAAAGCTATCTGCAATTTTACTTTATGGAAACCTTGAATTGCACTCTCTGGGAGTGGATACAAAGCTGAATGCTGGGAATTGGGTTGCATCTATTATTGTGAAATATACACATTCAAATACTAGATTGCTAAATTGATTTTCTTTTTTCCCCTCCACACAAGAGTGGTTTCTAAATCTTTTTTCCTAAATAAGGGTAGTTTAAAACTTATTTTCCATACAAGGGTATTTTTTTTGCCTAGTCATCACTCATCATTTTCTCATCTAGTATTGATCCTACGCTGCTTAAATAATTAATAGAAATTCTAGCCATTACACTATTAATTAACTTGTTGATATTTTTATTTTATTTTATTTTCTTTCCAAAGTTATTGTTATTATTAATTAATGATATATTATTACTTGATATAAATAAATCAAAGTTATTATATATGTCAACTTGTCAAGTAATAATAATATTAATTAATAGATTTAATACAGTCATACAGAATAATAGTTTGGAAATAAATAGTTTTTTTTTTAAAAAAAAAATTAGTAAAAGAACGTAACTTTATTTTTGGGATGTTTCTTTTTCTTTTATCTTTTATTATTATTATTATTATTATTATTATTATTATTATTATTATTATGATTATGATTATGATGATGATGATGATAATGATTATGATGATGATGATTATTATTATTATTATTATTATTATTATTATTATTATTATTATTATTATTATTAATATTATTATTATTATTATATATATTTTTCCAGGTAGTGAAAGTTATGAAGAAGGCAGAAGTAGATTCAAATGTAAAAAATCCTGAGCAGGGGAAGAAAGAGTCTGGTAGTGCAGAAAATGTAAAACCAAAGAAGAGTGCAGAAGATGTTAAACCAAAGAAGAATGCTGATGCGGTACATTATTTATCAAATGTTTCAGTCTAATGGCGTTATTAAAGCCCTCTATGGCTCTATGAAAAGAATTCTTGACAAGCTTATGCAACATTCTATACCAAAAGAGCATGCTGGAAATAGGAATCATTGGAAATTTCTTTTTGATGATTGCATATATCTAGTGAAGAATCATTAAACACTTTTTATAAAGTTATACTTCTGTTTTACCTAAATCGTATTAATTTCCTAGTACTGACATTCTTGCCTTTTGTTTCTGAAAAATGGAAGAAAAAAGCTGCAGGGGGTAATCAAACTACCACAGACAATAAGAACAATAAGAAAGTGCCTGAAAAAGAAGTGGATGAGAAGGATAAAGACATTAGTGTAAGTTTGCTTAAAGTACAGATTGGTCATATTCGTAAAGCATGGAAGCATCCATCAGCTGACAGGTATAATGGTCAACCTGCTAGAATTTTAAACCCTCCTTATCTGTTGTTATATATATATATATATATATATATATATATATATATATATATATATATAATTACTTAATGTGATTTTTGTTTACCCTTCTCCCTTTTCCTTTTATTTTTCATTTCCAAGCTAAAGAATTTGAGCACACATCTATGGTCACATTTTGTTGCCAAATAACTATGGATCAGCAAAAAAGGAAGAAAAAAAAAGCTTTACTTATTTGAACATTGTTCTTTGATTTACTTGTGTAGTTTACTAGTTGAGGAGATAGATGTTGGGGAAGCTAAATGTCGACAAGTGGTCAGTGGTCTGGCAAAGTATTTCACCCCAGAACAAATGACAGTATGTTTTGGGCAATTTTCCATGAATGAAATACATTCCCAGATCCAATATTTATTAGCTGTAGTATTGATAAATCATTTTTATTGTCCATGTTACAGAATCGCCTAGTGGTGCTTATCACAAACATGAAACCGTCCAAACTTCGAGATGTGGCATCTGAGGGGATGGTATTTTTAGCACCATATTTTTGTTAATATCTTGACTAATTCATTTTATTCCAAATATTGTAATAGGAGTTTAGTGCTACTAATATGGTATGAGCTATTTTCTTTAAAGTTATGTCAGTATCCTAATTAGCTACTGGGCCTACTTTGAACATGCTATACTAGGATATGATACTATTCTCAATCTTGAATTTGCCTATTTTGATTTGAAAATTTTGCCATTTACCATCAGAATAGTTTGAGTAAGGGTTCACTTGAGAACATATGCAGTTCTTCAGCATTTGAATTTAGTCGATGTTAAGGTAATTTACTGGGTGTTAAATGTTTTTGATATTATTTAATCCTTTCAGGTACTATGTGCTTCTAATGATGATCACACAGTTGTGGAGCCTCTAATAGCACCGGAAGGGGCAAAAGTTGGGGAATGTGTGTCTTTTTCTGGGTATGTCTTAGCCTATTAGATTTTTTGGTCTTGACAATTCTGCTTAAATTTCTTTTAAACCTTATATTGAAATAATTGAAATAAGTTAACAAGAAGGATTGAGGCCCAACATTTATTATCAATTCTGTGGTTTCTCATTTTCTCTCTCTCTCCCTCTCTTTTGTAGTAGTTCATTACCTAGAGGCATCATGGAGAACCATTCCTTTGATAGGGTCATAGGGGAAACTTGTTTAAAATTTTGTTCTATGGACAACTAGATTATGCACAATATAAGCAGCCGCGATTTACTATCTGTCCTGGCACCATTATGAAAAACGCTAGTTTCATGGTAAAAAATTTCAGCTGTTTCATACCATCTTATATCTAGTAACTATGGCAGTTGGTAAAATGACATTGCTTAATCTTGGTTTGTGATCACTCACTGAGCTTGGTACTAAGTTATCTACATGGCCATACATGCTAATATGTGAATTCCCCTTGCATTACCATATTTTGAGTATTCTTCTACGTTTATACTTAATCTTAGATGAATTGCTTCAATAGTTCAAAGTACAGACTATCTTCATTATTATTATTATTATTATTATTATTATTTATTAAACGTATGTTTTTAATATCTTTGGGTCCAGACATGATGGAAAACCAGAGGATGTATTGAACCCTAAAAAGAAACAGTTTGACAAAATAGCTGTGGTATGTATCTGTCTTTCTAACTTTTATTTCAAATATGGAGATTTGCAATATTGATTCATTGGTGGACACCATAGTTGTCTATATTGAAGTTCTCCCAGTTCACATACCAGAATCCAGAATTGATGGATTTCCGTGTCTTCAATAACTAAATACTGAAGAATCCATATATGTTTAAATTACGAGCATCTCGTGCGATTTTAGCCCTTCTGGCTTCTGTAATTCAATTGAGTACTCAAACTACATTGAGTTTTTCCTTGGATGCAGAACCTCTTCACGGATGACAATGGCGTGGCCACATTCAAGGGTATCCCATTCATGACTTCTGCTGGGCCCTGCACATCCTCCCTCCCTCGTGCTAGCATCAAGTGATGGACGCACATTTGAAATCTGCGAGATCGCGAAAATTTTCTCAGTTCAACCTAGATATTATAATGATTATCTTTTGTAGAGCAAACTGCATTTTGTTGGAAAAGTTTTGGTTAGCTGGAGTTGTGCTGTATGTTGTAGTATTCTACAGTGATGGGATATGAATGGCGACCGTACCTTGAAAATCTATGCAGAAATGCCATTGACACGTTTTGTCTTTGAAAATCTCAAAGATCATGACTGCAATTCGTATCTCTATGGTGCATTGTGAAATCGAATCGGATCTCTGCGCCGATTCGGACTTTGGACCACTTTCGACTTTCTTCTTCTTGAAACGACCTTAGCCTAATCAAACCCCCTTTCTATACTTATCCAATCGTTTTCAATCTTCTCTAAACTTTTCTTCTTCATTCACAACTCACAAGCTAATTATTAAAGGTACACCAAAACTCTCAAATGTGAGCGGTTTTACAATAATGTAATTTTAGCGTCTAATGTAAATTAGTAATGCATATATCATGTACACCACAATTGCTATTTACCACGATTTTTTGTGCTTAATTAGGTCATCGATTTTTATGGTTTTACTCAATTGAGTCATCTTGGTAATTAAAATACCTAATTTAATCCTCGACTATAGTAGTTTTACACTTTTACCCAATTTAGTCCTCAAATATAATGATTTTTCTTGATTTAGTCTTTGATTATAACAATCAATGACTCAATTCGGTAAAACCTTCAAAGTTGAGGACCTAATTAAACACAAAATGTCTTATGACTAAATCAAGAAAAACCATAGGACTGAATTGGGTATTAACCAACTCCTTTTTACTAATTCGCGTGAGTTATACAAGGATAATATCAAGCTCAATTAACATAACATATCAACTCAACTAGTCAACTAACATATAGAGTGTACGTGATATAATGTAGGTTTTTGAATGTACATTGTGTGTAATTGCACCAACTGCTCTTTACTAATTCCTGCAAATTATACACTCGTGAAAAATCAATTAACATGATGTAAAAACTCAACTAATATAACGTGCATGGCATATTGAACACCGCATAATTATAATTATATATATTACAAAAAGACGGTTATTATTTTACGAGTTAGTATTTTATATTTGAGGAATATTTGTAATATAAGAATTGAGGGCCAGATTTGATTGCTTATATATTTTGTGGATATTGCTCTCAGAAATCTTCTCCCCATTGCATGCAGATTCAGATCAGATTCTGTTTTATACTCCAAAACTCTAACCAGATAAATATTTTAAAACCACTTGACTTCTCATATTTAATTTACATATAAACAGTGGATTCTCTTGCTTTTTTATCTTTATTGGAGGGAGTTTAAAATTTGAAAAAAAATAAAATGGGGATCTCATAGAGCAGTGAGCTGATACTGATATCAATATCTGTTGATACTATCATGCTATACATACATTATGTATATAGGAGGTAAAAAAACAGTGGATTCAGGAATGCATCGAATCAAGAAAAAGAATTCCTAAAAGATCACGAAATATCAGTGAGAACCCCACCCCACATCCTTTGATTTTATCCCCTCTGATCTGCTGATTCTTTCCTTCTTTAAATCCCACACCCTACTCAACATTTCATTGCATCATTCTTGCAAACCAATCCTCTGCAACATCATCATCATATATATATATATATATATATATATATAGTTGAGGTTCTTGTCCTTTAAGGTTTAATTTGTGCCTGCTTTTCTTGGAGAAAGGTTGTGTCTTTGGTGAGGATTCTGGAGATAATGGCAACTTCTTCAAGGAATGGGGGAGATGAATCACCTCATGTACTAGCTGTTGATGACAACCTCGTCGATCGCAAACTCGTTGAAATGCTACTCAAGAATTCATCCTGCAGAGGTAAGAACCGAGTGGTAGATTGTGAGTAAAAACACAGGATCAAACCCTGGCAGTTGTAGTGTGAGAGTTACACAATTGTGACGGGCTCCTTGTGAGCATCAGGCACTGGTCCTCTCACCTAATGACCCGCCACCGTGATTTACCCCTCCACTATCTTGTTGGGGTGTGGGGGTCCTGGGAGCGAGGGAATTTCATTGCCCTTTTGTGGGCAAGAGTTGTCTGTGTTGTTTAAAGTTAATCATAGAGTAGAATCTGTATTGACAGTTTGATTTGTATTTCATCAGTGACTACTGCAGAGAATGGGTTGAGGGCTTTGGAGTATTTGGGGTTGGGAGATGAACAACACAACACTTCAAATGAAAATGAAAATGTCAGCAGACAGGCAGGCAAATCTGTATATTTTGAGAAGAAAATAGACTGTTTTCATTGCGATTTTCGTTAACTTTGTAGATTTTCCCTTTCTGCAGGGATCAAAGGTGAATATGATCATCACAGATTACTGCATGCCTGAAATGACAGGCTATGAGCTGCTCAAGAAAATCAAGGTAGTTTACTGATGAAGTGTTGGTTTAATATTGTTGTTTTTTTCTGATCATAAACCTTAACATCTAAACATCTGATGATATTGTTGAAACCAGGAATCTTCTAACATGAAGGACATCCCTGTTGTGATAATGTCATCTGAGAACATTCCAACTCGGATCAATCAGTGAGTACTGTAAACTTCAAAGTTTTGTTATAATTTGGTCATTTTGATGCCATGAAATGTGTCTAACTGGGAAAGTATGCAGATGCTTGGAGGAAGGAGCCCAGATGTTCATGCTAAAGCCACTCAAACACGCAGATGTGAAGCGATTAAGAGGGCAATTGATGCAGTGCTGAGGATAATAAAGATCAAAACATCATTGATCTGATAAACACTCTTTAATGTCTTTTTCCATTTCTTCCAGTTAGCAGTCATTCTTTGAGTTTCTGAACTCTTGTAAGATGATGACATAGCATCATTCCCTTTGATTTCAGCCATAGTGGTTGGGACCAGCACTCTTGAAGGATGATGACATAGCATCATCATTCCCCTTTGAGTTTAGCCATAATGTTTGGGACCAAGAATGAAATGAACATCCAATTGGGTTCTCTTTCTCATGTTTTTTTTTTGAGATATTCTCTTTCTCATGTTTTTATTGATAAATCTTCCAATTATGCATTCAACCTAGTGAATATTCAAGATTAGGGATAATCCCAACTAAGTTGGCCTGTTAACTTGGTAGCCACAATGCAACAATTTTGACTCCCAATTGGAGCAAGCGAGCAGCCAATTGTCCTTAAGCTTGAGCTAGTCAATGAGCAACCAATGTTGGTTTACCTTGGTCAATTGTCATTAGGGTCACAAATCAAGGTTTACCCACTGCAAGGGCTATGGTTACCTTTGATTCTCCGTGGGAGCAACCAATTGTCCTTAGCTTGAGTTGGTCAATGTTGATTTACCTTATGGTCCTTTACCAATAAGGGTCACAAATCAAAATTTACCCACGGCAAGGGTTGTGGTTACCTTTGACTCTTTGTGGGAAGAGCCAATTGTCCTTAGGTTGAGTTGGTCAATGTTGATTTACCTTATGGTCCTTTACCGATTAGGGTCACAAATCAAGATTTACCCACTGCAAGGGCTGTGGTTACCTTTGACTCTTTGTGGGAAGAGCCAATTGTCCTTAGGTTGAGTTGGTCAATGTTGATTTACCTTATGGTCCTTTACCGATTAGGGTCACAAATCAAGATTTACCCACTGCAAGGGCTGTGGTTACCTTTGACTCTCCGTGGGAGCAGCCAATTGTCCTTAGCTTGAATTGGTCAATGTTGATTTACCTTATGGTCCTTTACCGAGTAGGGTCACAAATCAAGGTTTACCCACTGCAAGAGTTGCCGTTACCTTTAACTCTCCGTAGGAGTAGCCAATTGGCCTTAGCTTGAGTTGGTCAATGGCAACCAATGTTGGTTTACCTTATGGTCCTTTGCCAATTAGGGTCAGGTCACAAATAAGGGTTTATCCGCTCCAAGAGTTGTGGTTACCTTTGACTCTCGTGGGAGTAGCCAATTGACCACCTTGATTTGATTCTTGATTTGAGCCAATTGAATATCCTATACTGATTTACCTTATTTATTGACTAAAATCACAAATCAGGATTTACTCATTACAAGACTCCTTATTTATTGACTACAAAAACATGATAGCATTTTATAATTGTCTCCCATTTCATAACCTCAGATAACAGTAGAGTCACAAAACCACATTACACACAGATGACTGGCCCACCAAGTTTCAATCTTTCCAACAAAAAAAAAAAAAAAAAAAAAAAACACACAACTTGGGGGGCTGCCATCCATCCAAGACTTACAAATATGCAGAGTTCAACACAATCACATGTCCACATCAGGTTAATACATAGAGTTCAAAACTGAAAGAAACACAGTGGAGACTACTACTAGAACCTGTGATGGTGATGGTGGTGGTGGGGATGGCCATGCTCAACACACCCCAAGCAACTCAGAAAAGGATAGCACACAAACATGAGGCACCTCTGGAAGACGGAGAACAAAGACGACACCATCATGCAAGGGCAGCAGCAACACGCCAGGAAAGGATCATCGTGCGGACCGCCATGGCCGTGGTGGTGGTGGTGGTGATGACCCATCTTCTTCTTTGACCTAAATTCAAAATTCCAACGATTACCCAGAATACAATATCCAAATTGAAAGCAACCCACTGTGAAACCTTGGAAAAAAGAGTGGAAAGAAGAATAATTTAGAGGTCCATGGGCATGAGCGTACCTGGGAATCTGGCAATTTCAGCAGATCTGGAGTGGAGTGGGGAGAAAGTAGATAGGTGAGAAAGAAGAATAAAGGGGAAGGTGGTAGTTGGAATCTGATAAGGTGGAAAAGTTTATATATATAGAAAAGAATCGTGGAGGAACGTGACAGCGTTAAGGAACGTGAACCCCGTGTGGGACGCTACTACTCCTACTCTCCTACTCCTCTAATTCCTCCATTTTGACTTTTCATCGTAAAAGAAAATGACAAAGTAGTATTTGTTCTAATACATATCACTTGTAAGTTTCCCTACCAAAAAAATATCACTTGTAAGTTTTGTCTATAAGAAGTTGTCACTTAGATTTTTCATATTCAAAGTCTCTCAATGACTTCTTTTTTCATTGAGGTTCAAATCACATCATACCACAAAAAGTAATAATAAACATTGATTGTAGAACTACTTGAATTACGCCGACTGGGCATATAGTGGTGTTTTCTCCATTGAAACAAAAACATTAACTGTTAACTTTTGTCTTAAAATCTAAATTTTCAATGCTGAATTTGTAAATCCCACACAATTTTCTCTTTTCCTCTCATATTTTCCTTCATTATTGAGACAAAATACTTAGAGATGACAATTCTACCCGCACCCAATGGGTTCTCCGCATTCCCGCCCCTACGGGTTTTAAAATACCCGCACAATTTGGGTAATGGGTGCGGGAGCAGGGGGAGGTATCCCCGCCCCGCATCTGCACCCACACTTTTATATATATATATATATATATATATATATATATATATATATATATATATATATATATATATAGAATATATATATATATATATATATATATAGAGAGAGAGAGAGAGGATTATTTTCAAATACAAACCACCTTTAAAATATAAACTCCCCTTAAAATACAAATTGTGTGCATGTAAGTATGTTAGTGTGTGCACGAGCTAATCCTATATATTGTTGGCAGTGTGCCCAGTGTGCATGTAAGTTTGTTAATGTGTGCACGAGCTTTGATGGATGGTTGTGATTTTATCCTCATACGCGTTGTGTGCATGTAAGTATGTTAATGTGTGCACGAGCTTTGATGAATGGTTGTGATTTTTTTCTCCTACGCGCTGTGTGCATGTAAGTATGTTAGTGTGTGCACGAGTTAATCCCATAAATTGTTGGCAGTGCGCGATGTGTGCATGTAAGTATGTTAATGTGTGTACGAACTCATGTTTGTATTTTAAGGGGAGTTTGTATTTTAAGGGAGTTTGTATTTGAATGCAACCTTTTATATATATATATATATATATATATATATATATATATATATATATATACTTGTGTTATTAGTATTCATTTATTATATAAGTTTATAATAAAAAATGCTTAATAAATTAAACTTCTTTATGTGCTAGTGCCTCGGAGATTCAATTGAATTATCATTTCATTGTCTTAGCTTTTTCTTTATGAAAATTGATTAGGAACAACACAAATAACATAATGAGTAAACACTTAATACAATATATTTATACTACCAAATCAATTTTAGTTCCAATTAAGGACAAATTTATTGGCTCTTATTAAATTTTAGAGTTATATTCAAACATATATAAAAAAATCCATGTGATAATTAGAATTGTAGTATAAAATTTTTATTAGATTTAAGTGTAATATTAATAATTAAAGTTGCGGGTTGGGTAATACCCGCACCTGCAAAATTCCCGCGAAGGCGGGTATGGGGTAGGAATTTTATTACCCGCGCGGGAGCGGGAGCGAGTGCGGGGAATAGGGTGGGAATGCGGGGGCGGGGGATTTATCCCCCGCACCCACCCCGCCCCATTGCCATCCCTACAAAACACTAATTAAGGGGATGTTTGGTAATTGGTTGTTAGTTGATAGCTGATTGTGTTTGTTAGTTTGACCACAACTGTTAGTATTAGTTGGTTATAAAAAGGTGTTTGGTAAATTAACTATTACCTGATAGTTGATTACATATAACAATAATAATAATAATAATAATAATAATAATAATAATAATTATTATTATTATTATTATTATTATTATTATTATTATTATTATTATTATTATAAATGATTCTAAAAGTTGAATCACCAATTATACTTGCAAGCTAAGTGTGTTTTTTTAATAAGTGTATTATTTTCATTTATTTCACTATTATTGAAGAAGAAGAAGAAGAAGAAGAAGAAGAAGAAGAAGAAGAAGAAGAAGAAGAAGAAGAAGAAGAAGAAGAAGAAGAAGAAGAAGAAGAAGAAGAATAATAATAATAATAATAATAATAATAATAATAATAATAATAATAATAATAATAAATAATAATAATAATAATAATAATAATAATAATAATAATAATAATAATAATAATAATAATAATAATAATAATAATAATAAATAATAATAATAATAATAATAATAATAATAATAATAAATAATAATAATAATAAAATAATAATAATAATAATAATAATAATAATAATAATAATAATAATAATAATAATAATAAATAATAATAATAATAATAATAATAATAATAATAAATAATAATAATAATAATAATAATAATAATAATAATAATAATAATAATAATAATAATAATAATAATAATAATAATAATAATAATAATAATAATAATAATAATAATAATAATAATAATAATAATAATAATAATAATAATAATAATAATAATAATAATAATAATAATAATAATAATAATAATAATAATAATAATAATAATAAATAATAATAATAATAATAATAATAATAATAATAATAATAATAATAATAATAATAATAATAATAATAATAATAATAATAATAATAATAATAATAATAATAATAATAATAATAATAATAATATAATAATAATAATAATAATAATAATAATAATAATAAATAATAATAATAATAATAATAATAATAATAATAATAATAATAATAATAATAATAATAATAATAATAATAATAATAATAATAATAATAATAATAATAATAATAATAATAATAATAATAATAATAATAATAATAATAATAATAATAATAATAATAATAATAATAATAAATAATAATAATAATAATAATAATAATAATAATAATAATAATAATAATAATAATAATAATAATAATAATAATAATAATAATAATAATAATAATAATAATAATAATAATAATAATAATAATAATAATAATAATAATAATAATAATAATAATAATAATAATAATAATATAATAATAATAATAATAATAATAATAATAATAATAATAATAATAATAATAATAATAATAATAATAATAATAATAATAATAATAATAATAATAATAATAATAATAATAATAATAATAATAATAATAATAATAATAATAATAATAAAATAATAATAATAATAATAATAATAATAATAATAATAATAATAATAATAATAATAATAAAAAAAAAAAAAAAAAAAAAAAAAAAAAAAAAAAAAAAAAAAAAAAAAAAAAAAAAAAAAAAAAAAAAAAAAAAAAAAAAAAAAAAAAAAAAATAATAATAATAATAATAATAATAATAATAATAATAATAATAATAAAATAATAATAATAATAATAATAATAATAATAATAATAATAATAATAATAATAATAATAATAATAATAATAAATAATAATAATAATAAAAAAAATAATAATAATAATAATAATAATAATAATAATAATAATAATAATAATAATAATAATAATAATAATAATAATAATAATAATAATAATAATAATAATAATAATAATAATAATAATAATAATAATAATAATAATAATAATAATAATAATAATAATAATAATAAAATAATAATAATAATAATAATAATAATAAATAATAATAATAATAATAATAATAATAATAATAATAATAATAATAAGAAGAAGAAGAAGAAGAAGAAGAAGAAGAAGAAGAAGAAGAAGAAGAAGAAGAAGAAGAAGAAGAAGAAGAAGAAGAAGAAGACACGAGTCCAAAGAGCCAAGTATGAGTGTATGACCGAACAAGCATCATAAACAAAACCAAGATACAAATTAAATCTAGGACTTTTAGCTAATGGAGACTACATACTACTCGAAATGGCTATGATGATGGTGGTGGTGGTGGTGATGGCCATGCTCAACACACCCCAAGCAACTCAGAAAAGGATAGCACACAAACATGAGGCACCTCTGGAAGACGGAGAACAAAGACGCCACCATCATGCAAGGGCAGCAGCAGCACAACAGGCACGGATCAGGACCGCCATGGTGGTGGTGGTGGTGGTGACCCATCTTCTTCTTTGACCTAAATCCAAAATCCAACGATTACCCAGAATACAATATGCAAATTGAAAGCAACCCACTGTGAAATCTTGGAAAAAAAAGTGGAAAGAAGAATACTTTAGAGGTCCATGGGCGTACCTGGGAATCTGGTATTTCAGCAGATCTGGAGTGGAGTTGGGAAAAGTAGAAATATATAGAGGTGAGAAAGAAGAATAAAGGGGAAGGTGGTAGTTGGAATCTGATAAGTTTATATAGAAAAGAATGGGGGAGTCGTTGTTTCTTTGGGTGGAAGCATTAATTAATTAATAGCTTAATGAGAAAATATTCAACTGGACAGCGTTAAGGAACGTGAATCCGTGTTGGGCGTTACTCGTCTAATTCATCAATTTTAACTTTTATGTAGAAGAAAATGGTCTCTGAATTACAAGAAAATAATAGTATATATTTTTAAATACTCATAATTTTTTACAAAGTAATATATGTTCCAATGTTTGTTACTTGTAATTTTTTTCACAAGAGATCGTCACTTCTTAAGTTTTCTGTGGTCAAAGTCTCTCAATGACTCACTTTCCCATTGAAGTTCAAACTATATCATACCGTTAGAAATAATACTAAACATTGATTGTCCAACTATTTGAATTACACCGATTGGGGCATGTAGTGGTGTTTCCTTGATTGGAACGAAACCGTTAGCGATTAACTTTTGTCTTAAAATCTAATTTTTTCAATGCTGAATTTGTAAAGCCCACACAATTTTCTCTTTTCCTCTTGTATTTTTCTTCACTATTGAGACAAAACACTAAATTTTCAATTTAATTCGTGAGTTCAGCTCAAATAACTTAAAATCATAAATTCTCCTATATGTCGAATAAAGAGAAATCAGTGAGGGAATGAGAAAATTTAGATGAATTTACAAATTTTATCAATGATGTTTTTTTGGATGGAAGAGAGAAAAAATATATATGTTAATAATTAGGGACCAACATAAAAATTTAATTTTTCTTAGTAATAAATTCAAAAATGTTAATATTGCCCATTGGGCATTAGTCTAAGTAGATGAAAAGTATTGCTTTCAGCGGTAACATATACTTCGGCGACCAGGACTATGTGGTCTAATGGTACCCGGATTGGACTTCCATTTGGAAGGTTGTAAGTTTGAGCCTCAGTGGAGACGTTATTAGCTGAAAGTATATGAACAGATACTACAATCTAATAGAGCTAATAGCATTCAAAAAATAATAATAATAATACTATTTACCGCTTTAAAAAAAAAAAAAAAGAGTTGTTATACCATGGACCAGGTCCACCTTAAACGGCGTCGTTTTCACGGAAAACGACGCCGTTTTAACTAAAAAAAAAAAAATTGTTCGAAACGGCGTTAACGGCATATTCGTTATGAAATTATGAATATACAGTTATGACATTATGAATGTACAGTTATAGAATTATGAATGTATAGTTATGGAATTATGAACATAGAGCTTCGAAAATTATGAATGTTCGGTATGGAATTATGAATATACAGTATGGAATTATGAATGTACAGTTATGGAATTATGAATGTACAGTTATGAAATTATGAACATAGAACTCTGACATTATGAACTTACAATTATGAACATAGAGCTTCGAAAATTATGAATTTACAGTTATTGAATTATGAATGTACAGTTACGGAATTATGAATGTACAGTTATGGAATTATGAATGTACAGTTATGAAATTATAAACACAAAGCTGTGAATATATGCTCCTATAACGAAGTGGTCTGAAATTAATTTTTTTTTTTTTTTAAAAAAAAAAAGGGAAGATAACGGTGCCTGACGGCACCGTTATCCGTGGCCATGAAGCACGCTGGGCACGAGCCCACAGCATAATTATCCCCACCTTACAAGGTGGATCCTGGTCCTATAAATTGTGTTTATTAGTCAAAACACAAAGGGAATTTGTGAATACAATACATGATCATTAAATCCTACTCTGTTAATATTGTGTGACTGCAATATTTGAAAGAAACTTGTGAATACAAAACAAGGTAAGCAATTATATATATGTTAACATTGTGTCTTCGTAGTATACAAATTTTAAATTTTTAAAAAGTAAATTATGAAAATTTAATATGTAAATTGTCATTTGAACTCGGGTCCACATAATAATTTGCGGGACGTTATGCCATGGAACCGTGTTCACCATTCATGGTGAACACGGTTCCAACGGTGTTAGTAGACCGTTATCTTTTTTTTTTTTTTTTTTTTTTTTTTTAATTGTGTGACTTTTCTTCTTTATTTTCACATTTTGCGGTTTCACTTTAATTTGAGGTGAACAAAGATTTCGGACATTCATAAATTATGAATTCATGCATGCACATTCACTTTGGAACCATGCCTACACATTCCCGTCCGAAATCACGGACATTCATAAATTATGAATCCATGCCTGCACATTCACTTTGGAACCATGCCTACACATTCACTTTGGAACCATGAGATTATGAATTTTCTGTTATGAGATTATGAATTTTCAGTTATGAGATTATGAATTTTCTGTTATGCGATTATGAATTTTCTGTTATGAGATTATGAATTTTCATTACATTCATAATTTCGGACATTCATAAATTATGAATTCATGCCTGCAAATTCACTTTGGAACCATGCCTACATATTCCCGTCCGAAATCACGGACATTCATAAATTATGAATCCATGCCTGCACATTCACTTTGGAACCATGCCCACACATTCACTTTGGAACCATGAGATTATGAATTTTCTGTTATAAGATTATGAATATTCTGTTATGAGATTATGAATTTTCTGTTATGAGATTATGAATTTTCTGTTATGCGATTATGAATTTTCATAAAATTCATAATCTCATAACAGAAAATTCATAATTTGATCAAACGCGCGCTGTTAACTTCACATCCGCGATTTATTTTTTATTTATTTTTTTTTTTTTTGCCTAAAAACGATGTCGTTTTGCCTTGTGTTCACCATTCTCGGTGAACACGATTCCATGGCATAATTTGCGATAAAAAAAAATTGCCAAAATGGGCTTGTTCACGAGCTTAGACTATTGGGCCTATAGTTTCTTTCAGTCTGCTATATCTTTGAAAAAAAAGAAAAAAAAAAAGTGCGCCATTGCAAAATTTGAGCTTCCAGGATGATGCTATGCATCTAGGATCGTTCATTTCCAGAAAATTTTGCACTTTGAAGCAAACCCATTCTTCATCACACCTCAACTTGAATATCAAAGCTTTGGTCCAGAAAGGTCAGCATTTTGAAGCTCTGCAATGCTACTCCAAAGAACCTCTCAAAACTTTCAAACTCACCTTCCCAGCTCTCCTCAAAGCCTGCGCGTCTCTGCAGAGCCTGAGCATCGGAAGGACCATCCACGCCACGATAATTGTGATGGGTATGCAGTGCGACCCTTACATGGCCACCTCGCTTATCAACATGTATGTGAAATGCGGGTCAATCTGCAATGCAATACAGGTGTTCGACCATATTCCCAAGTCGGAAGACGTGACTGTGTGGAACGCTATGATTGATGGGTATTTCAAGAACGGGTTTCGCAAGGATTGCGTGGCTCAGTTTCGCGAAATGCAGGCGTTGCGGGTGAAGCCCGATGGGTATACTCTTAGCATTCTTCTTGGAGTGTTCTCTGGGGTTTCAACGGGGAAGGAAATTCACGGCTATGTGATTCGAAACTCGTTCGAGGGCGACCCTTTTATCGTGACGGCTCTGGTTGATATGTACACAAAATGTGGCAGGGCAATGGATGCCTGGAACGTGTTTGAGAGCCAGGGAGACAAGAGCAATGTTGTTATATGGAATGCAATGATGAGTGGGTTTTGTGAAAATGGGTTGTGGAATAGGAGCTTGGAGTTATATTCATTATTAAGAGAAAGGAATTATGAAATCATGTCAAGCACTTGCTGCAGTGTATTGACTGCCTGTTCTGAGGGTGAAGATCTTGAGTTTGGCAGGCAGGTCCATTGTGATGTTGTTAGGATGGGGTTTGGGTCTGATCAGTATGTTCATACCTCTCTATTAACCATGTATGCAAAGTGTGGACTGATAGAGGATGCAGAGAAAGTTTTTGGTTCTGTATTAGGGAAGGGGGTCGAAACGTGGAATGCTATGGTCTCTGCTTATGTAGGTAATGGCTGGGTTCATGAATCTCTGCTTACTTACAATCAAATGAAAACAAGAGTTGTTGCATCTGATTCTTTCACAATATCAAATATTTTAACTTCGTGTAGTATAATTGGTTATTATGATTTTGGTAGATCGATTCATGCTGAACTGATAAAAAGACCAGTGCAAGCTTTTGTTTCAGTGCAAAGCGCACTGATGACCATGTACTCGAAATGTGGGAAACTAGAGGATGCTCTCGAGGTTTTCAGGAGAATGGAGGAGAAGGATGTGGTTGCGTGGGGTGCCATGGTGTCGGGTTTTTACAAAAATAAACGATATGAAGATGCAGTTGGTTTATGTAAAGAAATGGTGAGTTTCTATATGAAGCCAGACCGAAATATATTGGTGATGGCGATAAATGCCAGTGTGGGGGTTGAAAGTCTAGAGTTAGGCTGCTCTTTCTTTGGGCTCGCTATTAAGCTTGGGCAGGAATCAGATGCTTTTGTGGGGAGTTCTTTGATGGATCTTTATTCAAAATTTGGGCAGCCAGAAATGGCTAAAAGAATATTTTCTGGAGTTTCCAACAAGAACGTGGTGGTTTGGAATTCTTTAATCTCGTGTTATGCCCAAAATGGCCTCCCGGAGCTGTCTATCTCTGTTCTTCCCCAAATTGTACAGCACGGCTTAATCCCGGATGCTGTTTCAGTCACTACTGCACTTGCTGCAGTTTCATCAGTAGCAGCACTACTTAAAGGGAAGGCCATTCATGGTTACCTTATAAGATATCAGATCCAAGAAGATAATCAAGTGGGAAACGCCTTGACTGATATGTACATCAAAAGCGGATGCTTGAAATATGCAGAATGTATTTTCAATAACATGCCTGGTAGAAGCTTGGTCACGTGGAATTCTATGATTGCCGGTTATGGATCCCATGGCGAGTGCTTCAAAGCCATCAACTTGTTCGGTGAAATGAGAAGATCCGAAATTACACCAGATCATGTAACCTTCCTTTCCTTAATCTCTGCCTGCAACCATTCCGGTTTAGTAGATGAAGGCTTGAAGCTGTTCCAGTTAATGAGAGAGTATACGATCGAGCCTCAAATAGATCATTATGTCAATATCGTGGACCTGCTTGGTCGTACTGGGCAGTTGGATGATGCCTACAATCTCATACTGAACATGTCGATGGACCCTGAACCGAGCATCTGGCTATGTTTATTGTCTGCTTGTCGAGTCCATCGTAATGTAGAGCTCGGGGAGCTGGCTGCCCAGAACCTCCTGAAGATGGAAGAAACCCGAGGTAGCAATTATGTTCAAGTGCTGAATCTGTATGGGGAGGCTGGGATGAAAGAAAAGGCGGCAAATTTGAGGGCTCAGATGAAGCAGAAAGGGTTGAAGAAGATTGGTGGATGCAGTTGGATTGAGGTGAAAGATAGCACTGATGTTTTCTTCTCAGGTGATTCATCCTCCCCCAGGACAATTCAGGTATATCACACTCTTCATAGTCTCAGAAGTATTATGAAATGGAAAGGTGATTATAGTGAAAGTTGCCTACAATGACTTCATTCTTCTCATTTATCAACTCAATATTGTGTATCCTGATATTATAAATTATGAAAAATTCTATGGTGTTAATTGACACTTGTGGCTTCTATACTGCATACAACCATTTTTGCTTTTTGGATTATACAAGTATTACAAGCACGAGTTGACAATACACGGTACAACACGAAAAGTATACACTATTGTGAGTTTGTGACCAAATTTTCAATAAGGTAAGAGGCTTTGCCTTCATAATGGGGCAACCCCAGAGCTAAGTTGATCGTATTATTGGCTTGATAACCACAACTCCACGACATATCAAATTATACTTCCTGTAGGAACGGCCTACTGGCCTTCTTGGTTTGAACTGATCAGCTATCGACAATTTAGACTGATTTGCCTTTTTGTGGTATTTTGCTAACTATGATTACAAGGCGAGATTTACCTAATGCACACACTTGGGTTGTGACTGCATGTTTCTCTCGTGAACCAAAAAAGAAAAAGAACACAACGATCTTTCTTTCTTCAAATGAATATCAGATGAACAATCAAGAATTTTGTGTATGGAATACCAGATATGAGGTCTAAACACAATCTAATTCATTATCAAGCTTTTCACACACAATAGTTTATCAATGAATTACCCTTGAATATGCATGCCATAGTTGTTTCAGTTATACCTCTATATGAGAGCTCAGCTCTTGACCTTCTTCACAAAATGAAACTATAACCCTCATCTTTCACCAACACTTCTAGCAGAAAGAAAGTCCCTTTCGGTAGTTTAACGGTTTTCTGTCAAAATCTCCTTCAGCTCCTCTGTCTCTGCCCAGGCGTTTATTGCAGTCTGTTCTCAAGCGTTTTACAGAAAAATGTGAAAGGAGTGGTTAGCGCGTCTAGGAAAACTTGTGTATGAAGGAATGGACAACAAAATGGCGAAGATGAAAATGTCATTCTCTCTTGTCCTCCTCCACAACTTCTGCTAGTCCAAACACGTGCTCTGTTGACATTGATGCCTTCCTTTCCTTTCTTTCCAGTTTGCTCGTGAAGTCTCCTGCCACTTTTTTTACCCCACTGGCTGTCAGGGACAACGCCTCTTCCTCATCATCGCCAACTTCCTCAGAGTATGAGTATCTGCACAAATTTGCATTCAAAATCATAACCCCCCCGCTTTCCCTTCATCGTCTGATTGGATTCTCAGAACCCAAAGTCGAGATATTTTCTCAGAACTTCGCATTGCAGCAACTAGGAGGGATAAGGTTTTACTTAACCGTATAGGAGGTTGATACATCATTGATCAATTAGTGGGATTAATCGGATAAAAAGGGTTAATGAGTGGATTGCTAATAATAATAGAATAAGTATAGGATCCTGTACCTGGTAGGGTTATATGAAGGATCCCAGAGAACACATATCATCACCAACAGCAAATAGGCTAATAAAATCCAGAAAGCCGGAATAATCCAGGCTCTTCGCCACAATTCACTCAAAGGGTCACTTGCATTGAAGTATAACTAAACCATAAACCAAAAACCAAAAACCAGAAAACCATTGTTATTGTGGGTCATCAAAATCGAAATGCAGAGACATTAGGAAAAGGAGAAAGTGATTTTCCATTAGTCTGAGTAAAGAAACGGAAGAGAAAGGAGGGAAGAAAACCTCATAACCTATCCAGGCAACAGAAAGCAGAACTGAAATGGCAAGAGCATTGGTGAACCTTCTGTACAACTCAAGTTTGGCGTGGCTTCTCCGAACCTGAATTCCACATAGGTCAAGAATTTCAGTTGCATAGAAAGTGTGTACCTTTGTTCTAGTCCCATCCCAATTGAAGAGAACAGAAATATGCATTCAAATTAAGCACCCATAGATGGAAATAGTTATGAGCTTCCATGACAAGGGACCATATCATCACCTGAAGTTTCTCTAAAGTCTTCGATAATGATGAAAAAATCCAGACGATGAAGCAGGAATCCAGTAAAGCAACGGGTAGTACCAAGAAGAGCCTTGCCTTTCCAGAAAAGTCATTGATGTTCCCCAAATGCTCGACAAGCTCAAGAGCTTCAGAAGCCAGAAAGTATACCGCACCAAGAAGTAGTACTTTTGAGGTTATCCCTCCAAGGGTGGGTCTCACAACACCGTAACCCATTGCAACCACTAGAAGAAGTAGCCTTGAGACGGTTTTCTTGATGGCACTGAAGGTAACTGCCCAAATGGTAATTCCCATTGGCCTGCTTCCTGTGGAATTAAAATTGACATATTCAAAATACCAAAGAGCCATTTCACACATTCCAAGCCCAATAACAGCAGTTATGTGGTAGTGCAACTGTATTATATCCCTCCAGTATCTCGAGAACCGCAAAAACCATACGAGACCAAGAATGAGGTACGCCAGAGACATCAGGCCGTAAAATGTCATGAGTGGTGCCATCTTCCCCGGTAGATAACCTTCTGGATTTCTCCAAACAGTCTTTCCACTAATCAATGTGCCCTTGAGTTCTGGGTTGCAAAACATGAAATATAGATAATACATTCCCGTCTTATTGATTTCAATGTTTTGAAGCATCATATATGCCTCTTCATTTTTTCCCTCAAAAGAAGTCTGAATTCGTTTAGGCCACCCAGGGTTGTTAGGATCTTGGCGTATGATAACCTCTCCTACCTTACACGATCCATCCTTGGCAAGATCTGGGGTGCAGCATATTGCATCAGAGTTGAGATAATAGCCACCAATTCTATCCCTATCTTTGACGTCCAGTATAATGGCCTCAACCATTCCCGTACTCTGCTGCATCTCATTTTGCCTATTTGCAGCCTCTTTTGTCCTTCTAAAGGTGATGGACTCAAATCTGAAACAATGTGGGAAGGGAGAAGTAAACTGTTCATCCTATTTGGTTCACAATTTTTCGTTTATCAAAAATAACCGAATCATGATGGTTCTAGTTTAGAATAATTTTCAGTACTCAAGTGATTCAAAACATGCAAAACTTGGAAGTGTGGAAGTGACAACAGACAATATGATGGAAAATTCTTTAGTACTTAAACTACCATTAGAACAAAACTCTGAATTGAGAACACTGAAGGTTATTATATCCATGACTTAAATCTCATTTCGTTTCCCTGTTTTCTACACACCTCTGGCTTCATGACTGTACACACTGGCTAAACAACAGGATTCTACACACCTCTCCCTTGAATTTGAAGCAAATAAGACAGAGAAAATTGCATTTTTGATCCTTCAGTTATACCCATGGTACAAGCTTAGTCCCTGAGTTATATGCGTGACCATCTTTAACCCCTAAGTTATGCACAAAACAGTCCCTCGGGGACTATTTCTACCACCAATTTGTCACTTAATAAAGTGGCTAAATCGACACTCCATGCATAATTTATGAGTTAAAGATGATTACACATATAACTCAGAGATTAAGTCTGTACCACATGTATAACTAGATGACAAAAATGCATTTTTTTATTTCAATCCAATCAACAAGCAATACTCCTAGAACCAACTTTCCATACAATGCAGCTATGCAAATTCAAAAGAAAAAATGATAAATATCTCAAACCAAAAGAATGCAAACAGGCAGACAAAACAAGCAGTAAATATACTCAAAATGGCACAATGTTGACCAACAAAAATCAAAATAATAGTACCAACAATGACAATAGAATAGAAATGGGAAATAGGGCAAGTGAAGAAATGAACAAAAAAAAAAACAAAAAGATTGAATCTTTGATACCTGATGAATGACTTGCCATTGAGTGGTTTATTGGCGTCTTCAGGAGAGGGTTTGGGAGGGTCCTGTTCCTGCACCTTGGAAGCGTAAAGCCCTTCACTGCCGCCATGGAAGAAGAAGGAATTGAAGCGAGGAATGAAAGCCTCGTTCCCATATTCGTGGATCGACCCTTCCACCCCTATAACCCCACTCCCCACAATCACAAATTGAAATACCCACATTATGCCCATCATCAGATCACATTCATTATTTCCCCTGTATCTCATTTCACTCTCTCTTGCCCTTTCTTTTCAATTTCTTTCTCTCTCTATATATATTATATAAAATGTATATGCGTGTGTATAATATATGGGTTAAAAAATGTTGGGAAATCCCAGAGCAGAATGGAAGAAAGTGACTGGAGTTCTTGTAGTCCGTACAAGTTTGGTTCGATTTGGTTTGCTGCGTCAAGGAGTCAGACAAATGACCTATTAAAGTATGTAATTAATCCTCATAGGTTCAGGTTCATAGTCCCTTCATCAACTTTTCTTGGTTAAAGTACTACATGCCTTTTGTTTAATTTAATTCTTATATTTTTATTTTGTTCAGTTTAGTCTTTCTATGTAATATAATCACTGTTGCAAAAATCAGTCTAGCCTCTAAGCACTCCGGGACCGTGGCGATTTTCCCTCTAGGCGTCCGCCTAGGTGATCGGCTGCCTACGCGTCCGCCTAGCGCCTAACTCGACCGACTTAGCCGCCTAGCGTCTAGCTTGGTCGAGTTAACTTGTCCATTTCGATCGAGTTAACCCGGTCAGCTCGACCTTGCTAATTTTTTTCATTATATAGATATATATATATATATACTAGTTTTTTTACGCGATTTGCGCGAATGGGATAATGCCCAATGATTATTTTTAAATAAGTATTTCAAAGTATATCAACGCAATATTATATCGGAGATGTTCATGCATATGTAAATAAATATTAAATTTATTTATTTAAATCGGTAATTCAAAATATATAAATGCAAGATAATATTTATTGAATTTTCTAATTCCCCTACATATTTCATGCATTGTGAGATGTGTGTCGTAGGTTATCATGTGAAAGTATTGAACAAAATATTAATATTTATTATATTTGTATAAAATACTTGGTAAATAAATATATATAATGTATTTTGTATTATAACTTTGATATTTAATTACAAGATAATGTAAAAAGAAGACAATGGACAATGCACTGAATATAATAAATTAATAAATTTGAAGGTAATGAATCTTTTAATTGTAGAAAATAAAGATAATATAACTAATGAAATTATATCTATTTTAAAATTTTTTTATAATGAATTATTTTTTTTAAAAAAAATAAAGGCATTATAGACATCTACTTCTAAATTAATTAAATGCATATGTATTATTTTTTGTTGTAGTTACTACTTTATTTAGTTTAATAAAAGTAATAAAGTGGCGTATATACTTTTCATCAACAATAATGCAATCATTGATTTTTTTTAAAAAACATACAAAAAATATTAATGCAAAAGTATAATTGAAATATTAAGTTTTTTTCTGATCTAAATAATCAAAAGAATATTAAGTTTTTTTCTGATCAAATGATTTTTAAAGTTCTTGATTTATAATTTTTGATGCTTAACTTTGAATGTTATGTATTTAGTCAAACTAATTATTTGAACAAAGTTTATGTTAAATTTTATATTATATATATTTTAAATATATTTTAACATATTCGTAGTATATGTTTAACAATTATGCCAACTCTAATTAAGATGTGGTTCAAAACTAAGACTTTTCTTATAGAAATTAATGTGTAAGTTAAAATAATAAATACTTAACGGAATATTCCGTTACTAAAGTTTATGCTAACGGAATTTAAGTTATTTAAGGGAAGAAAATAATATAATAGAGGGTAAATAAGGAAAATCAATAAAAAATACTAAAATAAAAATAATATGAACCATTCATTTTAAGAAACAATAGTATAATATGAACCATTCATTTTAAGAAACAATAGTATAATATGAACCATTCATTTTAAGAAACAATAGGACCGACATTTTTTTGTTCCAGTTAAGGGCCTAACATTATTGGCACTTATTAGAATTGTAGAGATGTAGATGTAGATTTAGATGTAGATGTAGATATATATATATATATATATATATATATATATATATATATATATATATATATAGATACACACCCATACATATATATAATATGACGTATATATACCCGTAGACTAGTTTGATACTTTGAATCTTTGGATGATTGAAGTATTTGAGTATTTCATATTTGCGTATTTTTTTAAATTTTTTAATATTGTTTTGATGTAATGACTTGTAAATTATCATTATTTCATTTATTTGGATGTGTTATTTGATTTAATGTTGAAAACATCCTCATTAAAATTGTCAAACTGTAAGTTTACCACTGTTTTTTTTTGCTCCCGCCTAACGCTGCCTAGATTCCGCCTAGGCGCTGCCTGGGAGCCTAGCGCCTACTGCAACCATGGATATAATTAAGAACAATAGTTAACGGTGTTAATATTACCGTTAATTTAGCTTATGCGGCGCTGATATCATTGCTATGACATACTAATTTATTTTGGACATACTAATTTAATATATTGCCTTATTGGTGGTAAAAAATAATTAATTTTAAATATTTATAAAGTAATATATGAGTAGGAATATAAATATCATGATGTGACAATGATGATGTCAGCGCCATGTAACCTAAGTTAACACTAATATTAACACCGTTAACTATTGTCTTTAACCACACCACTTTTAAAGTGCATAGACTAAATTGAACAAAACACTATAGTACGGGGATCTCGTAGGTATTTTGACCACTTTTCTTCATTTATTTTCAAGTACCGAACAATAAATCCACATTTTGTAAAATAAGATTAATCTAATCAAGTTTTAAATATCTGTCCTCGAAAGAAGTAAGTGAGTAGGCTGGGTGGAACATAATATATGTATTTAAAAACTATAGAAGATAACACTTTTCGTCTCTAAGTTATAAGGTGACTGTAGAATTCGTCCCTGAGTGTTTGTCATGCTCATTTTTCGTCCTTAAGTTAACATTAGCGTTGCACCTTTCGTCCTTTCATGCTCACTTTTTGTCCCTGAGTTATACTAAAATTGCACATTTCGTCCCTAATATTTTATTAGTAAATGGACAAAAAGTGCAACGTCAATGATAACTTAGCTTAGAGACAAAAAAATAAATATGTCCAACACTTATGGACGAATTCTACAATTAACTTATAAATTAGGGACGAAAATTACAATTTTCTCTAAAAATTATAAGTTTAATTATTATCCTTTTTAGTATTGTTTATCTCTCTTGTGGTTACTCTGCATAGGCCGAGTGAACTTAATTTCACTGTGTTATTAATTCAAGGAGTTTTTAATTAGTACTCCGTATAGGTTGAATGTAGTGGACATGTTAACAAATATGATGAATGTTAATTATACAAATAAGAAATGTAGTCATAGGTAATGTTTATTTTTTTATTTTTTATTTTATTTTATTTTTTTACCGGTAGAAGACTAGAAGAGAACCCCCCCAAAAAAAAAAAAATTATTATTAATGACTCTCCTCAAACGAGAAATACATAGACTATCTTTAGTCCACAATTGCTACAAACTTACAACTTCATAAAAGATAACTCGAGCACTCGAATACTCCAAACATGTTAAAGAGAAGCATTAGTACAAAATGAATTATCTGTATTTGAAGTAAAGGATTATTTACATCTAAAATACTTCAGACACAAATTGGTTAAACAATTTGTGTCTTAGGTAACATCAGACACAGATTGTGTGACATACAATCTGCGTCTGGTCCTATATATATGTGTCACTTAAATTTCTCACTGATAACCTATATCTCATTTACATGATTCTAATAATTCAGAGATTTCTCACTGGACCTCAAGATACTATACGTCACCCCTGTAACCCAATTCACTACCATTGTCTCAAAATCATACTATAAATAACACAACGAAAGCCCATTCCTAATGCCATTTGAATGGCCTCAAAGGATTGCCTACACTTCAAATTCATCCTAACTATATGTACCAATATTACTAGTTAATTAATGTTAATTTCGAACATATTTAACATAATATATTATCGATTTTAACATTATCAAGACTTGAAACTAAAATCTCATAAATACGATGACACTATCAAACTTAAAAATATATTTATTTAGAAAAAAGGATAAAACTCAAACTCTATAAAGTCTGATGTGTGAGTATGATAGAATGCTTAGAGCTTGATAGGCTGTTTTAGTGAGGGAATTGAAAGGGAGAAAAGTTGTTTATTCATTATTGAAGCAAGCAGAAGAAGAAGTTACAGAGAGAGATAGGAAGCAGCAGCAGCATTATATATGCTGGCAGCCATGTAACAGAATTAACAGAATGAAAGGAAAAGGAAATTACAAAAAAGCCCTTAAAGGCTAGGCTAATATGTTAAACAGACAACCAGTTAAGCAACAAGTAACAAACTTATTATTTTGACACCCCCCCCCCTAAGCTGGAGCATGAATGTCTTGAAGGCCCAGCTTAGAGTGGAAAATATCAAAACATGGCTTAGGTAAGGCCTTGGTAAAGCCATCTGCAGTTTGTCCCTTGAATGAAATGGAAAGCAGTTTTACAACACCTTCATTAACCTTTTGCTTGACCACATGACAATCAATCTCAATGTGCTTAGTTCGTTCATGAAACACATGATTCTCTCCAATAGCTATAGCAGATTGATTATCACAAAACAATACACTTGGACTGTCAGGATGCACTTTCAAATCTGCCATCAAATATAAGAGCCATTGAATTTCACACACAGAAGAAGCCAAAACCCTGTATTCTGCCTCTGAAGATGATCTAGAAACAGTGGCTTGCTTCTTTGTTTTCCAAGAAACCAATGATTCCCCTAAGTAAATGCAGAAACCAGTGATGGATTTCCTTGTCTCTGGACAAGTAGCTCAGTCTGAATCTGAAAAGCCATAGAGCTTGAGGTGAGACTTGGCTGGATAAAACAAGGCTTTGCCAGGATCCCCTTTCAAATATCTTAATACTCTGTGAGCTGCAACAAGATGAATGTCTCTAGGCTGATCAACAAACTGACTTAGCTGTTGAACAGCATAAGTGATATTTGGCCTAGTATTTGTGAGATACAATAGCTTTCCTATTAATCTTTTGTAGACTTCAGGGTTATCAAGTTGTGTTCCTTCAGTATTGGTGAGTTTCTGTCCTGCAGTGAAGGGAGTGTATGCAGGTTTAGCTTCCAGAAAACCATATTCTTTCAAGATATCTAGGGTGTACTTTCTTTGACATAGATTGAGGCCATTAGGGGATCTGAAAGCTTCTATTCCAAGGAAATAATTCAACTGTCCAAGGTCTTTAATCTTGAAAGCCTTGTCTAGAAAGAGTTTTAACTCATCAATCAGGTGAGGGTGTGTGCCTGCAACAAGAATATCATCCACATAGACTAAGAGAACAGTAAATGAGTTCCCTGATGCCTTAGTGAACAATGAGGAGTCAGCTGTGGACTGTTGGAAATCATTATCAAGTAATGCCTTTGTCAATTTTGCATTCCATTGCCTGCTAGCCTGTTTTAGGTCATAGAGAGATCTCATTAGTCTGCAAACTTGTTTAGGATTCTCACTTTGAAAACCTGGGGGTAAAGTCATATAAACTTCTTCTTCCAAATCACCATGTAGGAATGCATGATTGATGTCTAATTGCTGAATATCCCAACCTCTTACAATAGCCACTGCCAGAAAAGTCCTGATGGTAGTCATCCTAGCTACAGGAGAAAAAGTCTCAACATAATCCACCCCTAGCTGCTGAGTATAACCCTTAGCAACAAGCTTTGCCTTATGCCTTTCTATGGACCCATCAGCCTTGTGTTTGATCCTATAGACCCACCTACATCCAATGGGAGATTTTCCTTTTGGGAGTTCTGTTAGTATCCAAGTCTTGTTCTCAACAAGTGCTTGTATTTCAGATTGCATGGCCTTTCTCCAAGACTCATGTTGCACTGCTTCATTATAGGATTGTGGCTTATGCTCAACAGAAATGGAGGATGCACAGAGCCTTTGAGATGGAGACAAATGCTCATAAGATATGAATTTTGTAACGGAGTGTGGAGAAGTTTTAACCTGCATGTCATTGCTGACCATTGAGTGGCAGTAATAGTCCAGCAACTTTGTGGGAATACTTTTAGGCCTTTCTGATATTCTCAATGATGGTTGAGCATTATTTACTTCATACCTGTCTGATTCTGATGTCATATCATCATCTGTTCTATGAACAGGTTCACAAGTTGATTCATAGTTTTGAGGTGAACTGCTTTCTTCTAAAACTGCATCATGTACTGCGTTATGTGTGAGATTGCCTTCAGGTACCTCAGGTATCCAATTCACTCAATGTCCCTGGTCCAGAGATTCTTGTATCATTTATATCCTAGAACAAAAGGGGAGAAGGATCAAGTTCCTCAGCTTCAAGTGGTTCTGAGCTGATCTGTGCAACATCTTCTTTGAAGGGGAAGTTCTGTTCATAGAAATGGACATCCCTAGAGACAAAGAAATCCCTGTCAATGATATCATACAATAGATAACCTTTCACATTGGCAGGGATTCCTAAAAAAACGCACTTTCTGGCTCTTTGTTGCATTTTGTTCCTTCCTTGTGCAATAGTGGCACCATAACATAAACAACCAAAAGTTCTGAATTGATCATATATCACCTGCTTGCCAAACAGTATTCCAAAAGGGGTATTACCATCCAAAATAGGAGAAGGGAGTTTGTTAATGGTATAACAAGCATGTAAGACACAATGTCCCCAAAACTCCATAGGCAAACCAGATTGGAATCTAAGAGCTCTGGCTACATTTAGAAGATGTTGATGTTTCCTTTCTGCAATCCCATTCTGTTGAGGTGTATATACACATGACTTTTGATGTATAATTCCCTTCTCATTAGAAAAATTAGACATGAGAAATTCAGTCCCATTATCTGTTCTTACAGTCTTAATGCTTGCAGAGAATTGAGTGTGGACATACTGACAGAAATTCTGAAATAGCAACTTGACTTCTAATTTATTTTTCATTAGATGCAACCAAGTAAACCTACTATGGTCATCAACAATAGTTAAGAAGTAGTATTCTCCCTTTAAGGAAGCAATAGCAAAGGGGCCCCAAACATCCATGTGAGCTAAATAAAAACATC
Organism: Ipomoea nil; assembly: GCF_001879475.1. Lineage (NCBI taxonomy): Eukaryota > Viridiplantae > Streptophyta > Magnoliopsida > Solanales > Convolvulaceae > Ipomoea > Ipomoea nil. Next base: position 3,118,115 of record NW_017618360.1, on the reverse strand, counting down.
TTTCAGCTCTAGAAAAACTGACAGGAAATGTTGATTTCTTGTGTTTGGCAAAATGACATACATCACAAGGAAAATCAGAAGGCTTAACAGAATATCCATGCTTTATTCCTTTCAAAAGATGTATCTTATTTATGGGATAATGCCCTAGTCTATTATGCCATTGCATTAAGGACAACCTATTACACTGAGCATCACAAGTTTCATCAGCATAATGTTTCTTTCCTCTGACAGGTGGTTCTGTAACCAGGTATAGTCCATCTTTCTCCTTAGCAAAACCAACCACTGTCCCATGAGGACCCTGGACATTGCATGAATCACCATTCATAATAATTTTGCAAGACATCTGTTTAGCCAACTTGTTAACAGATATAATATTGAATGAAAAAGCAGGAATATATAAGACATCTCTTAATAGCAGGTTTTTATCCAGTCTGACTTCCCCTATGTGAGTTACTTTAGCTGTTTCTCCATTAGGCAATCTCACAAACACTCCATGTATGGTTTGATGTCTTTCAAAAAACTCTAGGGAACAGGTAATATGGTCTGTTGCCCCTGAATCCAATATCCAAACAGATGGTGAAGTCAAAACATTGTTAACATGCAGATTGGAAATATAACTACCTTCACTGGAGTTCTCAGAGGTTTTCCTGAATGCAGGCTTTATTCCAGAGCTGCTCACTGTCACAGCAGCATTAGAGGATGCTTGGGATGCTTGATTTCCTTGACTTTGTCCTTGCAACAAGGACAACAACCTTTGAAGTTGATCAGCTGATATCCCTATATCACCAACTTGGTTTATAGAAGGACTCACAGCCTGTTGAACTTCCTGAACCTGTCTGTTTTTAGATTTGTAACCATGCACCCAACCAGGGGGATAACCATGCTTCTTATAACATTTTTCAATGGTATGGCCAATCATCCCACAGTATGTGCATTTAGGAACATTCTTCCCCCCATTACCATTGAATTTCTTCTTTGTATTAGAAGCTGAAACTGCCACACTACTATGTTCATCTGTAGGTTGGTTTTGACTATTCTGAATAACATTGGACTGAACTAGGTCACTGCTTCTCTGACTAATGGAACCATTGATTTTTCTCTCCATTTTCAAGGTCATATTAAGAACCTTTTCCATCTCTGGAATAGGATCCATCACAAGCACATTGGACTTAACAGATTCATAATCATCACTGAGTCCTTCCAAGAACCTAATTACTTGATCATCAACTCTTTCTTTTTGTATCTTGCTTAGGAGAGTACAGGAACACCTAGGAAGACACTCACACAGTGTTATAGGTCTCATAGCATTCATTCTCTCCCATAACGCATGACTCTTAGTAAAATACTCATTAATGGTCATGTTACCTTGCACATTCCGGAAGATCTCATTCTGTAGCTCTGCAATCCTATGCGGATCTGCCTGTGAGTATCTCTTCTCGAGGATCTTCCAAATGTCTGCTGCTAACTCATAATAGAGAACACTTTCGGCGATTGTTGAATTGAGAGATTTCAAGAGCCACGAACACACAACATTGTTACATCTCTTCCATACTCCAAACTTTGGATCATTTTCAACTGCTTTAGGGATAGATCCACTGGCAAATCCGAACTTGTTTTTCACTTCTAGAGCCATCTTCATTGATCTACTCCACGAAGCATAATTGTGCTCGGATAAGGCCGGTGAAACTAACACTAGATTCGGATTTTCAGTGATATGTAGGTATAGCGGATCATCAAATTCATCATTCCGCTGGATCTGATTCTGATTTGCCGTCTGTCCGGCAGAGCTTCCTTCGCCGGCGGCTTGATTGTTCATTGTGACTGCAGCAGCGTATGTATGCCGCTCTGATACCATGATAGAATGCTTAGAGCTTGATAGGCTGTTTTAGTGAGGGAATTGAAAGGGGGAAAAGTTGTTTATTCATTATTGAAGCAAGTAGAAGAAGAAGAAGTTACAGAGAGAGATAGGAAGCAGCAGCATCATTATATATGCTGGCAGCCATGTAACAGAATTAACAGAATGAAAGGAAAAGGAAATTACAAAAAAGCCCTTAAAGGCTAGGCTAATATGTTGAACAGAAAACCAGTTAAGCAACAAACCAGTTAAGCAACAAGTAACAAACTTATTATTTTGACAGAGTATAAAATATAAATTTGTGAAAACCTTTTAAGTTGTGTGAAATACAGAAATGGGCTTCAATCCATAACCATTAAACCGTCCATAGAATTCTGTCTTATCAATGGGTAATGACTAACTTTATATTATGTGTTATGCATGGTTGCAGTAGGCGCTAGTCGGGCGCCTGGGCAGCACCTAGGCGGAATCTAGGCGGCGTTAGTCGGGCGCAAAAAAAACAGTGATAGACTTGCAGTTTGACAATTTTAATGAGGCTGATTTCAACACTCAATCAAATAACACATCCAAATAAATGGAATAATGATAATTCATAAGTCATAACATCAAAACAATATTAAAATTTAAAAATACTCAAATATGAATACTCAAATACTTCAATCATCAAAAAATTCAAAGTATCAAACTAATCTATATATATATATATATATATATATATATATATATATATATATATATATATATATATATATAATGAAAAAATATTAGCAAGGCCGAGCTGATCGGGTTAACTCGATCAAAATGGACGAGTTAGTTTGGCTAAGTTAGACGCTAGGCAGTCAAGTCGGCCGAGTTAGGCGCTAGGCGGACGCCTAGGCGGCCGGTCGCCTAGGGGGGAATTCTCCACGGTCTAGGGGCGCCTAGCGCCTAGGCGGGCACCTAGACCGATTTTTGCAACAGTGGTGTTATGTACTTATGAGGTCTACAAATTAAATAATACAATACACTCAATAATAATCCATTAATTAACTTATTTATTATATATATTCATCACAATCGCTAAATATTAAAGATTATATTTAAACCAATTCTTTAGTTTCAAGTATTTTACTATAAGAAGATGCATGTTATTTAACTTATGACGCGGTGTCGTATTTATTAATTATTAATTTATAATTTTTAAGTTTAGCTAGTACACATTCATTTAACCATTTTAACATTCCACTTCACCTTATATTATACACATGTTATTTATACATAAGTAACTTTCAGTCTTCCAATTTATAAGTTTGGTATTCTAATATATTGGGTCAAATGCACAAGCTAATTAATCCGATAAGTGACCGTGGGTTTGAAGATGACAAGTTGGGCTAGACTTGGAACAGATTCTTCTTCCCCAAAAGGTTAAATCCCTAATAGCTCAGTAGACGAGGTCGGTGCACACAAGAGATCTGTCCAAAGAGGTTAAATGCTGATGCGCATAAGGGATCTACCCACTTTAAACATAATCTTCACACTGTCACTGTCGATATTTGAATTGATCTTTCTTCAATTTCCAAATATAATACTACCTACTGAACCAATAAGCTAAGCCCGTGTGGACTCCTCTATCATATTCTAGCAGTAGTAATCACACTCATAACAATCTATTGCTTTATTTGCAACTTCTTCCTCATATTTCAAGCTAATTTTTTTTTTTTTGAAAAATATTTCAAGCTAATTAATTTGATACTCATCACCATCACGCTGCCGGCCCGGCCTTGATATATTTTACTTGCTACAAATTTCTAATTAAAATGTTATTCCAAATTTCTTTACTTCAAATCTTATAATACATTCATGCATGCATTCGGTACTTAAATATTCAAAAGTATTTATTTAGTACACATTCATTTAACCATGTTAACATTCCACATTTCCACTCAACTACCTCATACTATACACATGTTATTTATTCACAGGTAGCTTTCATCTAGTAGCTTTCACTTTTAATTTATAAATTTAGATAATCTTATAAGGCAGACAGATTAGGTTAGGCTTGACGAGTAAAGTAGACTTCATGAAAGGCAAGTCGAGACCTAATAGATCAAGAAAATCAGCTAGGTTAAAAGGGACGGTGGATAACGATGATTGTCCAAGTTTTAATTTGTTAAAGCAAAGTTTTGGTTAGAATTATAGTTGTATGCCCAAATTAGTTAGGAAGAGAGATATAGGACATCATGCCCTAATATTTGCAATCTATAACTTTATTTGCAACTTCTTCATCATATATCAACCTAATATATATTTACATACCATCATTATTGCATGCCCTAATATATTTTTTTGTCCTCCAAGGGTAAGGATGGCAAAGCACTACTCTAGTCTCTAAGGCTTGAATAATCCAGCCAAGATATCTGGTTAAATTGGAAGAAACTCGTGTCATCTCATTCACGTACACCTATGAATAATGTCACGTTTCGATAACATGCATGATATTGAACTCGACCCTTCAAACCTTCGTTCAACAAAACTATTATTCATTTCCCCCCTTTTTTTTACTTGCTGAAATCTTATACACATTCATTTAATACTCAAAGAATTCAAAAGTAAGCACTCGTCATTTAGCACACATTCATTTAACCATGCCATTTGAACATGCCAATCAATCAACCACCTTATATTACACACATGTTATTACTTACAAATTACATGCATGTAGCTTTCGTCTAGAACTTAATTAGTATGAATTCATCAATGTTACAGTAAAGATTCATTGTAGCTATCATCATCTTACATATTACTATCATAGAAAGTAAAATATTGTCAACATGACCACATTCATGCAATATTAATAGGGAACTAGGTACAATGTTTGGTACACAACATTCATGGGCAGATTGGATGGCAATAGATAATATTGATAATTATATATTAAATATTATTTAATATTGTATAATTGTTCCTCCATATTTTGTAACATAGACTTTTACAAGTCTCAATTGGGGGAACATGTGTTGAAACTCAAAGCCAATATTTGTCACTGGTCTGGGGGTATTGTACATGATAGCTTGGCGTGTTGTACTGTCGCAGTCTTCTAGCTTCTAGGGATAATATAATTAAAGTGATAAACTATTCAATAAATAAATAAAAAGTTTGAAAATTCAAAACTTTTGTGCAAATATTCCTGCAGTTGCCCATATCTTTTTTTTAAAGTTTTTAGACGGAAATCTGCCGTTACTATCGAGAATGTACATTGAAAGAATTTACTTTGTGACCTTAACTGGTAAAGAATCACAATAAGGTAAACTAGTTTAGGGTGTTCGTAGCTAGCTTACTGACTCAAACCAAGAATGTTAATAAGCCGCTCTCATTAAAATTCGAACGTAGAACATTGTGGTCGTTACTAAGCCAACAGTTTGACCAACTCGGCTAAGGTTGCCCCTAATCGTCCGGATCCATATCTTTGATTTACGAGAAAGTGTGCAATTATTATCCGAATATGAGCTCTAAGTGAAGCTTGTCTTGTGACCCAAGCCGGCAAAAGATCACAATGGTATAAAACAGTCTAAGTTGCTTATAACTGATCAATTGACTCATACTGAGAAGACCAATAGGTAGCTCACATGCAGGAGAACTTTTGTGCAAAATTATTCAAAAAATAAATAAGTTGAAGTTTGAAAATTCAATACTTGTGTGCAAATATTCCTGCAGTTGCCCATATCTGTAGTGTACAAATTACGGCTAAATTATTGGGGAAATGCCCATGAACGTGACAAAAATGGAATACAAGATTATTGTGGGGGCCACAGAAGTTTCCATGAATGGGAAGCAAAATGTTCTTCCATACAAAAAATTGAAACCACAGAAAATAAAGTTATAGTGGTAATAATAAATTTTTACAAGTCATGAGTCATGATTGTTTAGAGAGTGTTACTCTCGTTATTTGAATTGATTGCGTATAATTTTATTTTATTTTTTTGAATAAAAAATATATTATCTAAGTAAATATGATTAATCAAGAGTCCAAGACATTAAAAAATAAGAGTAAAATGAGAATATGTATGCCACAAGCTTATTATTGAACCTTCTTTTAACCATAAAACCAATATTATCGTCCCTTTAACTTGTAGTTATTAATTACTCGTGATATTTTGTGAAAATATTATACTTATTACATGAGTTCTATTAATTGTATAGAAAAAAATATATAATCTCAATAACTAATGACCAATCAAAACATCACAGTAAAAATATGGGTAGTAAGTACAATGTATACCCAACAATCTTCTAAACTTGTTATTGTTGGAAAACCATTCAAAAAGAAATTTTTTTGAGATTCTTTTTGTCCCACATTGATTTTACAACTAGTCTTTAATTTTCTTCCTTTATAATATTCTACCTTGAAGAAGCCGGAGAACCCCATACACGGCATCGCTTGGTTCAATTCCCCTCTCTTTTCCTCTCCACAATATTTAAAAGGGCTTAGAAAGGTAGAATATATGTTATAAAGGAGGAAAAGACTAGTTGTAAAATCAATGTTAGACAAAAGGCCTCTCAAGAAGCCTTCTTTTTGAATGGTTTTTTGATAGTTATTAGATTTTTTTTTTTTTTTTTGTGACGAAGGAAATTCACATTTATTATTATTCAAGTGTATGTATTATGTAAACTTTGATCCTAAGTTTATATATATTATAGTGATAATGGATTGATGGAGATTGAAATCGGAGAATTTTGATTAACATGAATTCATGTTGGTTCATTCGAGTTGATCAATGAATGATAACATCATATGGAGTTGTATAGCTAGTGACTTAACAATTCATTATTTGTTCCCTATAAATATGATATATTAATCGAGCAAAAATATAATATATATTTTAATGAACAAATATCCACCCAATAAGTGAGTAGCAAGGTGGACAACAGCCAAGTAAAACGGGCCCGATACATGAGAAATGTTCAACCGACAGGATCCTAAACATTTCCGAAACAGAAAATATATAATATATAATTACCATTAATGTTAATTTTACTGCTAAAAATACGTTATAAATTTCCCTAAACCCAAAGAAAGTAAAAAAAAAAAAAAAAAAAATCAATGGTCCCAAAAAAGGGTTTGTTTTCAATGGGGCTGAGTCTTCTGGTGGACTCAAGAAAATATTGTGTAAAGGGAAGTGGACCATGACTTAGTCATACCTTCTTATGCTTCTTCCATGAAAATATAAGTATTTGTCCCGCTCATATTCAAAGTATATGCAATTACTTTGACAATAAAAATAAAAATAAAAATAGAATTTAGAATTTAAAAGAATGCCAAGATATTTCCGAGAAATCCCCAAAAACCCTTTTTCTTTTTCCTTGTAATTTACTTTGAGTGACCTCCATTATCGATCATTATAGGTTTTGTTGTTATATATATAAGTATATGAATATGATGATGATGAACCCAGTATCCCAGCTAAACCCGGGATATTGATCTGTCCGGGATAAGAACAGAACATGGATAACGATAATACTACTACGAGGTTAATCCAACATGGGATTAATCTAGCAAAGGAGCTGGAAGCCAATCTTCATACCCTAGCCAGCCAGCCGCCGGAAGCCGTTTCTGCAAGCTGCGACGAGATCATTAGGGTTTTTACTAGCGCGAGGGAGACGATAGGGCGGGCGCCGCCGCCACCGTCGCCGGCGCCGTCGAGTTTGCAGCCGTATAGCCTGGCCATGATCCAGGAGGCGCCGCCGCCGCAGCAGCAGAGCGGTGGTCAAGCACTTGACTTGTTTCATCAGGTGGCGGGCGGCGAGCAGGCGGCGGGGAGCGGAGGCGAGGTGGCGGAGCCGCCGAGCAGAGGGCTCGGCGCCGGGGCTTCTTCTTCGCAGACCCAACGGAGAAGGTGACTGTGAAACTTAATTCTTTTATCCATTCGTTCCCATTTCTATTTTTTAAGGTTTCTTTGAACTTTCCTAGGATTTAGGTTAACTACTAATTACTTTAATTATTTTAATAACACAGATAGTGTGAAATGTGTGAGCCTCAAATCTTACTAGGAAATGTGAAACTAGAAATTTAGGCTTTTCATTAATTCAACAATATTGTTCTTAAACAAAAAAATTCTAGTCATTTCATGTGTGCTACACACACCTTAATTAAAAGGTTACTACTTTTTTGTACAAATTTAAATAATTTCATTTAAGAAGTTTACAGCGAAATCAGTTAATTTGAAAGGAATTCATAAATATACAAACTTTTCTCATTAACACTTTAATTAAGTAATTCAAGCTAAGATTGTATATATATACATACAAAAGTACAAAACTTCATATGTGTGTACTATGTTTTGTGAATATTTCAAGATCAAGAGGGTAAACACTTTTACAATAACTACGATAGTTTCATTATTATGATATATCAATAAAGATTCGAAAGAGATGACTTATATGTATGTGTGTGTAAATTGTTAGATTGACTTTAAACAAATGTCGATACCCCTTACTTTAATTTGTTGAAATTTACAATGTACAGTACTAATTTACTATATCGAACAAATCATATACTAAAACTCTCAATAATAAATCAGCAGATGTTATATTAGCAATGTCTTTTTTCTGTTAGGAAAGTTTGAAGCATTCAAGTTAGGGTAAAGATCTTTGAGTTTGACTTCACAAGGATAAGGACAATGAAACTTAGGCTCACTACAAATGACCGAATCAATGTTCCTTAATTAAGTACCAAAATGTTGTGCACTTTGATGATGAGATCCTGACCTTTTTCCTTACGTTTTCATCATATATGATAAGTCCAAATCTTAGTATCTTCGATGGCTTAGTTAGTTTTTTTTTTTGAAAATCGATGGCTTAGTTAGTTAATTATATTATAATAATATATCAATGTCTAGTTTGAGTGATGTGTTATTGTTTATTGGTTTATAATTCTAAATAATCATGATTCAAAAGACGAATGTTTTATTATTATATTATAAATAATAATAATATCAATAAAATACAAATTCCTCACTTCTTTCTCTCATTCAAAACCGTGCATGAGACTTTCATCTCACACGGCTCCTAAGTGATAAAAGAAAGAAGATGGGTTCTTCTTTCTTTTTTGATTACCTTCCTCGCGTATGTATAAGACCGAATCCATTCGATTTCTAAAAAGGATTACTAATCCTGAACTTTTCGAGGAATCCTTCATCAGTGGTTGTGAATGACTGATTTTTTCAATCTTTTCGACCTTGGTTCCGTAGGAGCAAGTCAGAAAGATTGAGAAATAGAACCATCTGATTTCATTCGTTCTCAATAGCCACGAGATGATCATCTTAGGGTGATCCTTTTGTCGACGGATGCTCTTATTACACTCGTAGTCTCTGAAGGATGAGAACCAACTATGTAGCATCTACTATGTAGTCTATGATGCAGATAGTAATATTGAATATAGGTCCATAATTAGGTGATAACCAACCTTAACTTGTGAACTACGAACTTATGAAGAATCGCACCGCACCTGGATACGATTGCACTGCAAGGTCCTCCAGACATGTCTAAGAGTTGTAACAGTGCAATTATGTATTAAGTGCAATGCAATCATTTACTAGTTCGAATTTGCATGTTAAGGTTGATTCTCATTTCTCACCACCTGATTAGAAATCACTGAATATAACTATATATGTATAGTATTTTCAGTTTTTATTTTGTTGTTGTATTAGGTATCATCAATGTTGATATTCATTGTGCCCGCTGATATAATTAGGTATATCATGTATAATTACACATAGTAGTATTATTATTATTGTAGAAAAATATCAAAAAAACAAAAATTAATGTGAACCTAAAATCTTTGGAAAATCACGATATTGGACTGATAGGTATTGATCATAACATAAAGTTTGACGGGTCGAAACGTTAAATCACAATTATATTATATTTCGTTCCAATGTTTACGACGTGGGAACATAAAGCTGCATGTGTATGACTGCAATACATAGTATTTTATTTTATTTTTGCGTTCTCATTTTGATTCCGACAGAAACCCCATTTCGATAAAATTATTGTTCTTCGATTCCTTTTCACTTTTTTTTTTTTTTTTTTTTTTTTTTTTGGAAAGGGATTCGTTTTCACTTTTTAAATATTATGTTGTATATTCCATTTGGTGGTTGGGACTTTTTTGTGCATCTACATTCTATGTTCATTTCCTGTGACTTCTTGAAAATGAATGCTTCCCAGAATTGTAGGACAACTTGCATATAAGAACAACCCACATAATTTTAAATTGCCCTCAACACGGCAACACTTTTTGGATTTGATAGTGACACATGTGTGTGAGTGTCGAAAGACGCTATTATATTTTGTACTAATTACAATCATATATATTATCTGGGTACAGTTATATTGGGTATTGTTTGTATTTGTTACTATAGTACCTAATACAATTAAACATATCAGACCATGCATGATCATGCTTAGTAGTTAACACAAAACTCGACTCAACTAGACATTGTGACCATACATAGTACAAAAACCATTGAATTTGAAGATTTTGAATTTTTTCTTTATTATAGGGACAGCCTTATTCGAGTTGGTCGGGTTGTTGGTTTGATAACCATAAAGTTCTAAGTTTCATTATGATCTTTTATTATTGACTAAGGTCATGAGACGTTTTTAATTCAGAACATACATTTTATTTAAGTAGCGATAGTAAGTTTTTTGGTAAATCAAATAATCTTTATTATTGAATTGATCTTAGCTAATAATGATGGCATCATATATATGTGGTTTTTGAGTGGTAGGAGGGAAGAGACAGACAGAACTACTGTATATGTACTTGCTCCTCAAATGGGAAATCTTGACATGCCTCCTGAGGATGGCTATACATGGAGGAAATATGGTCAGAAAGACATCCTGGGTTCTAGATTCCCAAGGTAATTTTATCCATGTTACATATTAACATGTTATTCATGTTACATATTAACATGTTGTTAATACTGTAATAAGGTATGTACTCATTCCCTACCTACTCCTTCAATATTATGTTTCTACAGTCATTCACGAATCCGAATATATTTAGAATTATTTAAATCATTTCTGAATCTAATTCACATCTAGTATTACCTTCACCCGTCTCGTCCTAAATCTCATTTAATATGTTCCAAATTACATATGTACTATTAGGTAGCACTACTGGAAATTCTGAAATTTCCGACCACCTGAAAGTTATCTTAAATCAAGTTAATACCAAAAAGTGGTCGGAAATAGCAACAAAGGTTTTTCCGGATACCAAAAGTGGTCGGAACAAGGCTTTTGACTTGATTTAAGATCACTTTTAGGTGATCGGAAATTTCATAATTTCCAGTAGTGATATATCAAATTTTCACTCCCAACTAACTTGCATATATTAATAGGGATTGACAGTATTGAATAACCTGTATTATATATTCTTTGTCACAAGAATATATAATATATACACACAGCTGGTTGTTGATCAGATCAACAGACTAGGACTAGGATATATGACTGGTTCTTGGTATTTCTTATTTTACTAGAAGGAGTCAAATGAAATTCATAACAATATTAATAAATACATTATTGTTTTTTTTTTCAATGAAATTAAGAATGCCTTTGAATTGAAAGTTGAAGTTCAAGCAGTAATCAAACTGGTCCATCCTCGTCCAATCCATTCAATAATCTTGTGTTTTGACCATTGAACAAGTTATCGTTCTTGGACTCCCCCATCTTCATATTTTGACCCTTTTATTATTATTAATTTAATTTATAGTCTCATTTTATTTATTTTTTTACTGAAATTATTGTTCATTTTGGGATAATTTTTTTTTTTTTTTGTGGTTAATTAATTACTCCCAGGGCGTATTACAGATGTACCCATCAAAAGCTGTCAGCTGTCCGGCCAAAAAACAAGTTCAACGTCTTGACAACAATCCACAGATGTTGAAAGTGACGTATAGGTACCACCACACGTGTCACATGTCGGCCACGGCGCCTTCGGCGCCGCCGCCGCCGCCGACAGCTGGGGACGTACTTCAACCGCCAGGAACAACCACCCATCCGCCGCCGCCGGCAGGGGGCGGCGGCTACTGGCTCTCCATGGATATCATGCCTATGACTACATCGGAAGGCGGGCAAATGCAGACTGAATTTGCGGGTACTAGCGGCGGAGCGGCGGCGGGCGGCGGCGGTGCGGGGCCGTCTGGGTCCGGCAGGTATGGGCGGGGGGAGGCGGATTTCGGGGGGCAAGCGGTGGTGGATATGGCGGATGCCATGTTTAACTCCGGGAGTAGCAGTAACAATAGCATGGACTTCATCTTCCATACCACGAATGAAAATTGAGAAATTATTTTATCACAATAATTCTCATTTAATTTTACTGTTTTGACTTTTCTACTTCAGTTTGAGCGTTTTAACGTGCGACGGAAAGTGCGGAACCGGCGAACAGTCAACAGTTTGATCAAACAGAAAAAAAAAAAAAAAAAAAAAAAGTTTTCTTCCTTTCCGGCCAGTTATTCCACACTTTGATACTTTTTGTTTTCTCCGACATTAATTTGTTTTTGATTTCCTGTTGTTGTCCTATATATATTACAATTTGAGAATTTGCACTTTTTTTTTAAAAAAATAATCATTGAGTTTTCACTTTAGAATTGAACTTGTGCTAGTTTTTTTGTACTAATTGATACATATATACAGAGTATCATTCTACTTCTTCGAGATTATTTATTGTTTTAATTTTTTTTAACACTTAGGTTTCCGACTTAGGTCAGAACATGATTCTTTATTTATTGTTGGTTAGAGGATTTAAGGATTAAGTCTAATATCATCCATGCAAAATATACATGGCATTGGTTGCTGTTGCTATACATACATAATATTGAAATTTTGCCTGGTAAGGGGTGGACCCTGATTCTTGTATTTAATTTGATAGTTACGAGATTGATTTTTGTTAATATCTTCTCAGGTTTGTTGGTTCAGTTGCAAAGGGTACCGCACACCCAACCATAATAAAACGCTTACTACTATGCTAAAAGTTATAACTAATAATGAATGAGCATGCTTACATTTAACAATCTCTAGTATCAAACGCTTACCATTACACCAACATCTATATCTACTAAATTTGGTCTTCTAATGAATGAGCAAGCCTTAGATAAAGACAAGCTAAGAGTGGCAGCCCGGAGGCGGATACCCTGATCTCAGATTGTAGGTTTCTCATGAATCAATTCCAGGTGATTAAGCTCAAGCATGTGTTTCGCGAAGGAAATCAATGTGTCGACTTTCTTGTCAATATGGGGCAATATCTAACCTGGGACACCACCATCCTCGAGCAGCTTCCTGAAGATATGAAGACCCTCCTGGACCGGGACATGCATAGCATCTCCTCGGCTAGAATTTCCTAAAATAATATATATATATATATAATGAAATTTGAGTTAATTAGAATTTTAAATCAAATATCAAAGTGGAGATTGTGAACATGTGTGAAAAGGCAAGGAACTAGCTCCAAACCAAACAATATAATGAAGATTAAGGAGCAAAAAAGAATCATTAATTAATTACCCATTAAGGTAGCGATTGAGTTGGACGAGTAAAACAAACCGAGTTATCCTTAATTAATTAAATATCAAATTGGAGTGTGAATGTGTGTGAAAAGGCAGGCTAGGAACTAGCTCCGATCCAAACCAAATAATATAATGATGATTAAGGAGCTGAGCAAAAATAGAATCATTAATTAATTACCCAATAAGGTAGCGATAGATTGAGTTGGACTAGTAAAAGAGACAAACCTATCCTTGATTAAGAAATTGATTGAGGTAAGTGGAACGTAAGAAAGTTATTTAATTAATTGATTCCCATTCCTATAGTTCATGTGACATTATATTATTAATTAGTTATTTAATTACTAGTTGAGTACATTGGATAGGGCACATTCACACCAACACTTTGCACGTACACATGACACATCTAATTAAACTAGTATTGTTTGCCAGCAATTTAAAAATTAAAAGAGTTTAGCATGCTGTTATTAAAATGTGGCGTACAAATATATTATTAATTATAGTATTTTAATATAGAGGTAACCGCTGATCATACCAAGTACAATATTACTAAAAAATTTGAGATTTCTAACCATCGAAAAATAGTCACAAATTTAGAATTAGCAATAATGATAAAAAAAAAAAAATCTAACCACTTTTAGAATTTAGAAAAAGAAATACTCGTAACTATTTCCTACCGTTACAAAAGTGGTAACACCACTCACCGTTAAAGGTTGTTGAAAAATTTTGACAATCACATAACATTTTCTCGATTATATTATCCAACTATCAACGTAGACGGAAATCAGGTTTTATAGTAATAAACCTACCCAAATTTGGTAAATTATTTGCTGCAATACATACAGCTGCAAAACTTGGCTTTACAGCTTCACAAATTTATTTAAAAAATAAAAAATAAAAACAACATCTATCCCTTTCAATTAATTAGAGCACGGCGCTGTGGGACATACGGAGAACGGAGTTACAGTGAAAACGTACGAAGAGATAACTACGACAACGGCAAAAACTACGTTCGTTCAAATTCAAACTTTTTTTTTTTTTTTTTTTTGCTGTCAGTTTAGCCGGCTGACAAGTGAGACGACGATGACGATCAGACAACAACGTTAAAACGTGATCGTCGCGAAATTTCACTATATGCTTCGCATTCGACAACCCTTTTTCTGCCTACACACATCATTCTGTCTGCTGGATGGTTTGAATTTCCTTTCAAATCACGAGAGAAATTCACAGTCACTAATGGAGGATCCGCATCAGTAAACTTTATGTATACACACATCATATCTGTCTGATTTTAATTTTCTTTATGAGTAATTAGAGAAACTCATAGTCACTACTTAAATTTTATTTTTATATAATATATGTGCAAACCACACTATAAAGGTAAACCGTGAGGACAACCCCAAGCCAAGTTAGTTGAACAATTGATTTGGTAGTCACAGGGTTTCAAGTTTGTCGCTATGAGAGACTGTGCGTGGGAGCTGGCTATTAGCCTTATTGGTTTGAGACGATCAACTATGAGGAACCTATGCTGGTTTACCTTATTGTGCAGTGATCTTTTGTTGACTAGGGTTACAAGGAAGTCTAGATGTGTACTTTTAAGTAGATACTACGGGCTTTTCTATAAATTAAAAGAAAGGTACGTAAATTATACTAAAAGAATCATGTCCTGTAGATTTGACTGAAATAATATAATGTTAGTAAAAATCATAACCCTAATTTTTAAGTAGGGGAATTATGTTCTATCTACCCCAAGATTATATATATTGTTTTTATTGTGATTTGGTATGGAGATTATATTAGTTGGCGACATCAAATGCGTTCACACTTCAATTCGTGGGTTGTAGCTAGCTAACTACTACATAACAAAATGTCGTTTTTACATATGAAAACTCAACGCATGCTCCAAAGAAATTAAACAGTACGAGAAGAATTGTAAAGACCTTCTAGATAATAAACAAATCATTTTTGAACACCCCTTGACACTTCTTGTTGTGATTGAATTGGTATATATGATGGTCCATTTCAATCTTTGATATACTACAAGTTTGTATTTGTTACTCGAATGTGTACTATAAGTGAAGTTCGCTTTATGACTATGATCGGTAAAAGACCACAAAATCAGTTATTTGATAAACTTTAATCTAAAAGTGGATTGACGAAATTTTTTTCATTATTTCGTCTATTTTTTTGAATGTTACTGGCTCTATTACAATGTAGTATTGAACTCACAACCTTCCAAATGGAAATCCAACTCGGATACCATTATACCACATAGTCTTAGTAATTTAATTATACTTCTATTCACCAAATGTTTTGAATTTTTTATTTTTTGTGTGTGTATAAGTAGTGAGTAGCTTTACGAGCTACAAACCATCAGTATTTAATTAAGTTCGAGCGTAACTCAAATTTAAATTTGAGTGTGTCGAACTGGAATCAAGTTTTGATTGAACAACTCATCACAAACAACTCGACTCACTTTCACTCTTAGATGAAAGGTTGCCAAATTCAAAATTGGAAGGATTAAAACATTCAGTGCATGACGACGCCTACTAAAGTATTACCGTAGCCTAACACTGACATGATTTATTTCACTCTTCAGCAATCTTGAGGGCATCCGCCCCCATTAGAAGGGTCTTCACCAAGTTTTAGAACAACAAAATTCCATGGAGGAAATTTTCACAAATGAAAGATGAAGTCTTTGGCCAAACTTTTCTCCCGCAATATGAAAGTTTTTTGGGCCCAATAACAGAGAGAAAATGAAAGAGAAGGCTGGAAAGTCATGCGTGGAGCAATGGCGCCAAGGCATCAGATTTCCTGAATTTTTTCTGGAGGCGTCAATTTTTTGTTTTTTTGTTTTTTTTTTCTTTCTATTTTTTTCTCTTCTCTCTCCTCATCTCTTTCCTAGTTGCCACCTAAAAAAATCACACCAAAATTCTCACTATTGAGGATGCCCTGAGGATGATTGATACGACGTAGTACGTCACTACTTTGGACTATGCCACATATATATATATTGCCACATTTTGCCCAATGGAGTATAATAATTCAACCAGCTCGGGCTTAGCTCAATGGTTTAGTGTGCAGTATTTGGGACAAGATTATAATAATTCAATCCATACATTTGGTGCAATGGTCCGACCATAAAGTTCTCGTTTCACTAAATAAAACGAGTGTAATTATAACACTCGATTCAATAAATAATAATAACTTGGAAGGTGTGATTGAGTGGAAGTGACTCATCTATCTTTAACTAAAGGTCATGAATTCGAGGGGATTAATAACTGTGTCGGTGGAAACCCTGGTATACCTAAAAAAGAATTCAATAAATAATAATAAAATACACTACTTGGTGGGCAGAAGAATCAAAAATTAAGAGAGACTCTATTACAATGTAGTATCTGTTTATATACTTTCTCAACCTATACTGGCTCTATTACAAAGAACCAATAACGCTTCCACTGAGACTTGAACTCACAACCTTCCAAATGAAAGTCCAACTCGGGTACCATTAGACCACATAATCTTGGTAAAAGAAAAGATTATATCTTCCAAATTCCAAAATTTTTTGAAATTTTGAAACCTTCCAAATTTCTAATTTTCTATCATGTAAATTCAAAAGGAAGAAATTAGAACTGCCACTCCATTTTTTTGTGACAAGTGAAAGTTGTAGCATGTAATAGGTAAACTCTAGTCCTATCTAATGTCTTGAAAGACTCATTAAATTTGTGACCTTTTAGTACAAACAAATGTTCCATCCACCCGCCCAATCCTATACCATGGATTAGGGTTTCATATTGCACTATGAATCATATAAAGTCCAAAAATTTTGTGTCTACAATTAACTTATTTTGTACTTGAAGTTTACAATTTTTGTCTATAACATGGTAACATAAAATAATAACATGGTAATTTCGTACACATAAAATAATAACTATATAATATGTTAACTGACACATAAATGTTGGTTAATATGTTATGTGTCTACAATTAACATAGGAATAAGGGTCAAATAGGCCATCGAACTGCACACAATAAAACAATTAGGCCACTGAACTTAAAAAACCAACAATTGGGTCCCTAAACTAATCAATTTCAAACAATTCTTCCAATTTGAAGGTTTCCAACAGGTCAACAGGTCATCCTTCCAAATTAATTATTTTTTAAAATTTAAATTTTAAAAATTAATTATTTAAATTTAAAAAAAAAAAAAAAAAAAAAAAACTGGTTCCACCGTCTCCGGCTGGATTCCAGTTTTTTTTTTTTTTTTTAATTTATAAATAATTAATTTTTAAAATTTATTTTTTTAAAAAAAATTAATTTGGGAGATGACCTGTTGACCTGTTGGAAACCTTCAAATTGAAAGAATTGTTTGAAATTGATTAGTTTAGGGACCTAATTGTTGGTTTTTTAAGTTCAATGGCCTAATTGTTTTATCGTGTGCAGTTCGATGGCCTATTTGACCCTTATTCCATTAACATATTTTGTATCTGCAGTTAATAGTTTATGTGTTTGTAGTTATCATGTTAACTATAGGTATAGAATTTGAATGCTATTTTTTAACCAAAATCCACAATGCAAGGTAGACCCTAGTCCATGATATAATTTACTTTTGGACTACTCCAAAAAACTAAAGACAATCAAGTCATTCTTCTTCCACGGAGGAGGAAAATTCATTCGTTTGTTGTGGTTGATAGAAATTTTAGTTTACTTTTCAATAAACGAAAATCTTTGAATTTTCAGTAATAAATATTAGTCATTTCTGATTTTTTTTCTTCATCTTATTTATATATATATATATATATATATATATATATATATATATTTAGATTCTCGTGCAGGTGAGGGCTTCCGGTGCGGTTGTGCGGTTTAATCTGAGCAATCCATCTCGCTTTAATCAACGTCCAGGATTATCAAAGTTTTTAAAAAAACGCGGTAACAATTTTGTAATTTTTGCATCTATGTCAAAATTAAGGTGAGCGGATCTGTGATTAATGTGCGTGAGTTCTGTGCTTAATGTGCGTGTGTTTTGTGCTTAATGTGCGTGAGGTTTGTGCTTAATGTGCGTGGGATGTGCTTAACGTGAATAGTTGTTAAAAGTTAAAGTCTGTGAGTGAATACTTAAAGTGCGTGAGTTTTGTGCTTAATGTGCGTGGGTTTTGTACTTAATGTGCGTGAGTTTTGTACTTGGTTGCTGAAACTTAAAGTCTGTGAGTTAATATTTAAAGTGCGTGGGTTTTGTACTTAATGTGCGTGAGGTTGTGCTTAATGTGTGTGGGTTTTGTACTTAAAGTGCGTGAGTTTGTGATTAAGATCTAACACTTAAGGTGCACCAAGCCTCCGACTTGCCCTGGGCTTTGGCAAAACCCTCCAGCAAAGCTGCGCTACTCCTAAGCAAGATAAATGGAGAAATCCAAATTCAAAGTATAGAGTTGATGAGTTGAATGAGTCTCCTCCTCGCTTTCCTGGTATTTGCACACTGGGCTTTGGCAAGCGTTTTTTTTTTTTTTTTTAATTTTTATTGATTTGAGTGGTTGATCTAAATTTGATCAATTGCTCAGATTTAACCGCACAACCGCACGAGAAGCTATACCCGCACCTGAACCCTTCCCTATATATATATATATATATATATATATATATATATATATATATATATATATATAGACTATGAAAGGCCAAGTTGATCAGCAGGAGGTAGCTAGAGGATTGTTAGATAAAGGCTTGAAGGACGAGTCCACCATATATCTTGTCTCTATCTGGAAAATATAATGGTAAAAGTAAATAAAATTGTGCCTTCATTATTAACTATAGCTCAGCTTTGGCGTAATGATAAGCTGAGGTCACGGATTCGAATCCGAATAAGAGTGAAAACTGCCTAACACAAATCAATGTCAATTAAGTTGAGGAAAACATAAACTGATGAGCAGAAACATTTATTTTCATTGAAATTGAAGTCATCATAATACAGTAGTACGTAGTCAAAATACATTGAAACTAGTGTGTTTACAACTCTTCAAATTACCCAGTATTATTCAACAGCAATGATATGGTGATATATATATATATATATATATATATATATATATATATATATATATATATATCGATCTCCTCATGAATGGGGGAAAAAGGTGTCGAAATCTGCAACGCCACCCATATCAAGATCACTGAAGCTAGTTGAAGAGCATGCATAAAAACTGGTATCATAATTACTAGACTCCCCAATAATATCCCCCCATATAAAATTATCATCATCATCATAACACTTATCATTATTATCTGGTGATTTGCTTATAGAAATCTCGCTCTGTGCTGTTTCTTCCTCCTTCTTCACTGTATCAATGGCGCCACCATCTTCTTCTTCTTCTTGGAGACTCATCTGCTTATTAGCAGCTTCCACCATGGTTTGATGGTCGTTTGGAGCGTCGCCGGAGAAGGCTCCGGCGACATGATCGGTTTTCCGGCGTGGAAACCTCTGCGGATCCTTGCAGGTGTGGTAGCCGAAATATGTTGTCTGGTACAACCCCTCCGAGGTTCTTTGGACTTGTTTTGTCGCTCTGCAGCCTTGGTCCCTCTTGTGGGTGCACCTAAAGTAGCACCTTAATCCATCCAAAACATAAAAGTTAAAAAGTGGACCGAGATTTAGGACGTTTTTTAATTTTTCCCAACAAAATTGGTAGCAGTACAAAATTTTTTAAAGAGTCCAATTTGTAATCTCATCGTTAACTAGTCAAGTTAATCAAATTATTTATTTTTGTCAATTTTCCGTTAATAATCTGATTAACTTGACTGGAGTTTTGATTATAACTTTGATGGGTAATTAGAGAATTTGATGATTAATTAGGTTAGTGTGGAGAAATATGTATATATATACACACAGAAAAATATATGTCTATATATATATATATATATATATACCTGGGAGATTCTGAGTGGAGTATATTCTTCTGGCCATATTTCCTCCATGCACCACCATCTTCCTGGGTTTCAGATACCTTGTTCCATGTCTCCGAATTTTTACTGCAATAAATAAATAAAATTATCCATTATTATCCAGATCTGAATTTAAAAAACTGGAGAAAATAATTTTAAATAATTAATCCAGCTTGATGTTCATGCTGCTAATATATATAATATAGAGAAGTGGGGGGTGGGGGGTTCTTATAATTTGATTAATTATTGGTGAATATCTTATTATTTTCATTTAATTAATATTTCGTGAAGATTAATTAATGTATGTTTTATATATGTATGTCTCAATGTCTGTGTGACCATTAAGATTTCTGATTAATTTAAATTTCAAGAAAAAATAAAGTTTCAAAGGCCTCTGAGAATGTTGGAAGATAATAAAAATAATAATTATTATTATTTAAAAAATTATTATTATTGTTTTTTTTTTTTTTGTTCTGACCTTTTCTTGTATCGCCCTTTGCGGCCCTTCTTCTTGTTCGTGCCAGTAGTCTCGCCGGAGTCCTCAAACGTCAGGCCGCCGGAGCAGGCGGAGGCGGATGGGATCTGGCAAATCTGGGCCGCCGCATCGCCGGAAGTGAGCTCGAAGATGGCCTGAGTGAAAGATCTGCAGATTTCCTGCGCGAGCTCGGCGGAGAGTAAGGTGGAGGCGCCGTCGGGGGGCAGGTTTTGGAGTAGGGTTTGGAGCTGAACGACCGAGGCTTTGCCTTTTAAGAGCTCCGTGATCGCTCTTCTCCGCCGCAAGCGTAGATTCTCCGGCACGTCCATTTCGGACTGCAGACCGCCGTGATTGATGAAAGATCTAGAGAGAGAGAGAGAGAGAGAGAGAGAGAGAGATAGGGTTTGGATAGAGAGAAGGAAGATGAAGGCGAGTGATGATTGGAGGAGGAAATAGAGAAGCAACTGAGAGGAATATCTGAGGAAGAAATGCTATAGAAAAATCTATGAAAAAAGCTTTTTTTTCTTTTTTCTATTTCTTTTTTATTTTTGTCATAAAAAGTTAAAAATCTAATGAGTGATGACGTAAGCTGTATGACATCATCATTCGTAATTTTTATTTTCTAGAAACATTTTTTGTGGGGGGTTTATTTTATATTATTATTATTTTTTGGGAAAATTGCATCTTTGGTCCCTGAGTTATACCAAGTTCCGATTCAGTCCCTGAGTTATGACTGTATTCATATTTAGTCCCTCAGTTATGAACAAAGTGGCGTATTTGGTCCTCGGCCGTTAAAAGTGACGGAAAAATTTTAAAAATTTTAAAATTTGACGGGTAAAGTAGGAAATTCACATTTTATTCTCCTTCTTATATCAAAACCACTTTCACAACATTATTTTTCACTTCTTAGCCTCTTATTTCATGATTGTTCAATTTTAAAAGCATTTCAATAACTTTAGTATGACTTGTTAGGAACCTAGCTCTCGTATAACAAACTTAAGACTTAGCACAAATAAAGAAACACACTATACGAAAAAATGTTACATACTAAAAATCTCAAGTTATTCAGTTGGTGAATTTCTCATAAAAGCAACCTGAGAAATTTGACATCATTTTGTATCTCAAAAGTTCTGATTTGATTACATTTGTTTCTTAGTAAGGAAAATTGAAAATTGATAGGATAGTGTGTTTCACACGTCTGAAGACAATGATCAAATGTTTCTTTATTTTTGTGCTAAGGCTTAAGTTTGTTATACGAGAGCTAGGTTCCTAACAAGTCATACTAAAGTTATTGAAATGCTTTTAAAATTGAACAATCATGAAATAAGAGGCTAAGAAGTGAAAAATAATGTTGTGAAAGTGGTTTTGATATAAGAAGGAGAATAAAATGTGAATTTCCTACTTTACCCGTCAAATTTTAAATTTTTTAAAAATTTTCCGTCACTTTTAACGGCCGAGGACCAAATACGCCACTTTGTTCATAACTGAGGGACTAAATATGCATACAGTCATAACTCAGGGACTGAATCGGAACTTGGGTATAACTCAGGGACCAAAGATGCAATTACCCCTTATTTTTTAAAAAAAAACCTTCAGTTTTGGGTAGTAAATTTTGGCAAACTATATAGAAGGATGGTACTCGAATTTTCATAGAGTATATTTTAATCAGAAATGATATTTCGTGTTTATTTATTTATTTTAATTAATTCATCACCCATATTTATTTGAGTATTACTAATTTATTTACTATTAGTTATATTTGTAACAATTTATATATAAGTATTATACAAAGTCATTGTTAATATGTGTGTATATAAAACGTTATATATTTGTCATTTGGTAATAATTTATTATTTTAATCAACCAACAAGAAAGAGTCACATTATGTCGCTTGACCACAAAGTCATTGGCAGTGAACGGAATAATTAGTCACACTAACATTGAACGAGACATGACATTTGATTAATTAGGTCAAGTTGTCCAATTCAAACAGTCTATAACCCTACATGCTAGCATCTATAAATAATTAATTTACTTGCTCGGCTTTTAAGACGGTACAAATAATATATGTATTAAATTAGTTGTAGTAATATAATATTGAATATTCAAAATCAGCTTCAGATAGATAGGATGCATGCATCTATATATCTCCATCCCTAATTATTTTCAACTTGCTAGTTTGAACTATTTTAACTCAACTTTAAGAACACATAATATAATTAATGCATTATTATTGCACTGTTGCCAGGCACTGCCGCTTTTATCTAATCATGTCTACCATACCCAACCACCCAAGCTGCAGCTAATTATAATAGCTGTAAACTATATATTACATAATTATTATAAACTTTACATACATACATGCATGTATGTATTTTGCAGTGATGTTTGTATATATTAACACAAGTGTAATTAATTTCTGTGGATAACTCTCCACCAAGACATACCACGTTCATCACCACACTCATAATATACTTCAATTCCATCTCACCAACCCCATCCTTTCTTGGCATTTTGTGGCTTTTTGAGTTCCGCTTTTGTTTCTTCTCCGGACTATATATCCTGGATCTCATGAACTCATTCTAGACTCATGAGAAAATAAATCGATTCAATCTTTTAAATTCAACACTAAGTTGTACACTTTTACGTACTTACACAAACCCCAATGTTCGTGGATGGCAGAAATCGAACCTCCACTCTGTTGTTGAAAGCAAGTATTAAATGAAACTTATCATATATCCATTAGATCAATGGTCCAATGCCCTAGGGCTGCCAAACTATATTATGGACCCCATAAACCCGCTCATATGCCCACAAGGAGGTAAATCGATCTAATTTTGTTTTTAAGATTCAACACCAAACTGTACATCTCTGTGCATAAGAAACTCATCCCACACACAAAATTCGAAAGTTCATGTTAGGGAATAGAGATATGGAATTTCCGACCACCTGAAAGTAATATTAAATTAAGTTGAAAGCCTTGTTCCGGCCACTTTTGGTATGCAAAAAAATCTTTGTTGCTATTTTCGACCACTTTTTACTTTTGACTTGATTTAAAATCATTTTCAAGTGGTCGAAAATTTCATAACTTTCAGAGTAGTGATTCTGGATATTAGACAAAATTTACTACCCAAAAAGGATTTTTTTTAAAGATTGGAAATTGTAAGAGAACGTACGGATCTAAGTGAAGATTATATTATATATCTTGTCCTCAAGTGTTTGTGATTCTTTAATTAATTTGAAGATCCACAACTTTTAGATTTTAATTCTCAACAAATAAAATTTCAGATGCTTCGTATTATTTTATCAGTTTGACCAAACAGTTTAAGCTTGAAATAATAAAGAATTTTAAAAACAACTTTGCAACTTGCATTAGCAAACCCCTATGAACAATAAACAATTTAATGTTTCCATCAAGTGGTTACTTATCTAGTTGTGTCGGTGTTAAAAAGTACAAATTAAATTATGTCAAATGTCAATAATATATGTTATAGAGTATAAAAAATGTACAATAATGTATTGTTGCCCGAATGGGTGGTTGAGTGGTGGAGCACAATTTTAGATATATGTGTGCTCAATCATGACATGCATAAAGTTTTATATATATATATATATATATATATATATTTCTTAATGGCATAAAGTTTTAATTGATGTGGAACCGTTTTTTATCAATATATAAAATTAACAAACAACTTTGAATATATATTGCTAAAAATGTGCACTTCATAGTTCATAGTATTAAAAAGTGCACTTGGTTGCATTGCAATACAAAACGACAAACAAATATTCAGAGTATTCTCGAGATATCGATCCACAGGGAAGTGAGGTCTAATATATGCTTTAACTCTCATCAAGACACAATTATAGCAAAACATAAGTAATTTATATTAGGTATTTAATTACGAATATCAACAATATAAAACACAAGTTATAAAACTTAAATATATATATTTCATTAAGGAATTGAAGAATCAAGCACATAGGTTCATAACCTCTTTTTACCAAAAATCCCTAAGTAGCCTTAACCAATCATGGCTAACATTGTCTTTTTTACACAAGAGTTAATGGAAAATAACAAGAAACAAAGAAGGTAAAGAAAAAGGGAAGAAATTCTCCCGAATGATTATCATCCTAGCTTTTCCTCTGTCTTTCAATGTGACTCGACACTCCCAATCTTCATTTCTCAACCTTGATGTGATTGTCTTCTCTCAAAAGTGGGTGGATCCCTCCTTGCACCTTTAAAAAGTATAACAATCACTCTCTCACTCTTTTGTCTCCCAAAAATGAGTACTAGACCTAGCTAGGATTTTGGAAATTAAGATGAACCGTTTTATAGTGTGAGGACAAAATAGGGGTCAAAACATAAAATTCCCGAAGTTTGAAAGTTGCAGAGCAAGCACTTTTGACGCATCGAACTATTAGTGAAAAATCTCTAACTATGGCATAAGTTCGACGCGTCGAAAGTTCTGGAATGACCATTTTGCCTTCGACCCCAAACTTGCTCCATTCATCTCTTTGCTCCATTGCATGGTTGCCAAATGTCCCAATTAATACACAAGTAAACACAACAAAAGCATTCAAATCAAGCATTAATCCATACTTTGATAGGGGAGCAAAGGAATAAGCATTGCATGCAAATGGTGATTTAATGCAATTAAGCCCAGAAATTAATCAAAAATCAAGATGAAAAATATGCACAAATGGAAATGTATCAGCACTTTATAGTGTTAAAAAATGCACTGTACTTTAAAGTTGATGAAATTTATAAAAATATCACAACGCTTTTTTTCCATCAAAGGTTTGCAATTTTTATTTTTTTTATTTGTGAGATTGAGATTAATTTTTAATTTTCTCCTGAGAGCTTTTATAGACTCCAAACAAATAAATATTCCGTACCATCTAAAATGTTGCAAGTTGATTGAATATGGGATTAACGTAGTGATTCAACCAACTACCTATAAACAATTAAGTGATTAAGTTAGTTAATTAAGTGTTATTTTAAAAATTAAAATTAAGATTAGAGATTTTTAAAATATATAAGTGATGGTAAAATCAGCTGCACCCCCCCCCCCCCAGCCATGCAAGCAGAGGCTGAAAGCTACCCCCACCCCCACAAATGCTCTCCGGCCCAAATTGTCCCTTTGGAGCCCTTCTTCATACTATTTGCCAATTAACCCTAATATAAAGCATGTCTCATATATTTAGCCCACTACCTTTCAATCAATTGGTTGGATCCAAAAATCCCCTCTCTCAAATTGCATCATCTCCATTAATTAGACGTCATGGCATAACTCATCAGGCCCCATCAATATTTATTTATTTCAAAACTTGCTAGGGTGCAATGAGGTATTATTAATTGTCGCAATTTATTTCTCCATATTTCAACTTGGCAACTTGTATCTCCTCTACCTCTACCAACCTACCTCTACCAACTCCAAGGGAATTTAAATAACTCAAAATAATGTGGTCAGAATTACAAAAACACCAAAATTTGGGTACAATAACAAAATAACAAACGTTTTGGGGTGCAAACTTGCAAACCAGAAAACGCACTACGCAGTGAACCAGTGACACGTAGCGTTTGCTCTTTCACTGCTTTTAGATTTTTTTATTTCTTTTTTCAATAGGTTGAATTTCCAACTCCAAGACTTTTCATGTATGATCTGACAGAACATTTGAGAAAATATAAATTATGGTAACTTAGTTGAACACATAAACTAGACATTTGCTTACTGTGCACAAGGAAACCCTCATTTTGATAAGGGTTTTGTATATAGTAGTGAATAAGGTTTGTGAGTTTTTCCCGTGATTAGGTTAATTGGTTCAATTAAGGGCTCTATTACAATGTAGTATCTGTTACTTTCTCAATCTACTAAAACACAAAGAACTAATAAAATACAAAGAACTAATAACGCCTCAACTGAAGCTTAAACTCACAACCTTCTAAATGAAAGTCTAACCCGGACATGAGCGTTCAAATCTCATGAAAAATTTATAATTAATAAATGATGAAAATCTTTTGTGCGCAAAATACACAATTAAAGAAATTAATTGATCCACTCATAATTTATCTCCTCTCTAATGATTCTTAAATAGCGATTTTGAGAGTTTATATTAGTTGAAATTTGAAATAAGTTGAAATGCTAAATATATATCCAAAAAACAAATAAAAAAATAAAAACGAGTAATGATACTATTGTCCTGGTTTTCTTAGCCCTCTGTGGAAGACGAATGGCGGGGGTTTCAGTGCTAAGAGGCGTCGCTCATGGACGTTCATCTCTTCTTCATCACTCTCAGGTATAATTCCCGCTTCTACATAGCTCAATCCTCAATCTCGGTACGCAATAGAATTCCCCGAGTGGGAGTTCATACTGTTTTTTTGTGAAATTTTATGGTTGAATTTTGGTGCAGTTTCCAACTATAAACAGATTGGATAAGCCAATGAAGCTTCAGTATCGAATTCGCCGAACTGGATTCACTGTTTTGGCCCGGTATTCGCAGACCCAGGAGATTTTCACCACTCGTCTTCAAGGTTTGTATCTTTTAAAAAAGTATTCAGCCTTGATTGTTTTTATGTGATTATTGGAGCAATTCAGCAATTATTTGGATGTTAATCATAGCTTCATAGATTATAAATGTAGTTTTATATCTGGTTCAGTATAAGTTTGAACTTTCTGCCTGTTCTTCTTCCCCCCCTTTTGTTCATCATCCACCATATGCAGCATTCATTTCTAAGGTCCAATGCTTCTGGACAGTTGGATGGGATGAATAAAATAGAATCTGTTTTAGGCTTTTAGCTACATGATTGGTTAAGTTGGCCATCAAATTATTTTGTCCAATGTGAGACTTGGGATGAAAAATGAAACCACATGATGGATAAAACAAGGAAGAACTAATTCTTACACATTTTCAAGTGAATTTTACTGTCATTTGACTGTTTTCTTTTGGACAAACCCGTGTGCAAGTATTTGGAAGAAATGTTTGTTTAACATCCTGAAAATTATTTTCTGCAGATCGTCTTGGGAACTTGCCTAAATTTGTGGAGGATATTGTTCAGACGTCCATAGATACAGGTCCACGTGGGGCTTTAAGGTTTGCTCAAGGTGTCCAAGCTGTAATTGGGGTTGGTAGTGAGTGGCTGGCCGATGTCTCAAAGGTGCCCTTGGACTCTGCTATGATTGTTAGGGGCCAATCTTCTTTGTTGATACAATTGAACTTTATTTTGTCGTATTTAGACCTTAGAAATTGGTGAATTATATCTTCCAACTCAGCTAAAAGGCTAATCTAGTAGTGAGTATCACATTATGTTATATTTAGCCTCAATACACCTCCCATGGGTAGTGCAGGGGATTCAAACTCGGGGCTTCCTTACTCTATATCACATTAATGGATGTTCTTCGACTTAACTAAAAACTTAATATTTTATATTTCTCTTCAACAGAAATGAATGGACAATGGTCTTACAGACAATGATTGCAAATTTGCAACGGATGTGACAATATATCTTTTTAATATGGTGTATTCACTTTGTTTCTGAAGGTGTACAGTCATTATATGAACAAAATGAATTTATTTGTTCACTGTAATTTCCATTATGTAAGCTCAGTTTGACCTCCCACCCCCTTCTTTGTCTCTTTCGCTTATCTTGCATTCACGTGATTCAGTTTATCTTCTGCAACTTAGTCTTTGAATGCTGATTGTAATACCTTTTTTAATAAAACAATCAAGTAATACTAATTCTCTGTATCTTCCTCTAGACTGCAAACTCATCCACTAGATTACCAACCGAGATGCAGCTTGGATTATTATCTCCCCTATATTTGAGGAAATTGTTCGAACGCATGGGTGCAACTTATATAAAATTGGGGCAGGTAAACTTGTTATTTTCTAATTCTCCTAAAGATTTCAAGTTAAACTCCGGTTTTCTTGCTTATTTACTGTAGTTTTGTCATGCAATACTGGTGGATGGCTTTAGTGCCTCCAAGACTATTTGATGATACTGAAGTAATTGTTTTCTTAATCATATCTGCATGCTTTATGTTTTTGATCCTTTTATTTTAATTGTCGTGGATGTCTCTTATATATCTTCGTCTTGTGATGATATATGACTTACAAAAATTTGACTATCTTGCAATTGCAGTTTATAGCATCTGCACCCACAATTTTCCCGCCAGAATATGTTCAAGAATTCCAGTACTGTTTTGATAGGGCTCCACCAATTCCTTATGAACAGATTCAAGCAATATTACGTGAGGAATTAGGCAGACCAATTGATACGGTTTTCGAGTATGTTGATCCTACACCAATTGCCTCTGCCTCTATAGCTCAGGTTCCGCTTTCTTTGATCCTACAACAACATGTCCTTTATAATGATGAGTGATCCTTGATAATTAAGTCCTTGCAAGTTGCAAGTGATAAATACTGAATATGATAAATGACTTGAACTTTACATTTCAATTTCCAGGTGCATGGGGCAAGGCTAAAGGGCTCCCAAGATGATGTTGTGATAAAGGTCTTGAAACCCGGGATAGAAGATATTTTAGTGGCAGATCTGAACTTTGTATACGTTGTGGCTCGCACTTTGGAGTTCTTGAGTCCTGAATTAGATCGTGCATCTCTGGTATAATGCGCATAAATACTTTAACATCTTTAGTACAATTCTTAGCTGGCAGGTTTTGGACATTTTAATTCAATCATTGGAATTGCTGACTTGCCTTGCCAAGTGCTACGAGAAATCTGCAAACTTCTTAATTGGCATCTAATCTTCTGTTTGGAAAATAAGTTCTCAATTGACTGATACTTTGTAGGGAGTCTTATGCTAATATTACATTAGGTATTTTCTTACATAATTTTTTAAAAGGTTGCGATTGTCAAAGACATAAGGGAGTCGATGCTTGAAGAAGTTGACTTCACTAAAGAAGCGGCAAATATTGAAGCGTTTAGGAGATACTTGGAAGCCATGGGTCTGACTAGGCAGGCTACAGCACCAAGAGTGTACAGGCAATGCAGCACACGACGGATCCTGACAATGGAGAGGCTTTATGGAGTTCCCCTCACTGATTTAGACTCGATAAACTCACTCGTTCCTAATCCCGAGGCCAGTCTTATAACTGCCTTAAATGTGTGGTAGGGTTCAGTCATAACTTCGATTCATTTCCCCAACTTGTGCTTTATAGTTACTTATCGTACAATATAATTCTAGTTCTCCATGTGGTTTGAAGGTTTGGAAGCTTGCTTGCTTGTGAGTCCTTCCACGCTGATGTGCATGCTGGCAACTTGTGGCTTCTTCGTGATGGACGCATTGGTTTTCTTGATTTCGGTATCTAAATCTTTCTTTCTTGGCCCTCGTTTGTGACTCACAGAACTTTTTGCAGTCTCTTTATGGCTTTATTTGATGTGGGATTACAAGATTGAGGTGTTTTACACAGGAATTGTTGGTCGTATATCTCCTAAAACGTGGGCGGCTATGGAAGTGTTTTTGACATCCATATCGACCGAAGATTATGATGCAATGGCTTCCGGCTTAATTGACATGGGCGCTACGGGCAAGGATGTGGATTCCAAGGCCTTTTCAAGAGATTTAGAGAAGATATTTTCGTCAATACAGGTACACACTAGGCTCTGAGCTTCGTTTGGGATAATTAGAGATAATGTTCAGGAAATACAGAAATGTTTCCTTAATAACAGTAAACTGAACCGAAACACAGACAAGAAAAAACTGCCGTTTTGGGAAATGAAGTGTGTAAGTAGTTGACATGCTGTCGTTTCGAGGATAATAATTTCGTTGAGAACACTATATGTATCTGGTTCCTAGCACTCTAGTGATATTAATCGATGCGTTTTCTATTATGATTTAGGAATTGGATACGGAAATCATTGTTGCAGCAGCCCGGGATACAAACACAAATGCAACCGCAGTCTCTGCCAATGTAGTTTTTGACGAGAGACAAATGAATGCTCTATTTCTCGATTTGGTAAGCTTTTCTATATCACCCTGATAACCCCCTAAAAGTTTTGTCCCGTCAACATTATATATCATCCCGCTCGGGTTGCTCTGTTGAAAGAATTCACAATCAACTGACATAGTAGTAGAGAAACTTGCTTAGGCAGACGCTAATAAATACATTATAGCACAAAGAGATGAACGGAAGACATGATCCAACTAGATCACGTTTAGAAAAAGAAATGTTCGGTTGAGTTTATGCTTTTATTTTTTTCTTCTAACCTCTCGTATCATTGCAATATTCGTATTATCTGTCACAACGCTTTATCTTTCTCGGTTGAACAGGTTCGAGTCAGCGAGTCTTACGGGCTGAGATTTCCCAGGGAGTTTGCACTCCTGATGAAACAGCTGCTGTATTTTGACAGATACACCAGATTGTTAGCTCCAAACATGAACATGCTCCGCGATCAGCGCATCAACATCACCCAGAATCGAGGACAAAGAATCATATACCAGTAAGGATGCTTAATAGAAATTATACCTTCTTCCTTCTTCCTCTTTCTTTCTGTAAATATTATAGCAGACAAAACACACCCTTTTTACAGTAAAGTCTATATATTAAATGCGATTGAAGAATTGCTTTCTCTAAAGATTATTCAGATTACAATTTGATTTCCTTTTGTTTGGGGTGACGAGGGAAACCTGTAGTTACTATCCTAAAGTGTGCACTAGATAAACTCCACCTTGTTGTCCTAGCTGACAAAAGGTCACACGGAGGTAAACTAACTTAAGTTGCCTATAAGTGACCTGTTCAAATCAAGAAAACTAATAGGTTGTTCTTGCTGGGAGTACAACTCGTAATCTTATGCTTACCACTGAGTCAACAACCTAACAAACTTGGTTGGAGTTGTCACTACAGTTTGAGTTCTTGCCCACAAAAGGCAAAATTCCATCGCTCCCATGCCCGGGCCTGACAGAACAATGGAAGGTTAAATTAACGTGTCTCGGCGTCCCATTAGATAAGAAAACAGATGCCCACAAAGAGTCTACCATGCTGGGTGTAACTAAGAGTCTGTGACTCTTAGAGTTCAATCTCGTGTCTTTGTCTACAATTTATCACCCACGACCAATTGAGATGCCCGTGCAGACACTAGATTGAATTCTTGATTCGCCGATCAGATGACGGTGCCGAAGAAAAGCTTTCATTGCTACCTGAATCTCATGCTTTCTCCCCAAGAAATGTTGTAATTAATTTCTCTAGCCAAAATACAAAAGGTATGAAAATCAAAATGTGCAAAATTTGACGAGCGACAAAACCCAGAATTTGATTTGCAACAAAATATCTGCACAATTTTCGCTTCTCCGTGTCTCTTTCTTTCTACATGATTGTTCATTATAGTATATGTAGTGTTTAGTGTTTGAATGAATCAACCAACCAAACTCTATCATCAGCTTGTGGCGGCGGCGCCCGCCGGTGTCTCCGCCATGGAGAGTATCCTCTTATCCAGCTCCTGCTTGCTGCCGCCGACCAACTTGTCCACCTGCCGCCCCTCTTTCAAGAAGAAGAACGTCGGCGTCGCTTTTATATCCCACGAAGAACTAAACTCCTGCATCCCGCACACATTATATATAGTCATATAGATATCATGTCATGCTTAACAGAATGGTATCGTTGGAGAAGAAGGTTAACTAACTAACTAACCGCTAACTTGTCAACGTCCACGGTAATAAACATCACCGTGGTATGCTTGTCGGCGAGGTCGCGGTACGCCGGTGCTGCTTGTCTGCAAGGATTGCACCACGCTGCACTGAAATTTACCAGCACCTGCATATCACACAGTTTTTCGCCCGGTTAATTATAGATGCCGGCAGCCGGAGAGAGATCAATTGATAAAAAACATTAGAGGCAACCCAATCAAGTTGATCTAATTGTTGACTTGGTAACTTTACAAGTTCGACTCCCAATTAGAGTGGTCTATTGACTGAATTGGTCAACCATGGACAACTAGACTGGTTTACTTCATCGTATCAGCTAGGATCATAAGGTCCACAACTTTATAAGTTCGACTCCAGTTAGAGCGGTCTATTGACCGAGTTAATCAGCTATGGACTGGTTTACTTCATTGTATCAGCTAGGATCACAAGGTCCACAACCTTACAAGTTCGACTCCCAATTAGAACATCCTATTAATTGAGTTGGTCTGCTATAGATAACTTAGACTGATTTATTTCATTGTACCAATTAGGATCACAAGATCTATAATCTTACAAGTTCGACTCCCAGTTAGAACGCTGATCAGCTATGAACAATCTAGACTGATTTACTCCATTTGACCTATTAAAATCACAAGGTCCACACCCTTAAATGATGACAACTGGTGACGAAAGTTTACTTCGCTCATACCCTTAAATAGTGACTGCGAATTTCTCTCGTCATAAAAAAAAAAAAATGAATTGAACTCACGCTCTGGCCATTCTTGTTTGCTTCAGAAATCAACTCTTCCCACTTCTCCATGGTCGTCACTAGGTGAACATTTCCCCCAGCAAGCTCTGCTGAACCCGTATTGCCTTCATCCTCGTTGCCCGGTCCGCATAGCTATCCACAAATTCATCTCATCAACACACATAAACATATAAACCTAAGAATGAAGAGTTAATACCATCTGAGGTCCTCCGAGTGGAGTGGTTTTGTCACGTTTAGTCCTACACTTTCAAATTCACCATCTGTGGTCCTTCAACTTTCAAATTTAACCATTCGCGGTTCAAGTTAACCACCCATGGTCCTTCAAGTTTCGAAATTTAACCAGCTATGGTCCTCTTGGAAGGACCATGGTTGGTTAAAATTTAATAGTTTAAGGACCATGGGTGGTTAACTTAGACCACGAATGGTTAAATTTGAAAGTCGAAGGACCACATATGGTCAATTTAAAAATTTAGGACTAAACGTGACAAAATCACTATATTCGGAGGGCCTCAGATGGTATTAACTCTAAGAATGAATTCAACATTCTTGTTTTGTTGTAAACCTGAGTCCAGCACTGCCCCATGGAGGACTAACAACTGAATCCTGCTTATATCACTGCACCTGTGACCTACATTCAATATTCCATCATATATATGGATTTGGGTAAGACGAGACATCGTCGTAATCTTCAAAAAAATAAAACTACACAACTACTCGAATAAAAAGATTTCATCTTTAGAACAAAACATCATGAAAACATAGAAACATTTAAGTGTATAGAACCTGGTTGTTGGTTTTTGTAAATACCCATTATCCTGAGATTCTTCACCTACCCCTCATTCCTTCCTTCCCTTGCATTATCAATCAACCAAATGAAGAAAGAAACACAACTACCCAGATAATAAAAAGTTTTCATTTTTAGAACAAAACATCATAAAAACATAGTATACTCCGAATGTAATTGTTGATATTTGGCTATTTGCAAATACCCATTATCCTGAGATTCTCCAACTACCCCTCCTTCCTTCCTACCTTCCCTTGCATTATCAACAAAATAAAGAATGAAACATAACTACCCGAATAAAAAAGTTTTGATTTTTAGAGCAAAACATCATTAAAACATAGAAACAATGAATCTGTTACCAGTATTTGCA
Organism: Ipomoea nil; assembly: GCF_001879475.1. Classification (NCBI taxonomy): domain Eukaryota; kingdom Viridiplantae; phylum Streptophyta; class Magnoliopsida; order Solanales; family Convolvulaceae; genus Ipomoea; species Ipomoea nil. The sequence goes on along the minus strand of NW_017618360.1, from coordinate 3,083,748 downwards.
AATATTCATATCCCAAAACTCTCCACCTACCCCCTCCTTTCCCCACCCACCTCATTAATTTCTCGTTCCCAGCACAGATTCTGAGAATCATAATTGGAATCCATTCCCAGAAACATTAAAACATAGACAATGAAGGAATCTTGGTAGCAGAAAATTATAAGAATCTGGAAAAAAAAAATGAAAAAGCGAAGAGAGATGGTGCGGTTTACCTGAGCGTCATGCGAAGCGGAAGTAAAAGTTTTTACTGATCCAACATTTTTCGGCAAAAAAGATGGTGCAAAAACACATACACATATACCAATTTTTTCCGGAGAATGTAAGGACTATGGAGACTTGTTTTTCTTACCCTCCCAACTCATTATTAGACTAACACAAGCCCATCAATTTTTTTTTTTTAATTTTTGTTACGGGTTTTTCTCATCACTTAAAAGAAGAAAAAGAAATAAATTCCATGAATTTGATAAAAAGTATATTAATAACATAATAAGATAGTAAGAGGTGTAAAATTTTCATTAGATTTTGATTTTACTTTTTTGGATGTAAATAACAAAGATTCAATAGCTCAACAGTGTCAAATATCTATAAGAGATCTGTTTACTTTGGGCATAGCCTTACATTGCGGTTGCCGAGGTTCAAACCATTATCTCTTCTCTTAATACTATCTATTGAACCAGTGAGGTAAGCCCGTACGAACAGAAAAATCCGATACTTGATGATGTGCATTACAACACTGGGTAAACTAGTTACTATATAATAGCCTACAAATTATAAGAAGGTAAACTCAAACTCAAAAGATCATGTACAACGAATTAGACCAAAAAAATATTGTAAAGTATTTATTGATTAAGAATCAAATCCATGATTTTCATGAAATTCAATTTTTACCAATTTAGCTACCTTTTCGGACAAATAAATTCTTTTTGTTATTTATAGAAAAAAAAACTGTATTTAATTAGGGAGTACTTTACTATACTGTACTTGTAATTATTAGTTTATTATCTCAACTGCTCAGAGAGCTCTCTATCTCTCAACGATTGACTTTTTCATTCATCTGTCTTCTTCTTTGAGCATTTCATTCTGTAAAATCGTTCTTCATTTCCAAGATACAATCTTTAGGGAAAAAATCAGCAAGTTGTAGGGTTTCGAGTTTCTTTAATGGAAGTAGCAAATGGGTCAGGGTCGGAATCGTCGTCTTCTGCGGTTCCGTTTCCCAGTAGCTCTGCTACGTTGACCCCACTTCGATTCCTTCGATCCCCGGTATCTTCCATACTGGAGTATTCCGGGTTTCTGCGGGTCAGGCCCGAGAGCCCGGAGAGTGTGGGTCTCATGGCGGATGGGGCTGCGGAGCCTGGGAGTAGTGGGAGTGGGGAGGTTTCGATAAGGATAATTGGAGCTGGGGAGCAGGACCGCGTTGGGGTTGAGGCGGAGGAGGAGGATGAGGAGGCGGCGATGGATGGTGGGGTTGAGGACAGAGGCGTAGGTGGCGCCGCCGTGGTCTCTGATGATTCCGGCGGCGACGGCGGAGGTGGTGGTGGTGGTAGGGGTTCTTCTTACCAGAGATATGATATACAGCGGATTGCCAGGTGGATTGAGCAAGTTCTTCCCTTTTCTTTGCTCCTTTTGGTTGTCTTCATCCGCCAGCACTTGCAAGGTATAATTCTTGATTATTTTGTCTTTTTATAATATGAATATGAATAGCCTCTGAGGATTAGAATCAAATGAGACCTGTGAGAACTGCAAACAACCTATGTGCACATTTGGTATTGTTTGATTGTGCATTCGCGGATAACTAACTAATTGTGCACCTTGAAACTATTATCCAAATACCCTAAAAAAATGAGGGGTCATTTTTGTAATTACGATTGTGTATCTTGTAATGCCTGATTGTGTATTTGTGGATTACTGATTGTGCACCGGGAAACTACTATCCAAACACATTGATTCAAGTATTTCTCTAAAAAACGCGGTGGCATTTTTGTAATTGTGCATCTTGTAATGTTTGATTGTGAATAAGTATTTGATAATCTGTAATGATCGTAGATTGGATTGATAATCATGTTGACTGATAGGCAGTGAGCTTTGATTTTGTGTTTATATGAAGGGAAGCACTGGTTCTTGTTCTGCTTCCAAGTGTAAAAGTTAAAGTTTTTAAGAGCTTGAACTTGATTGCTAGCAAGCATAACGTAATATGTAGAGAACTGGAAATATCTGCTTTAAGTGTTTTAAATTTGATACTCTTTAATGGGTTCTAAATTCGTAAATGATGACACCGTTATTCACCAGTAAATTGTAATATGTAAACTAGTTCTTGAAATCCCTCCTCTTTTGCCTTTTCCCCCGGTCCTACGTGGGATTTCAGGTTTCTTTGTTGCAATTTGGATCACTGCTTTCATGTTCAAGTCAAATGACATTCTTCGGAAGCAAACAGCTCTTAAGGTGCCATTTTTGTAACTTTCTTTAGTATAAAATGCTATGTAAAATTATATATTTGTGTCTTGTCAAGAAGATTTTAAAATGAAGGAATCCTGTCCTAATGGATAGTCTTATGCAGGGAGAGAGAAAGATACATGTCCTTCTTGGTTATTTTCTGGCCTTCACTGTTCATGTAGTTGTAGTCTACTGGTGGTATAGAAACGATGATCTTTTCTACCCATTATTCATGGTTCCTCCAAAGGCTATCCCGCCCTTCTGGCATGCCATTTCCATCATTCTCGTAAATGGTATCATCTCCTACCTGCTTTCTATGCCTTATCTCTCGTAAATGCAACACAATTATTTTTTCTGAATTTTTTTAAAAAATTTTTTTCCAGACACAATGGTACGACAGGTCGCAATGGCTTTGAAGTTGTTGTTGTTAATGTATTACAAAAACGGCAGGGGCCAGAACTTCCGGAGACAGGTAAACCTTATAATCATATTCTACAGAATTAAGTTAGAATCAGTATTCTATTTTCGGGATTCTCATTTTAATTGAATTCTCAGGGCCAAATGCTGACTCTGGTCGAGTACACCTTGCTGCTATACCGAGCAATGTTACCAACTCCGGTCTGGTATAGATTCTTCTTGAACAAAGATTACGGAAGCCTTTTTTCGTCACTGATAACAGGGTTGTACTTAACGTTCAAGCTTACGTCAATAGTCGAGAAAGTATGTTATTCTTAGTCGTTTCTGTGTCCCTGTCCTTTTTTCATCTCGTTTTAGAGACTATGCAAGTTCCTCTTTCAAGACGTCTTTTGTATGACCCTTCTCCGCTAATCTCTCCCTCATCATGTGTCGTGTTTCAGGTCCAGTCTTTCTTTGCTGCTATTAAGGCATTATCCAGAAAAGAAGTACACTATGGATCTTATGCAACGACTGAACAGGTACCGTGTTGGTTCGGATTAAAAATTGGAAATAAACAGCAGCCTTAAAGGCTTGGGCCAGAGTCACTCAACTGGGCTATAATGCACATGGGCCAAATCACACTAAAAGATTGAATCCAACCAATTAGCTAGTCTAACCCATAGCCTTATAAACTCATATGTTCTCTCTTATTTTATCAATGTGGACTCTTAACTAGAATTTCTGATTATTCACCGCAGGTAAATGCAGCTGGTGATCTCTGTGCCATTTGCCAGGAGAAGATGCACGCACCGATTATATTGTGTTGTAACCACATCTTCTGTGAAGACTGTGTCTCAGAATGGTTAGTTTCTTTGGTTACATCGTTTCAAAGCTCAAAAGTCTTGTCAGTGAGCTTCTTCGGTTTTTCCTCCCATATATCCGTATGTAACGGTAACCCTTTTTCCCAGGTTCGAAAGAGAAAGAACGTGCCCCTTGTGCAGAGCCTTGGTTAGACCTGCTGATTTACGATCATTTGGAGATGGATCCACAGGCCTTTTCTTCCAATTATTTTGAGCATTCGTTCTTGCCCCCAAAGCAAACTAACTTCTCTCTGCACCCGTGGGTTTTTCCTCCTAACTTTTCATTTTGTAGATTTATAGCGTTTCTGGTTCCTACAAGGAAAAGCTACTCCATAAATGTAATTTTTCGGGTTGCTGAGAGCTTAGTGCTGCCATGGAAGCGTGAAACTGTTCTTGTAATGCGATATCATTTTCGCAAAATCTTACTGTAGGGTTTTAATCTGATTTTCATTCTCCCCTCCCAGAGACCATCATTTTGATGACAAAACAAGTTGTATATACTATATATATGCACCTAGTAAAATGTAAAGTGAGAATTCTTACTGCTCACCTTTTGTGTTCCCCTCCCCACAATTTGCTAGGCCAGTTTGCTTTAGAGCATGTGCCAAGAAGATGGGCAAACCCCCCACCCCCCTCCCCCACCACTTTTTTGCCCATATTTATACTGTCTATGGAGTGGTTGCCAGGGATCTGATTGTTAGTGTCCTTCTTTTAAAGGGCAAAAGTAGGTTGGCAAAAAATGGTTGCCCCAACAAGGGCAAGCATTTCTTGATCCTGAATGCCACCACCGCCTCTGCCCTGGAGCTTTGGTGGGGTGCCCATAATAAGGTCAATTTTATAACTTTTCCTGTAAGAATCAAACCTTGCACCATGTGACTGTTGGCAAAGTAAAAGTATTAATTTTTTAAAATTGGTCGATCAGTTGAATTATGTCGGGAACAAAAATAAGCATTTCTTTTGTCCACAAAAAGCAAAATTTCTTGTTCTAGGGTTCCCACACTCCTGTTCAACAGGAAAATGGAGGGAAATCACGACAATTCAGTAACTTATTAGGTGGAAGCACCAGAATAAGCATTTCATTTGCTCACATAAGGCAAAATTCCCTCGTGCCAAGACCCCACAACCCGGCTCAATAGGATAGTGCAGGGGTAAATCATAGTGACTGAGCGGCCTATTAGGTAGGAGGATCAGTGCCTAGTGCCTATAAAAAAAATCCACCACATTGGGTGAAACTCTCACATTGAGACTGTCAAGGCTGAAGTAAAAGTGTCAACTTTTTAAAGTTGGCCAATCAGTTGAATTGTGTCGGGAACAAAAACAAACGTTTCTTTCGTACATAAAAGACGAAATTCCCTCGTCCCAGGGTTCCCACGCCCTTGCTCAACAGGATAGTAGAGGGGTAAATCACGACGACTCAGCCGCTTATTAGGTGGGAGCATCAGGACAAGTATTTCTTTTGCTCACAAAAGACAAAATTCCCTCGTGCCAAGACCCCACAACCTGGCTCGATAGGATAGTGGAGGGGTAAATCATAATGACTCAGCGACCTATTAGATAGGAGGATCAGTCATTTATAAAAAAACCCACCACATTGGGTGAAACTCTCACATTGAGACTGTCAAGGCTCAATCCGTATCCTCTGCTCATAATTTATCACCTAAGAACCAACTGAGCTAGCCGTGCAACCAACAAAACCAGCATTTCTTGTGGGAATGGAAGGGGATACTGAACCAACATTCTAATGCAATGGAGAATTCCTTGAACTGAGAATACAGGATAGTGTAGCAATGTGCAAGTGTGATGATTGAAATGGCAGGCACATATGAGAGAGTGGGAAATGGCAACCTGGATGAGCAGACTGCAGAAACACAAGATAGTGGAAACAGCCATGGTGCTCTCTGTCCTCTGACACCACAGCCCATAGGCACACAATCAAAGGGAAGCCTTTCAATGGGGGATTGGATTTTGGGGCTCTGAAAACAACTTCTGATGGGATGAACATGATTCCTCCTCATTTTTGTTTTGGCCCAAAGGTTTATCACACTAATGCTTCATTGGCCCCATTACAGCTCACCCATCTCTTCCCACTCTTAGAGCATCCACAATGCTTGGGGAGAATTGTGAGATAATGTAAGAGTGATTAGGAGAGAGAATGTGGGAAGGGAGGAAAAAAAAACAAAAAAATCAAAATCAAAAATTAAAAAACAAAAAAAAAATTAAAAAAAAAAAAAGAGTCAGGCGCGCCGTTCGGCGCGCCTGACGCGCCCGTGTGGGCGAGCTGCTGTGCACGAAACGCGCACAGCAGCTTCCTTTTTCTTCTCTTTCTTTTTCTTCTTTTTCTGTATTCTCCTTGAATTTGCAGGAGGAATATCTCCACCAATAACCTCACCCCACACTTGTTATTATCCCCACCCGAGATAATTTATCTGACATTATCTCCATAATATCCACTGATGTGGATGCTCTTAGTCTTGATCAATGTTACCACATTCCCCACTTTACTACTAATTCACTACACCATTATTTAAACCCTTATCTACTTCTCTAAAAAAAATTGTATAGTTGTCGGTATGGGTTTAGTTCAATGGTTCAGTAGGTAGTATTTGAGAGAAAAGACCAATGTTTAAATCTCGGCGGCGGCAGTGTGAGGATTATGCTCAAAGTTGGCAGATCTCTTGTGCGCACTAACATTTGGCCATGTCTGCTGAGCCATTGAGTCATCGTACTTTTAAGAAAAGTGATATTGTTAGACAGAGGCTAGTGAAGGGCCAAGTCTCCCTTTGTTCAGCAGAGACTAGTGAAGGGCCAAGTCAGGGAGATTGTTGGGCGGATGCATTATGCAGTTAAGGCTGGCAGTTGTTTGGACTTTGGAGGGAGAGTCAAGTCCAACACCATGTCTTTCGAAAATGTGGCGGTATAAGGAAATGTAATTCTGTTTTCGTTACTGGCTATTACTTTTGGTGTGGTGATAAGTATTTGATATTTTTCAAAATAAATATATAGTTGGCGATAAGAATATACATGAGAAAGTCTTGCTACTAATTTGGCTTATTATAAACTAAACAAATATTGGTAGGTGGGTTGTTATAATGTGGCTTTTTCTTGAATAATCTTTGATGGTTGTAGTCAAGAATGGAGGCCCCAAAGGTTCTGTTTGATAAAGTTGTGACAAATTGAGACAGCATCTTGCATTGATACTCACGTTACATGTTTCAAGTGATTTTAGTCCATTATTTGATTGTTACATTTTATCTAATCTTTGATTTTCAGGTTTGCAGTCACTATTTAAATATGTATTATGAATGATATAGACATTTTAACTAATTTTAATCCATAGACTGTTCATTAACTTTACGTTATAATAGTTCTATATTATATAAATCATTAAATCATAATTAGATGATATTGTCTTTTCAAAAAAAAAATTAGATGATATTGTGTTTATGAATATTTTATCCAGTTTATAAGATTTTTTTTATACAACGAGAAAAAAAAAAAAAAAACAACAACAACAAAACAAACAAATAAACATGTTATAAGAATCGTGGTCAAGTCACACTAACACAGTCAACAACCAAAAACAACCTCAATCCATAAGAAAATCCTCATACACTGACAAGTCAAATGAAATACTACTAATTCTTAATGCCATATAGTTAACACGGTAATTCACCATCTCTTTACACATCTCATGAAATAAGATTAGAGAATCGATTTCCAATAAAAAAAAATTTGATCAAACTAAACTACTTTATGTAGCATATTTGTGTAATACTGTTGCAAATAGGATGGCCGGCTATGCACCATAATCATTCTTATCATGGTTTAAATTAGGGGTGGACACTTCGGTTCGGTTTATCCGAACCGAGCCGATCCGAACCGAACCGAACTAGCAATAGAAAACCGAATGGTTCGGAATTTTGTAACTTGAACGGTTTAGTACCGAACCGAACGGTTTAGCAAAAATTGAACCGAACCGAATGCTATACAATTTTTTAAAATAATAATAATAATAATAATAATAATAATAATAATAATAATAATAAAGAAGTAAATTCAAGTTCCTTGATGCCTGTTCCGCCGTTCAGTTCTCATTCTTACTGGTACCGAACCTTAAATTTTTTATTTCATTTCTTTATAGCTTGTTTTTTACATTGCACTTTTGTTGTTTGTCGCAACTGTTCTTTACCTCACAATTATATCTAACTTGAGTTATATTTACAATATTCAGTATTTTCCTTAGTTTCATGTTTTTCTATAAATTTAATGTGCTTTACAGTCATTCTAATTTTGATTTCCAGTGCACTATAATTATTTTCTAGTACTGGAATATATTTCGAGTGCACTAGCAATGACAGATTGTGTCCAAAAAGTAACTATATAGTAATTGACATTTGTTCTTTTAATATCAACTATACAGATAGAAGATTATTCATCTTATCAATAAAAATATTCCAACTGAACCAACTGAAGAGTCGATTGTGCAAAAACGTTAACTGATGTTTGGTAATTAGTACTTAGTATTGTGTTTGAACTTTGAATTGCTATTTTGTTATATAATGTTTAGAGTTTGAATTTGGATTATGTGAATATGTATTGTTTGGTAGTATGTTCGAAAAATTAGGAAATGTTGAAATTTGGGGATCTTAAACCGAACCGAATTAAATCCGAACCGTTTCAAACCGAACCGAAACCAAACCGAATCCTAATGTTAGACCGAATGGTTTAACTTTTTTAAAAACGAAATCGAAACCGAAACCAAAAAAAACCGAACCGAAACCCGAAACGCCCACCCCTAGTTTAAATATTTTTTGAGAATCTTGAGAAGGTTTTTTTTTTTTTTTTTTTTTTTTTTTTTTTTTTTTTTTACTGTTATTGTAAGTTGTAATAAAATTATTAAGAGTAAAAGACATTTTTGGTCCTAGACTTATAGTGGCTTGGACAATTTTAGTCCTTTATAAAAAAATTTGCCATTTTATGGACATAGTTATTGTGGCGAGGACATTTTTGGTCCTCCGTCTATATTTCTGTTAGATAACTGTATGAGGGAGGGACAATTACGCCAATTTAGGCTATCTCTTTATTGTGAGATGGACGATTTTGGTCCCACAACCATGCATTTACTCTAACCCTCATTTATTTGTAGTTTTGCACTACGAAATGCTCTACCCACAACCATGCCTTTACTGCAACTTGGACTCTCCAACTCCTTCGAATTATGACCGAGAAGAAAACAAAACACAAATAGATATAATAGATAGAAGGAGATAGCCTAAATTGACGTAATTACCTCTCTCTCAGACGGTTATCTAACAAAAATATAGACGGAGGACCAAAAATGTCCTCGCCACAATAACTCTGTCCATAAAATGGTAAATTTTTTTATAAAGGACTAAAATTGTCCAAGCCACTATAAGTCTAGGACCAAAAATGTCTTTTACTCAATTATTAATTACATTGAAACTTTAGTTAATTGGTTGCAAGTGTATAAATACTATACATTTGTGAGAACGTACTAATTTGTACACAGTATTTTTGTACATGATATGAATTCTCTGAAATGCATGACTTGTATGTTAGTTTGCATATTCATTTGACATTTATAAATTGATTAGCTTATCATAAATCATAAATTAATTAAATTATTATAAATATTTTATTGATGATCATTAAATCATGAAACTCTCCCTTGTTCTTCAATTTACTCCCTTATTTATGGTATATATTATGAAGGGTTGTATGATTGTGTGTTTATGTTGAAAGCTTAATAAAATGATGATTGAGTTCATGAATTCTACATTTGTGTGTTCTTTTCTCTACTTCTTTACATTTCATTATCTACCATACAAATTTATCGACATTTATCGTGCAACGATTACGGGGTATTGAACTAATCGGAAGGTCAAATCACAACATAAATAAAATAATGTCAATGAATATAGAGTTTTTTCTCAAAATGGTCCCTCGACTATTGCTCATTCTCAATTTTGCATTTTGACTTTTAATTGCACCCAATGTGGTCCCTTGACTTTTAAAAACTCTCCCAAATTGGTCCTCCGTTAGAAATTCCATCTATTGAGTGTTAAAATGAAGGGCATTTTCGTCCATTTACCTATTATATGCCTAATATACTCTGAAAAATAGTCAAGGGACCATTTTGGGAATAGTCGAGGATCATTTTGAGAAAAACTCGTTTATTTATTTCATTTTTGTTTATTTCCATTTCTGTAAGACTATCAAATTAGAGTTTCTATACATTTTATTTTTTACAAATATAAATAGTTAAAATCCACAATCAAACCTCAAAATTTTAAACTTTCTATACAAATTTGTTCCTTCTGCCTAAACATACAAACTTTTCCTCTAATCATATCAAGTTTTACAATAAGTTCTGTAAATTTCAAAAATATAATACTCATATACTTTTTATGTTCACACACACTAAAACTTCAATAGACAATCAATCACTATGTATCATATTAAATATTATTTTTACCATTGAAAATAACATTACTATTTTTATCAATTTAGACACCCAAAATGTACTCTTCACTTCTCGGTCTCTATGCCTTTTGAAAATAAAATTATTATTTTTACAATCAATCGCTATGCTCTGGCACTTCTTCGAACTGAGAAGTACGCTTCACTTCTTGGTCAATGACAAAATCTTAGAAAATATTTTTGCAAAGTTGGCTTAACTTAGTCTGTAAGGCCATTAGTTTCATTCCAAAGTTAGTACAAACGATAGCTACCATTTCCAAATGCCTATCTACCCAGAAGTACATCATGCTAAAGAGAGTCTAGAACTATGGCTATCAATTTTATGTCTTAAAGGACAAGTAAAATAAATCAAATGCAAAAATAATTAGCACAAAACAAACAATTCTAAACCTAAAGTCTCATCATTTACTAATATTACAAGTTCTTGTCATTTTGAAGTTTGTTTGTATTTTATATATGAATGTTAATAAACTTAAATTTGAAATTTAAACTTGTTTACCATAGTACGTAAACAAATAATAATTTTATTTTAACTATAAAAATAATATTTAATGTAATACATAGTGATTGATTGTCTTTTGAAGTTTTAATATAATTATATGATTATATATATATATATATATATATATATATGAGTATTTATGAATGTTACGAAATTTATTGTAAAACTTGATAGGGGTAGGGAAAAAATTTGTACGTTTAGACAAAAGGAAAAAAATTGTAGAGAACGTTTAAAATTTTGAGATTTGATTGTGGATTTTAACTATTTATATTTGTAAGAAAAAAAATGTATAGAAATTCTAATTTGATAGTGTTAAAAAATGAAAATAAATAAATGAGTTTTTCTCAAAATGATCCCTCGACTATTCCCAAAATGGTCCCTCGACTATTTTTAGAGTATATTAGGTAGCAATAGGTGAATGGACGGAAATGCCCTTCATTTAAACACTCAATAGATGGAATTTCTAACGAGGGACCAATTTGGTGGAGTTTTTAAAAGTCAAGGGACCACATTGGGTGCAATTAAAAGTCGAAATGCAAAATTGAGAATAAGCGATAGTCGAGGGACCATTTTTAGAAAAAAAACTCATGAATATAATATTAATTTGCACGCAAATCTTTCTTCTTCTTTTTTGTCCTTTGGTTTTTTCCCCTTTTCTTGTCATTTAGTTAGGCAAAATGTTGCAATATTTGACTAATCATTCACACGAATTCTAGAGTAAAATATTATAAATCTGAAAAATTACAACCGTAAACATATTATAATTTATAAATCGACAGTTTAGATATGTCCATAGTTTTATATATATATCTACAATCTACATCTACATCTACAATCTACAATCTACAATCTATCTATCTACAATCTACAATTCTAATAAGGGCCAATAATGTTAGGCCCTTAACTGGAACAAAAAAATGTCGGTCCTATTGTTTCTTAAAATGAATGATTCATATTATACTATTGTTTCTTAAAATGAATGGTTTATATTATTTTTATTTTAGTATTTTTTATTGATTTTTCTTATTTGCCCTCTATTATATTATTTTCTTCCCTTAAATAACCTAAATTCCGTTAGCATAAACTTTAGTAACGGAATATTCCGTTAAGTATTTATTATTTTAACTTACACATTAATTTCTATAAAAAAAGTCTTAGTTTCGAACCACATCCCAATTAGAGTTAGCATAATTGTTAAACATATACTACGAATATGTTAAAATATATATAATATAAAGTTTAACATAAACTTTGTTCAAATAATTAGTCTGACTAAATACATAACATTCAAAGTTAAGCATCAAAGATTATAAATCAAGAACTTTAAAAATCATTTGATCAAAAAAAAAACTTAATATTCTTTTGATTATTTAGATCAGAAAAAAAAACTTAATATTTCAATTATAATTTTGCATTAATATTTTTTGTATGCATTTTTTTTTTAAAAAAAAAAATCAATGATTGCATTATTGTTGATGAAAAGTATATACGCCACTTTATTACTCTTATTAAACTAAATAAAGTAGTAGCTACAACAAAAAATAATACATATGCATTTAATTAATTTAGAATTAGATGTCTATAATGCCTTTATTTAAAAAAAAATATTCATTATAAAAAATTTAAAAATAGATATAATTTCATTAATTATATTATCTTTATTTTCTACAATTCAAAGATTCATTACCTTCAAATTTATCAATTTATTATATTCACTGCATTGTCCATTGTTTTTTTTTTTTATATATTATCTTGTAATTAAATATCAAAGTTATAATACAAAATACATTATATATATTTATTTACCAAGTATTTTATACAAATATAATAACTATTAATATTTTGTTCAATACTTTCACATGATAACCTACCACACACATCTCACAATGCATGAAACATGTAGGGGAAAACTACCACTACCAAATATCGATTAGAAAATTCAATAAATATTATCTTGCATTTATATATTTTGAATTACCGATTTAAATAAACAAATTCAATATTTATTTACATATGCATGAACATCTCCGATATAATATTGCGTTGAAATACTTTGAAATACTTATTTAAAAATAATCATTGGGCACTATCTCATTCGCGCAAAGCGCGTAAAAAAAACTAGTGTATATATATATATATATATATATATATATATATATATATATATATATATATATACACACTAGTTTTTGCCCCGTACGATGCACGACATAAAATTTAAGTAATTTTATTATTGATAACATTTTAAAAACAATAAAATAAAATATTAATCATGAAATTAAAACTTATTCTGAAATGTATTTTTCTTTAACAATACTAAATTGGTTGTTATATCGAACATCACATACTGTTAGCATATATTATAAAGAATTGTATATATATATAGAGAGAGAGGAGTGATCACATGTGGCCATGTTGTTGGGTGTGGTCATATGGTCAATTATAGACCATTAGATTAGATAGATCTAATGAATCATATTAATCAAGATTTTTCCAGTATTTTCGCGCACATTCTCCTACCCAGCGAACTGTAAGGGTAAACTTGTCATAAAACACCAGAATAGGGAAAATCACATTGTTGGGTGTTTTATTACACTATTGGTGCATGTTGTCAACACTATTGGTGTATTCTTGAACCCGACCGCTATAAATGGCCACTGTAATTACCATAACACGGGAATGCACCATTGGTGTGTTTCACTGTGGTGTATTTTATTACACTATTGGTGTATTTTGTCAACACTGTTGGTGTATTCTGGAACCCGTCCGCTATAAATGGTCACTGTAATTACCATAACACCCCCACTTACTAAAACGCGCGAAAATCCTCAGAATTACCACTGCCTTTAGATTAAACTGATTCAACGACACAGATATGACCACACGATCACACCTAATGACATGACCACATATGAGCGTTTCTATATATATATATATATATATATATATATATATATATATATATATATATATATATATATATAGTGTAAGGTTCCTGTGTGATTGATGCTTCCCGTGCGGTTGATTAATGTGCGTGAGGTTTGTACTCAATGTGCGTGAGTATTATGCTTAATGTGTAAGAGATTTGTACTTAATGTATGTGGGTGTGTAATGTTAATGTGCGTGAGTTTTGTACTTAATGTGTGTGAGTCTTGTGCCTAAGATGCGTGGGTTCTGTGCTTAATGTGCGTGAGTGTGTTCTTCATCCACTGCTGTGAAAATTATGCGCATCCACTGCTGCATTTTCTTCTTGTTTTTTGTTTCGAAGTGGTGGAGGAATGAATTTTGTCTTGTTTTTAACATCAAATCAGAACATCCATATGTGCGTTTACATATATCAATCCATTTACACACAATCAGAAAAGATTCACCCACCTTCTCTTTCTGTTCTGCTTCTTTCTGAGCTCATAATTCTGAACTCAAGTCATGCACATTAAGCACAAACTTCACGCACATTAAACACAATACTCAGGCACATTAAGTACAAAACTCACGTACATTAACATTACACACTCACGCAGATTATGTACAAATCTCAGGCACATTAAGCACGCGACTTACGCACATTAAGTATATAACTCACGCACATTATTCTACCGCACAACCGTACGAAAATTCACAAATGCACTTGATCCCTTCCTTATATATATATATATATATATATATATATATATATATATATATATATATATATATATATATATATAAAGTCCTAGTATATGGGATACCCCATTCATCTTTAGCGAGGACACTCATGATACACGAAGGAGAAGTCTCAATCACGTACTTTCAAGTTTCAAACTCCATTATGTGTCAAGAAATAACCTGACTAGAGTGTTGCTCGATTTTGTTCTCTATAGATATGTTCAACCTGCTTAACCTTTCATGGCTTTCTAATCTCTTGGTGACAAGCTTCTACCAATTTTTGAATAGGGCTCCAAGACATCTTTCCACCTTTCAATCACTACTTGACCACTTTAACTTGTTAGAAACATTCTCTATTACGGAGTAGTATTTATTGAAATCTCTTCTCCCATGCCAACCGTAGACCTCGAATGATAGCCCAGGCCCTTATAAGTCCAACCATCTATTTTTCAATTTCATCACGAATCAATCTTCCACACACACAAACATATAAAAAAAAATATAGTCTATCTCTACATTTAGTCATCTATTTATAGTTCAATCACGTTACCACCTTAACTATTGTGGTAATATGAAATCAAATCATCCACGATGACTTGGACAAAGCACCATAATGTACAAGAATTAAACAGTACGTAATTTTTAATGTATTCATAAAATATTAAACTGAACAACGACTTCAAACCCTCTTTCACAATTACAATTTCTTATTCCAAATTCGGCACTATATATATTTTCACTTAGTCACTCTCATCCGTTAGGGTAATCTTCATGACCTTTAAAAATTAATATAAAATGAACACAATTGTTACTTTTCCATCCATCCATTCAAGTACAAATTATATTGTTTATCTTTAAATTTAAAATTACTTTTTTATACTTTATAATTGTTAAATAAAAATATTAAGATAGGACTAAAATATAACACTATCATAATAGTTGAGATAACAATATGATATATGCATGGAAGGGGTCTGAATATTGTATAATACGGAGTATAATATAAGTATGCCTATGAGGAATTTCTAGATCGCATTTATATAATGCATCATTAATTAAAATAAAGAAAGGCTCTGTGAAATTGAATTGTTTTAGGATTTCTCCTTTGATCGATGATGAGGGCAAGTGTACTCATTAGCTTCCTCCTCAGTGCGCTCCAGAGGTATGAGTTTGCAGGCAGATTTAAAAAGAAAAAGATTGGAAAAAGAATGGATTTTTCTTTTATTTTCTCTCATCTTTTGCAGACCATCTTGCAGTCGTAGATTCTGCTCTGTGCCCACAAACAATAACATGAATTCAGCACTTATATGTACTATATATACGTATATGTGTGTGTGTGTGTGTATTTCTAAGTATATATATATGGGTGTATTGTAAAAGAAGAAGAAGAAGAAGAAGAAAGGGTGTGTAAATGTGTACTGTGAAAGAAAGATTTGAGGGGATCTTGCCATTAAAGTCGCTTTCTCTACCTCTGACTCTCATGGCGAAAGCGACCCCTCACCCTTCGTTTGATTTACACATTCACCATTTTCCTCCATTTTTCTTCCGTATTTCCTGCAAGAAAACACTCACCCTTTTCCTAACCCGACACTGTTCCTCCATTCCATTTACTACTACCATCTCTTCCTTATAAATATTGCTGTATTTAGCTAAGCATTTATTCAACTCACCCTCCATCTTATTCTTTTCTGCACTTTTAATTTTGTTCTCTTCTTCTTCTTCTTCCTCTTATTCCCTGCTACTCTTATTTGTTGCATTCCATTCTTCCTTTTGCAGCTTCATCCATTTAAGGGTCAAAGGTGGTACCTTTCCAGGTTTTTATTTAATTATTTATTTATGATGGGTATGGTTAATCAATTGCTTTTTTGCAATCTTATTTGTGGAACATGTATTGTTGTTCTCTTATAAGAATTACTGTTTGTCTGGAATGATATCCATAAAAAGAGTTTACTTGATCAAGAGAGATCAAATGGATTTTTTATTTTTGTTGGCTTATTGTTGATTTTAGGGTTTGTAGAGGAGTTCACTCTTCCAATTAGTAAGGTTGGATCTCCATAGTGAGTTTATTACATTAAGAAAGATCAAATGGATCTTGATTTTTCTAGGCCATCACTTTTCAATTGAAATTTTTGTTGGGATTTCAATTTGATTAGTTCAATTCCCATTTTTCTTACTGAAGAAATTTTACTATTTTAAGTATCTTTTTGGTTAAGATGTCATGCCTTTTTTTTTTTTTTTTTTTTTAATTTTTAAAATATATATATTAAGGTTGTTGCTTTGTTAAGTTCATGGCTTTTGGCTTTGTGATTGATCCATTTATGATCCTCTATCTAGACTCATAAGATTGCCTGAAAATGTTTTGAGCTATTCCTTGTACACTGAAAGTTATTTTCTATGGATGATTAAATTAATAATAAAGATATATCTATGTATGCACCTTGATTTTAGGATTTATAAAACCATTCAAAGATCAAGAATAATGATAATAATAATTTGCGGAGTGTTAGGCTAGAGAGAAAACGCCTCATTTCTGCTTTCTATGTTTTTCCTCCTTAAGGTAGAAAGGAGTGACTTAAAGCCCCATATCCATATTCTGAGCAGTAACAAAGGAGCGACTAGCTTCTTATGTGAAATTATTTTCTTTTATCAATGAAGAAATTATCTTTTCTTATTTTCTTTAAAGTGGATAGAAGTTGCACATGCTTCAACTTCATTCTTGTTTTGAAGATTTTTCAATGTTCATATTCTTCATTTAATTTCTTTAACACCCAATTTGGTTCAAGAAGTTGATAATCGCTGTTGTTTGTATATTTCTTTGTTATTTTCTGGCAGGCTAATATCTGAAGAAAGTAACCTTCATTTGCCCTTTAAATACTGTTCAGTTACTCGGTTAGAATGCAAATTTCTTTTTATTGGAATTTTCATTACTTAACAGATGATTGAGTTAGTGGGATAGTTCTGAGTCTTCGTTTGTGACAATACGTGTTTGAATCTCTTCTGAGGAATCTAGTAAGTTGTTGAATGCTAAGTAGTTGGAAGGCAGGTTAAAATGTTATGTTTTGTGACATTATACCTTAGTATTAAGTCATGGTTTATACTAATGACACTGGTTACGTTTGCTGAATTGAGGAGTGGTTCGAGAGAGCTTCCTTCAGCCCACTCATGGATGAGATTGGGGTTGAATTAGCTGCCGACTCATTCATCCAACCACTCAGTAGAAAAGAAGATGTTTTGTGCTACTGTGATTGAGTGAATGATGCGGGAGATAGTTTCTATCCCTCTCTTCCCTTGCTTGGACTGAAGGGAGCTCCCTTTTTCCATGCTTTCATTTTTTTCCACCCTCGGGGATTTACACGTTTTCCTTCAAATGGTACAGCTTTCAACAGGTGGGATCTTCTCCTCGTCTCCGTCATATAATAAATGTGGTAATGATTCTATTTCATTCTCGTTATTTCGTTTGGTGAGTGGTTTCCCGAATGATGAAAGAGTGATCAGTGTGACATAGCGAAGCTTCCCGATTTATGTTCTTCCATTGACAGTTCTAAGTATTGGATGTTGCTAAATTTTTCAATGAATTTATCGAGCTTTATAACTGCTTAATGAGAACCTAGTTTCCTTATGAATTCCATACAACAACAATGTATTGTTTTCTCCGTAGATATAATTCGCTCTGGGTGAAGCCCACCTTGTAACCCTAACCGGCAAAGGATCAGAAGGAGGTAAAGGTAACCAAGAAGGCCAATAGACAGCTCCCACGGGGAGTCAAACTTGGAACCGTGTGGTTACCAAGCCAACTATCTGACCAACTTGGCTAGGGTTGCCCCCCCATGCCCCAAAATTCCTTGATATTATGAGAGATTGCTTGCTTTGTCATAAGGCAGACTTACTTAAAGCATATATATGTGCACATCCATATTCGATGTGTATGTATCTTGGTTACAGATCGATAAAATTATGTGGAAAAAAGTTGTGCAAAATGGTTTCTTACAGGCTTTATTATCACCTTGCAGCCTGAAAGGCTTTTAAGTTTCCGTTATGGAGAATAAACTTGAATTTGGCTTCCGTTTGTTGCATCAGACTATCAGAGTAGGAGTTTTATTCACAAGATTCATCTTTGGAAAATCAAAAGCCAATTTCCCGAGTAAGATAGAGCGTATAATTCAGTTTTTTTTACTCGAATGAAACGATCCTTGTTTGCCTGTTCTGAACTTTGCATGGCTTCCTTGTTTCTGGCTTCCTTAGAGCAATCTATCCTGAAAAAATCAATTTGAAATACTGTATATTTATGTATTCTGGTGCAAGTTGTTCGAGGAAAGTACAGTTATCCCATTTCAAAATTTCGAGTCATCTTCCATTGCCATGTGAGCTGGAACTATGAGTTCTTTGCTAGTTTTTTATTAGGTCACGTTACTTTTTGGACTACAAGGCTTAGGGTTAGTTCTCTCAGTTGCATGGTTATACCAATTATGGAGGGGGGACCGCTTATGCATCACATCTTGTTTAGGAAAATGACATTTAATCAGAGATAATTCCCGCCATTAATAGTGCATTTATTAAGTTGTTCCATTCATTTTTTTTTTTTATCCCTGGGAAATGTCAACAGATTCTGTTTGTAGGGTGGTCCCCTATTATTTTATATGGTAATTTTTGTTCTAAGTTGTTTTTGTGTGTGTTTGTGGATTACTACAGGCACTGATGAAGGGTTATTATAAACAGCCTGACGTATTATTGGTCCCCGCCCCACTCTAGTCTTAAGTGGTATTCACAGCTATGATAATATTCCCTGTCTTGTTCCATTTCTATTATATTCTCTCTGTGGCATTTGGTACTCCGAAGATTTTAGGTCCCCCGAAGTCTAGATCTTGTAAGAATATGATGTTCCATTTTCTGGATCGAAGTAACAATAAGAAGGAACCGGGCCTCTCCTTTGGATGCCGGTTGCTCTCTAGAGACTAACCTGGATTCGATTAATTTTACTGATCCAGAAGATTGGCATTCGAGTGGAGCATAGATGGATGCATTAACGAGTTTGAAGACAACATGGTACCATCAAAAGGCTTCATTGAAGGCTGAGTGGTCCCCTCGGGGCTAAAGCCCGAGTTCAGGAGTTTGAACTCATGTGTATGTAACAACACCGGGAATCCGGGATGCAAATACCGGTGCAGTATGTATAAAAGTAAAAAAAGGATGAGCGGTCCGCTCGGGGATGAAGTGTGCATAGTTTATAGTTTTTTGCAAAGTGTTTAGTCGAACGTCCTTAATGGGTCGCTGAGTCACTCTGATTTACTACCTTCACAAATCCTGTTGAGCTGGGGTGTGGGGCCCAGGGCGAGGGATTTCGTGTTCATGTGGGCAAGTTGAACGCCCGACAGGGTGATGGCTTGCACGTGTATTTTATTTCGTTGTGGACTCGTTTTTCTTAGTTGCTTTCCCTTTCAAAATTGACAGGTCCAAACTGTGAAAAGAGGACCACTGAAAATATTTAAAGATATGTGAATGAGACTACTCTCTTTATCCTGTTTCTGTTGTTTGTTCAGCATCAAAGAGATTCCTGTCAGATCATAAATCACACAACTAACATTTTTGGAGATAAAGATCAGATAATTGCAGAAATTATGGTTCCCAGACCTCAAGTACATAGGATTTCCTAAAAGTTTTTGTGTTTTTTTATTGGAGTACATCTGAGGTTTGATGCCATTAGAACCTAATCCTATTTCTTCAATCTCTGAATCAGAATTCTTACTCCTTTTCCAGGCGAAACGACCATCTGGAAAGCAGGGGAGTGTTTGTACTTTGGAGAAAGCGAGAACGAGAGCTTGGAGACTATGAAAGACAACACAACTTTGAGCTCAACCAAGGCGAAGTTGCGGCCAACACAGAGGCGAGGACCGACCCCGAACGGGATGAAAACTTGTGGCACTTTGCAGGCATTGGAGACGCCGTTGGCAAACCTCTCGGGCTTAAACTCGTTTGCGTCCTGCCCCCATAGCTCGGGGTCACGGTGCAGAGTCGGGATCAATGTCCATACGCACACCCCTTTGGGCACGAGGACGTGGCCTATCCGTGTTTCCTCGAGGGCTTCTCTCGAGACGAATGCAGCCGGTGGGTAAAGACGCAGGACTTCATTAATCACCATCGTCACCACCTTCATCTTGGTGATCGATTCGGCATCGAGATGGCCATTGGGGCAGAGCTGGTCCATCTCCTCGCGTATACGGGTCTGCCATTCCGGGTGGAGAGCTAAGAGCATAAGGCACCAGGATGCAGCCACAGCGGTGGCCTCGTGGCCTGCAAAATACAGGTTCTTGCAGTTATCGACTATGAATTTCCTCGACGTATTCTCGTCCATGTTTTCATCGTTAATGGCGGCTTCCAGTATGCACTGCAACAGGTCCTTCTCCGACGAAGACGCCTCCCTCTTCTTCACCTCTTCCCAGATAAGCGTGTCTATTTCCATCTCCAAACTGGCAATCCCCTTGTGCTTTCTCTGTGGAAGAAATCTGCAATTTTCACAAACACGTTCTTAGTTTCTTAGCTCGGTGTAACAGACAGGAAAAGCGAGGGAACAAGTTTCAGAACAGCATACCCTAGCAATGACAAACCGAAGAGATAACTCTGGGTTGAAATGATGACTTGAAGATCTCTAAGCTTCGAGAAGATCTGTTTGCCCTTATTGTAAGAGCTTCCAAAACAAGCCCTGGAAATCACATCTGCCGAGAAACTTTTCAGGTCTTCATCCACGTCAATCTCCGCCATTTCCCCGCCTTGCGTTTCAATTGCCTCGTACCATTTTCCCACCAGCAGCTCTGCTGATTCCAGCATCAGGTTCACATTATCCTGCAATTCAATCAAGACCATTAAAGTTTTGAAATAAAATGTGTTTATGGCTTTTTTCCAGGTACCTTGACTTTGCCCATGAAGAATTCTGGTGCTATAATCTTCCTCTGGAGTGCCCATATATGGCCATTTGACCTCAAAAGCCCATTCCCAAGCATAGGGGAAAGTCTCTTGCTGACATAAGTTGGCTTCCCCAACCCCAAACTACTGTTCTGGTTCAACTCCTTCACCAACTCTGCCTGGTTCACATACAAATGCTGCTTGTTCCCTGTTGAATATGTATATATGCAACCTGTAACAACAAACATTAAACTTCTGACATCAACGGATCCCGAAGACCTCCACCACAGCTCACAGGTGGTGTTCTCGGGATTCAGGTGCAATCCTTTTAAGAATGACCCCGAAACAAGACTTGGGGTTCTCGGGATTTAGGTACACAATTCTTTCAGTTTCGTGAATGATTTTGAAACACTTGGTTGGGGTTCTCAGGATTAAGGTGCAATCCTTTCAAGAATGGTTCTGAAACACCAAGATTCTAGAACTAGTCACGGGTGGGGTTCTCAGGATTAAGGTGCAATTCTTTTAAGAATGACTCCGAAACAAGACTCCAGAACCAGTCACCTGTGGAGGTTCTCGGGATTAAGGTGCAATTCTTTCAATAACTATTCCACACCTTATCCTACATACCTGCCATCTTCTATCCACCCCTTCATTTCCCTTTGAAATTTTCCAACAATAAGTGCCTCTGTTGATGATGAATGTACCTAGCTAGGGATAGAAGATGGCAGGTATGTAGGATAAGGTGTGGAATTCTTTTAAGAATGACTCCGAAACAAGACTCCAGAACCAGTCACCTGTGGAGGTTCTCGGGATTAAGGTGCAATTCTTTCAATAACTATTCCACACCTTATCCTACATACCTGCCATCTTCTATCCCTAGCTAGGTACATTCATCATCAACAGAGGCACTTATTGTTGGAAAATTTCAAAGGGAAATGAAGGGGTGGATAGCGCATCATGCGCTATTAATGTGAAACAGCGCATATTGCGCTTATTTGTGGATGATATGCGTCCTTCCTTGGGATTATGTTATTCAACTTGATGTAGCATGTGGACAACATTATTTCTATAGCTTACTAACAATGAGCACTTGTATATATATTATTTAAACTCTTGGTTGAGTCATATTGAAATACCTATAATTCCTAGTTAAAGGGTAATTGTGATCAATTGAGATAACCAAGTTTGTTGAAATATATTCAACTGTTGAGCATGTATCAGGCAGAGTGCAAAACTACTATAATGGTTCACAAAGTAAGTCGGCAAAACTCAGTCTACAAAGGAGCTAAAGTTGGGCACCAAATATCAGTCTGGGTAAGAGATCAAATACGTTTGACAAAATTATTTGTAAGTGTTGCTTGTGGGGGTAATAAACTCCTTATATTTTCATCAAAAGTTTCTCTGTGGTATTAAGAATAATGATGAAAGAGAATGTTTCATGTTAAACATGAAAATCTCAAGGGATTATTTACGAGTAAACGAAGTACTCGTCAAAATGCATGTAAGTTTGGTCAAAAGAATCAACTTACTTGAGGGCTAATTATGAGGATTAGTCGTTGACTCATTGGAAGGACTTGAAGTCCAAGTGGTAATGAATTCGTGGTGAATCCCACTTCTGTGGTCAAACGAAGCCATGAAAAGAGTTACAAAATAGTACACTAGTTGGTCATTCCGACAGTGTGTGTACTTGTGAGGTTGAGCTACAGCTCTTAATGAATTCATAATTCTTTGAGAAAGGGTGGTTTTATTGAGACAAACCTAATGAATTCACCACATGTGAGGTTGAGCTACAACTCTTAATGAATTCATAACTCTTTGAGAAATGGTAGTTTTGTTGAGACAAACTTAATGAATTCACCGCATAATGACATGAGTACAAAGTGCTCTTGGTGCCTTATACTCAATTGGGATGGTCTATGTTGAGATAGACCTAAAGAGATCCCTAACTTGAGTGGAAAAGGGCTACCATGGTCCATGTTGAGATAGACCTAAAGAGATCCCTAACTTGAGTGGAAAAGGGCTACCATGGTCCATGTTGAGATAGACCTAAAAGAGATCCCTAACTTGTGTAGAAAAGGGCTAACCGCCTCTTATGAAAGATAATAGGGGTTATCCCAAAAAGCTGAGTGGCTAAGAAACATGGTGATAACCGTGTAATTGTGGGGGTGTCCAACACCTTCACCACATTGTGATTCACGAACTGTCATTTGTGTTGCGCAAAACAGTGTCTACAATGGGAAACGTAGACACATTAGAGTCAGACATGAGTCTGTACGGCAGTTAACAATAAATGGGGTAATCACAATGGTTTTTGTGAGATCTGAAAGGAATATTGCAGATCCTTTCACAAAGGGCCTAAACAGGAAGGCCGTCCTTGATACATCAAGGGAAATGGGTTTGGGACCCATAGATACTCTGTAGCCGGTCATGGTGGTTTGCGATGAGGTAGACTTGACAGAGTTGAAGGTCTATCCTAGAATAGACCTAACAGGGGATATCTCAGGGTCGTGAGTATGACCTCATGAGATTCAAGGCGACCAAAGCAAATTAAGTGCGTTGAGTTCAAACTTTGTCTATTTGTGGGGGATTGTTGGAAAATTTCAAAGGAAAATGAAGGGGTGGATAGCACATCATGCGCTATTAATGTGAAACAGCGCATATTGCGCTTATTTGTGGATGATATGCGTCCTTCCTTTTGTGGAAGGGATGGGGGGGCTGCTTATTATAAATAGCAGCTCCCAACATCGTTTCAAAACACACCTTGAATTCGAGTCCTTTATTCGATTCTCCTTCTCCCTCCCGTCGTCTGAGCAATAGTGAGGTTCGCCTACGCGATTGCTAGTGCAAGCTATCCGTAGTAGGTCTGTGTAGCCGGTCGAAAGCGTGCCAGGGTTCTAACTGCACCGTTACCCGGCAATTAACGCTTTTAAGGTAGTGTTATTATAACACGGCACAGATTTTCTTTCTACCATACATCCGTAGTGTCCGTGCGTCTTAAAAGGCTTCCAGATCGCGCGTTGGCGTTGCAAGTTTCCCCAACACTTATTACATATATAGTGGCAACCTCGGGTGGCTATTAAACCCTAAACTGTTAGGCTCACATGATGTTTCTTGTACATGCTGAGTATCTGCACAACCCATCACATCAAAATTTTGACTTGAAAACAAAAACTGCATTAACTCCCAAAAGAACAGATATAGCAAGCCATTGTCCCTACCTTAAGCACTGTTCACACCCTAAATCATTCACTCTTTCAGCTTTATTAAAATTTCCGAATTTTCAGACAATGCTTGTCCTAGTGGGAGTCTTAATCATTTCAGCACAATTTGGATTGGAGTGTGATCATTACCTAGCATCTTTTGTTCAAGGACAAAGAGAGTTTTTTTTTCATAGTATTAGCGGGACCATTAAGGGTAGGGAGGGCAATTTGTCCCGTCATCAACGAAAATAAAAGAAAAATTAGGAAACCGAGACAGAGAGTGTATGTAATTTTCCGTCAGGGACGGGGATAATTTAATTTTTAAAATTAAGACTTAAGTTTTTATTTTTTAAAATTAAAAATTACACGAATTTGACTGAAGTCTCCACCTAGTTCCCTACGAGGTCGGGATTTTGGAGACGGGGTTGGGTAGTATATACTCTGCCCTTGTCCCGTTCCGTTGTCATCCATAATTCAGGGTAGCTCCTCGGAGATTTCATGCTTAAAAGATCCAAATCATATCATCACATCAGCTACTACCTAAGAGTGTGTGGGTAAATCACACTAAAAATAATAATTTATGACAGAATTATGTCACACCTGACCATTTATTTTGGGATTAATTAATATTTATTATTTGAGCAAGGTGGTGACTGGTCACGTGCCTGTCGGTCCAACTGAAAGGTCAGGCAAATAATACACACAAATTTCCCTATCTACACAAATCTTGAGTGGGGAAGGAAAGGACTAACACATGTCATCACTTGTTTATCAAGAATATCTATACAAAAAAAAATCATTAAATTATTATGATAAATGCCAAAATCAATTAAGTATAACAAGGACAACACACAGTTATATGCCTCCAATGCAAAATAATAATAATAATAATAATAATAATAATAATAATAATAATGTAAAAGCCAAACAGCAAAGTTATAAATTAATATAAACTTGAAGGCTGCGTCTTACTCACTAACTCCTTTATTGTCTTGCTATGTAACATTGAAATCTACAAAAATATAAAAAAATATTTTTTACTCTATTTTACCTATATGAAAAATCTTAAGGTTCCAATCAGCGATTGTGTCTTTAACCATAAGTACAATCGTGTATATTCTTATGTTATCTTGAGAAAGATAAGGGTATTAATCGGTATAACTTCTAAAACATGCATGGTTATACCTTCTCCCAAAAGGCCAGGTTGAATCCCCAACTCTAAAGATTCTTTACATCCAGTAGGACAGTATTTTGGATGATATAAATCAGGATAACTAAATAGAAATAAGGTTAAATGTCCGTGTGCACAAGAGACCACTACAGACAAAATTCCCACGCTGTCACCGCCGCTGAGATTTTCTAATCTCTCTTAATCTACTGAACTATTAAGCTAAGCTTTCTAAATAACACAATGTATAATAGTGTACTTAATTGTATAAAAAAAAAAAAAATTGAGTAACCAGAAAAACTCATAACCACTATTTGATCGGGAATACTCAATACTATCGACACCGATTAATTAAGGTTATATAAAATCTATGTAGCCAATATGAAAGAGGTGAGGATGAGATAGATTGACTTACCATATTCTTTACGCCATTGTTCGAAGTAAGGGAAGAGAGTGGAGGTGTAATCATGGGCTAAAAATTCACCATGGCTTGAAGCTTTCATGGAAGCAGCAGAAGCAGCTTGAATCCTCTGCATCTCAGGGGCATTCCCATAGAGAAAAGAGGGTTTGGGGCCTTTGATCCCTTGTCTCTGAATCTTCCATCGCAGCAGCTGCGGCTGAAGCCACTGGGTGTTCAAGAAGAACAAGAGAGAAACCCCAAGAAAGAGGAGAAGAAGAAGGGTCAGCCATGGAAAGTTGCCAAGAAAAGTTGCAGAAGAAATTAGGAGAATGAGGAAGAAGATAGCTTTCTTCTTTTCGGGACTTTCTTGCATCTTTCTTTGGTGACGATTCGATTGTATAGCTATTTGGTGTTTGAAAGTTATATATATATAAGCCTATGAGCTAGAATGGGAATCATATTTCTTTAGCCCCTTCATATTCATCCGAATATGATTTGTACAAGTTGAATTTTTTTTTTTTTTTTTTTTTTATAAATTAAACAAACTCCTTATTTTCAGCGTCGTCTTGTAATCCTAATTTACAAAAAACCATAAAAAATAAAAGAAATAAAGTAAAAGAAAGTCAAACTTAAAATTTTGTGATCATTCACTCAATTTATCTCGATTAAGATGCACAATAAATGTTTGGTAATTAAGGTAACAAAGTGCTACACCTCAAATTCCCAAAACCCCAACGTATCTCTAGGTGTCTCCCAATGCAAGTTGACAACCGTCCATAGCTACCTCTCTTCTCCATCTTCTTTACACGTGTCATGAATTTTTGTGTATTTATGTTATAAATTTGAGAAATAAGTAAATATATAATATTGGGAAAATGGCACTTTTTCCCCCTGAGTTATATACTTATAGCACTTTTTTCTCCTGAGTTATTTATGTAAGCACATTAGCCCCCTCAATTATTCTAAAAGTGGTGATTTTTCCCCCTGATATATTAAATTGACATTCCTACCCTTAAAGTAAACATTTTATTTATTTTTCTTCTCCAACAAATTATTGTTTATACATAGGGGTGACCACGGTTCGGTTCAAACTGAACCGGACACTATAGCAATCGAATTGAAAGTTTTCGATTATGATTCAGATCCAGAACTCAATATTTAGATTTCAGTTTATTAAAATTATGAATAAAAAAAATTGGTTTCTGAACCGTGAACCAGCGGTTCCAGATGCGGATCGCGATTTTGAATCTTATTTATTTTAACATTTAATTTTTATTTTTAATATAGTCCAAATTCAACAATAAATGTATTTTATTTTTTTCAGTTTGAAACATGAACCGGCCGTTTCAGTTAGCGATTTTAATAAACTCTAAATATCAAGTTTCGATTCTAAATTGTAATTGGAATATTTCAGTTTAGTTGCTATAGTGTCTGTTCGGTTTGAACCGAATCGTGGTCATAATTTGTTGGAGAAGAAAAATAAATAAAATATTTATTTTAAGGGTAAAGATGTCCATTTAACATTTCAGGGGGAAAAATAGCCACTTGAATAATTGAGGGGGAAAAAATGCTATAAGTATATAACACAGGGGGAAAAAGTGCCATTTTCCCTATAATATTTGTATATGTTTATTGAAATTCAAACATGTAACCTCATATTTAGGAGGGTCATAGAGGTAACATTAAGCTACAAGTTACTTGGTAATTATATATCCTCTCCATCCTATTTTATCTGTCTAGTTCGATTAACGAGACTTTATTTAAGTTATTTTTAATTAATTCAATGTTTCATAATATTAAGCTTATGTTGTAAAATCAAACAGCAGGGAAAAGGAAAATAAAGAGAATGGAGAGGGATCTTCTCATTCATCATTACATATTACAACAATATATATATAATATACACTTGTAACGGAAAGCAATAATGCTAAACATAAATATTTAACCGTTACACAATCAATCCTCATAATGTCCACAATAATTCATCTTTATAACACTTCCTCCTTGGACATTATCTTCTCACATTCATGCCTCGTCAAAAATTTGCCTGGAAAATTTGATAGGAAAAACCTAGACAAAAAGGATATATACCTCGTTAAAAACTTCGCTAAGAAAACCACGTAGAAAAAACCTAGTTGAAGAAAATAGTACATGATATTTGTAAAATCATAGATTGTTATCTTCAGGGTGAGACGGGAAGTACATTTACTCGAATCAATCTGGAAGATTGGACGTAAAATCCTGAAGATTAAGTCGTAAAAGACTAACAGTTGGGCACTATTTGCAACACATAAATATATAAATATCATGTACTCTTTTCCTCACTAGTTTTCTCCCATTGGGTTTTCTAGTGTGGTTTTTAATAAAGCATGAGTATGATATACTAAGACAATGGGGAAAAGTTGCAAAATAATTGCTTAAATTGACAAACTCCAAAATCCTGAAGATTTTGTAGATTGTGCCCTGAAAGCTTATGGTTGTACTCTTTTTTCCTTAACTAAGTTTTTCCCACAGGGTTTTTTTTAACTTAAGGTTTTTAATGAGGCCACCAATACAATATATGCTTTTACATATATCATGTACTCTTTTCTTCAACTAGGTTTTTTCCATGTGATTTTCCTAGTGAAGTTTTTAATGAGGCATGAATATAATATATATTTTCTGTTGTACTCTTTTCTTGTTTAGGTTTTTCTCGATGAGTTTTCCTAGCAAATTTTTAACAAGGCAAGGTTGTTGACAAATAATGTCCAAGGGGGAGTGTTATAAATATATCATTTGTGAACATTATTATAGATTATATAACGGTTGTAACGGTTCTTGTATTTATGTCTCAATTATATCTTACGTTACGATTGTACACTATATATAAATGTGTTGTGATTTTATGACTGAATACAGATGAATATAATGAATAAGAAATGACCCATCTTTCTCCCTTATCTCTCTTATTTTTAACAGTTTAGTATTAGTATACAAAATTTGTATATTTAGAAAATAAAAACTATGCTAAAAGTATTATTGAACACATAAAAATTAAATTTAAAAATAAATTAAAAAAATACTAAAGAAAATATACAAAGAATAAATAGATGATTTAACCAATGAATAATTATAAGACAGATGAAATGAGACAAAGAGATTATATTTTAAAGATGCATTATATATAAATGTTTGCATGGGAAAGATATAACACTTGGGTTTTGGAAAGCCAACAAAGTACTAGACCCCAAAATATCTCTAGCTGTCTCCAAGACAAGTAGACAACCGTCCATGGTCACCTCTCTTCCCCATCTTCATTAAACTCCATTAATATTTCTAAACAAGTGGCCCACACTCCCGCCCAGACAGGACATTTAGGAGAATGTAAATTATGGTAACTCAACTGAACTACAGAGGCTAGATCATTATTTATTGCGTACAATAAGCTCCCCTCACTTTAAGAGATTGCTCCTACACTGTGGCGAAACTCGATTCCTGATCATTTTTTCTAAACTTCATCCCTATGACCAGTTGAGTTGCCCATGTAGACCTTTTTAAAACATTATATTGTTTATCGTGGGCATTGTTGACACTACTACAAAATTTGGATACAAGGTCCACTTTCCACGACATCTTTATGATGAAGGTGTTGTGGAAGAAAAAAGGGAAACTTTCCGAGGCACTAATTAAAAAAGAGTGTCTTGAAAATTATATTATTATAATAATAATATGAGCAATTATTATATTGTAGATTATAGTTTACCTTGCAAAATAAAGTATTGATTATTTTTTAGTATATTAAATGTTTATTTTGAAATTTGTTGACATAGGGTACCTGACATTTTATATTCTAATAATATAAAAAATATTATCGCGATTAGCGCGAAGAACCATAACATATAAAAAGGACAATCTTAAAACAGTTGGTTTGGCCAGTAATCATATATAATATAGAAAGTATATGAACAGATACTACATTGTAATAGAGCCAGTAGCATTCAAAAAATATATATAATATTTTAAGTTTAGCTCAATACCGACTTCATCACCTTCATACAGAGTACACATTTAAATAATGATTGTGCCTATTTCTCTTAAATTAAAAAAAAAAACAATAATAATGTTTTCTCTTTCCCTTTCCAATATCATTACTAAATCTTTTTATTGGTTAAACCAAACAAGAGGATATCATCGAAAGCTACAATTAGCCATAACATGTTTAGTCATTCTTAGCATCTTTTTGATTAATAGTTCGAAATGGAGTGAATGATGACATGCCACGTACTTTATCATGATAAGATAAGTTATAAAATTCTGACATACATAAAAAACAGAAAACATGAATTGAAGAAGAGTCACAGGTGATTATCAAACAGTATGAATAAAGTGACAAGACTTGGGGCCTTGGGGGGTTGGCTAGCTTTAAGCTTTTTAAGTCTTCTTCTCAGGATTCTTTGAAGATATGCAATGCATGCATATAATGGATACAGTATATTGATGTAATGGGAGAAATAAAAGGTGATCAGATCAGATCATCAATCTTATATATATATATATATATATATATATATATAAAATCTTAAATTATCAGTCAGATCAGCGGCAAAACCTAACTTAGTACATACATTAGGACGACAGGAGCCTATGTGTAGTGTATGTATGGTAGTATGTAGGTGAATAAGTGTTGGCCACAATCCGCCATTGCTCACATGGATGCGATAAGTGAATGCCGACACACTCTTTCTGTCATCTTCCTCTCATTTCTTTACAAACCAGTTGAAATAATTAATTTGGTAATCATAAAATTTTAATTTAATTCATTTTATGTTTTCAAAACTCTAACTTTTTGAGAAGTGCTTATTGAATTAAGAGAATCCTCAATAGTGTGAGATTTTTAGGAATTTTTACATGTGTGATTAGGAAAGAAAAATGAGAAAAGAGACAAAAAAAATATAATTAAAATTTTTAAAATAAAAAACACCCAGGCTGGCGCGTGCACGGTGCACGCGCAACTCTTCCCTTCAATGGTGAGGGTGCACTCACTACAAAACCCCATTTTTGCAGAAGTACACAACTCTCTCCCTCTCTTCTCTCTTCTCTCTTCTCTCTTCTCTCTCTTTCCTCCATCTCACTCAATTTACCTAAAAAATTGGTCCTAAATCTCATAATGAGGATGCTCTAATACACAAAAATATTACTATTATTTCTGAATTCTACTCCCAACTTTTAATATCTCTCACAGAATTTTGATGCTGACATTTTCATTGAAATTCATATGATGAAAATAACTAATCATCAATTGTCACATTATGGAGTAAAAGTGGGGGAGTAGAAATATAGAATACGTGTAATAGAACTTTATTGGTTTAAGCCGGTTAGCTATATATGGATAATATAAGTTGATTTAGTTAGCTTCTTAATTTATTGTTCTTTGCTGGTTAAAATTACAATAATGCGAGTTTCACCAAAAGCACACACTTAAATAATGGTTGTGGTATTGCTTAATTATATGATCTTACAAATTTATTTAGTTCTTTATTCTTATAAAATATATTCAAGCTAGGTCTGCATCCCAAAATCAAATGCCCTATATTTGATGAATGAGTATGTAAATTGTAAAGATGTGATTTAGTATCGTTGAACTTATTAGGATTCGAACATGTTAACCTTTTTTAAAAAAATAAAATAAAAAATTGCTAGAAACAATATTAATTGAGTTAAAACTATAAGTAAATGACCGATAAATGTAATGAAACTAGAATGGAAGCTAAGAACAATGAGATCGAGGAATTGCATGGAGCAAAATGTAACATTTTTCATTATGTTAATAGGACATTTATGATTATTATGTTGTGGTTTGAAACGGAAGTAACGATTTATGTTATTTAACTTATAATGATGGCACATAGGTTATATATATGTTTGGTTCTTCCATTATGTAATTTTGTAACTACACCATCTAGTTGAATAGGAGATAAAGTGGTAGACAAAATGCAGTTCTTTATTGTTCTTCAAGCAATGCGATGAAGGTATTAACTATGGCTAAAAGTATGCTTGATCCTATGCTTCCGCTATTGAGATTAGATTATATGAAACATGTCTATTTCATTTGTATATTTCTAACATTTGGTATTAGAGCTACAATAATCTCTGCCTAGTTGTTTGTATTGTTGAATACAAAATCCTTTTATCTTTTTGTCCTTCGAAAACTATATCATATACATTGATTTTTTGTATATGTTGTGTTTCGAATTTTTGTTCTGCTGGAATTGAGAATTATTTTGATTTGTTATTCAAAAATTATTGAATCAAAATTACCTCATGCTTTAAGTTATCGCTGGATTTATTTTTCTTGCATTAATCGCTAGTTTTTTTTGTCTTTCGCCGGACTCCGGTTGTCGATTGACTCGGGCGGCGATTACGAGCATTGGATATCGGCGAATGGTGGTGTTCCGCGGTCTAGGGTGCATGGCTCCTCGATCGTCATACGAACGGTGGCCTGGGTTTCTCTGGTGACGACGAAGGGAAGCGACGGTGACTGCAACCAACACCATTGGGCGACGACAAAAAGGAATCCGAGGCCGTCGGCGGCGGCGGCGTCGCGATGAAGACGACGCCAGTGGCCTGCTATTGCTCCTCATGCGATGAAGACGGCGGCGGCATGCTTCTCTGTCAGTAGTGGCGCTGGTTTTCCGGCGATGCTGTTGGAACTAGACGGACGCAGTGTGGCGGTTCGTCGCTGCTTCATTTACTTCGGGCGGCGTCTGTGGCTCCGATCGCTGCTCCTCGAGCTTCGGGCGGCGTCTTCTGTGGAAATCGACGGAACAGAGCTATCTTCCTGGTCCACGCTCCTAATTTCCTATTTAAATGCAATTACCTCTATTTTACCATATATATTAATTTTAGTAAATGATAATTATTTGGTTTAATATTACCATATTTATATTACCTTAATTAATATATATATATTATTTTGGCTAATGGTAAATGGATGATGTATGGTTAGGGACGGAGCTAGAAATTCGAGTAAGGGGGGGCGAAGAAGTAGTACGGATTGTAAAAACAAAACATTAAAACAAAAAGAGATAATTTAAAAAAAATAAATAAATAAATTACCTAAGATTTTTTTTTATATAATCATTACTTAAAAAATATAGTTGTAGATATTGTTGGATATGTGCGAAAAATAAAACACATCAAAACTTTATAAAAATATTCATAACATAATATGAAACATAATTAATTTGATAAAATAATTTGAATAGAAAACACATTATAAATTAAACATATTAAATATTAAAAAAGTGGCCAAAGGGGAAGGACTCAAAAATATGTTAATGCAAAAATTTGAACCAAAGACCTTTCCCATTAACAAACACATGCATTACCAACTACTCTAAATCCTTTAACATTTACTAATTTTTTTATACTAATACTAACACATATACTATATATACATATATACATACAAATATTATAGGAATAAGGGTCAAATAGGCCATCGAACTGCACACAATAATGCAATTAGGCCACTGAACCTAAAAAAACAACAATTAGATCCCTAAACTAACTATTTTCATGCAATTAAACCAATTTACAGGTTTTGCAAGTTAGTAACAGGTCACCCAAATTTGAAAATATATTTTTTAATTATTATTTAAAAAGAATAATTTAAAATTAAAAATTATAAAAAATAAAAATTAAAAATTAACCGTCTCCGCCGGAGACGATTTTCTTCGTCTCCGGCCATGGAGATGAAGAAAGTTTCTTCGTCTCCATTCTTCTCCGGCAGAGCGAAGAAACGTTTTTTTTTTAAATTTTAATTTATTATTTTTAAATAATAATTTTTTTAAAAATATTTTAAATATTGGGGTGACCTGTTACTAACCTACAAAACCTGTAAATTAGACTAATTGAATGAAATTTGTTAGTTTAGTGGCCTAATTGTTATATTTTAAGGTTCAGTGGCCTAATTGCATTATTGTGTGCAGTTCAATGACCTATTTGATCCTTATTCCAATATTATATATGGGGTGGAGTGGGGTGAGGGGGGCAGCTCCCCCCCCCCCCCACCCTCTGCCTCCGTCCCTGTGTATGGTAATAGGTGGTTTTGAATATTGATGCCCTTTAGTTTTTAATTTTGGCATTAAAAATTTTAAATTAAGATTAATTATGGCATTATTTGTGTTTGAACTATTGTCATTATTAGTACAAGTACAATAATTCTTGTCACAATTAAATTATTATTCATTTTTGAGCAAATATTAAGTATTGAATTTGCTACTTGAATTTTAATTTAATAAATTGATGTGCATATTAAATTGCCTGGATTATTGAAATTTATTTATGAGTTAATAATAATATATTAATATGCAAAATCCAAGCATGCTTTGTATATTCATAAATTATTTTATTATAATTACACATTTAGAAAAGTATATATTAAGGTTGGATATAGCATATTATTAACTAATAGTCTTATAGTAAATATTATTCAATTTTTGAATCTTTAGGCTAATTTTGAATTTTATAGCCTATTTAGAAAGCTTGTTTGAGAAAGCTATTTGGGACCTATCTTGGGTTATTAAAGTATGGATCCCACCATTTTGATTGATATTTTAATAATAATTGTAGATCCTTTTGCATTTATAACATGTTTATTAAGTTTTAATTATTACTAATTACCATATTTTGGTATTCATTGTTGCTAATAATATTAAGTTTTGGGTCTATTTCAGTACTAGACCATTTTTTTCATCAATGTTATAATTCACTTAGGCCATTGAGGTTTATGAGCCTAATTTGAATAATTAAGTGCTATAATTAATGTCTTAGCCTGCTTTGAGACATTAAGGATTTAAGACAAAACATATGGTTATGACAATTGAATATTATTTTATTATTGTCATAATAATTTAGATTATGATGTTAAGAATCATATTTTGAAATTCTTTTGAATTCGCTTGTCCATAACTTTTATGGTAATAATGATGATATTATGTAACATTTAATAATAATGATGATTATCATTATTATAATTAAATGTTGTTCGGTTACAATTAAGAAAATTGATTATTCTGTTAT
This sequence comes from Ipomoea nil, assembly GCF_001879475.1. NCBI lineage: Eukaryota > Viridiplantae > Streptophyta > Magnoliopsida > Solanales > Convolvulaceae > Ipomoea > Ipomoea nil. The sequence goes on along the minus strand of NW_017618360.1, from coordinate 3,048,689 downwards.
TACTGTTATGTAATAATGTAGTAATTATTAGAATTATTATAGTAATAACCGATTATTGGTTTTTGGACCGATGAATCAATGTTTTGTGCCGTTACTATCATTATTTGGTTTGGATTTTGATAGTATGATTTGAAATCATAATTTTGAAACTATTTCATTCTTGATCCAAAACATGTGTTAATAATGATAATGTTATAGTTGTTGCTATTAAATGTCAGAGGTTACGATTGAGGAAATTGATAGTTCAATTATGATTGTCACGTAATTGTTATTACAATACTAACAATTATCGACTTTGAACTGAGGAATCAATATGTCGTAACATTGTTATCATTATTGTTTTTGGATTTTGATGCCCACTTCATATTTTTTGAGTTTGTTTTATGCATATAATTAAATTAAATGTATAATATTATGGTTTAAATTATGCAATTTAGTTTGTGAGAATTTAATTTGTAAATGTCAACATATCATATGGTTTTGATATGGTTAGAATTTACAATTTTAAGTAGTTATCGTAAAAGTTTACTATATGCATTGAATCATTTTTGTATTGGGCATGCAAGTTTAAATTTTTCAATAATTGAAAAGTATATGGTTATTATAAATTGTTATTCAAATTTTATAATCCTTTAAGTTTTGGATTTTTGTTGTTATTTGAATAATAATAATGTTATAGCTCATTTTAAATTGTTATTATGATGTACAATTCTTTTGGATATGAGCTTATTGAATTGCATAACTGTTCACTAGCATAACATTATATTTTCTAGTTATGTGAATCTAATTATGCCTTTAGAAATTGTGTAAGAATTATAATAATTCCTTGTTAAGGTAAACTTTGTATGTAGAATTATATACGGTAGTGCATTATGTTCAAGCACCTTTAGACAGTATAGAATGTTCACTTGAGATTAAAAGTCTTTCCATATGTGAACTATTAAAGACTTGGAAAGATTAATCGTCAGTTATGCCTTTAATGTGAGAAAACATGAAGTGGAAAATTTAACCAGTCGTGGTCCTCTTGAAAGGACCATAGTTGGTTAAAATTTAATAGTTGAAAGACCATGAGTGGTTAACTTGGACTACGAATTGTTAAATTTGAAAGTCGAAGGACCACAGATGGTCAATTTGAAAGTTTCGAACTAAACGTGGCAAAATCACTATACTCGGAGGACCTTAGATGGTATTATAGAAGATACATTTTTAATATACTAAGGGTCAGTGGCGAACCTAGAAAACTTGTTCAGTGGGTGGGGGGGGGAGGGGGGGGGGAACGCATTAAAACAAAAGAGATAAAAATACAGAGTAAATATGCACTCACGCTAAGGATTCAAAACCTGGCCTCTTATACAAAGATAAGAGGCAACTTGCCACCTAATCTACTCAACTTTGTTAACTTTTATCTATTTTATTATACTTATACTAAAACTTGTACTATATACACATATATACATACAAGGGTTATATATGGGGTGGGGGTGGGAGGGGGCAGATGTCCCCATGCTGGGTCCGCCCCTGCTAAAGGTATATTATTTATATACGTAAGGTACATTTTTAAAATACATTTTTAATATACTACGATACATTATTATATATAATGAATCCTCAGTACAAAAATAATGTACTTCTAATATATTAAAAATGTACCTAATATTCATGGTCCATGCAATAATTTGCCATCTTGTGTTATGAAATATTGTGACAATCATTATTGCATGGACCATGTTCCACACAATTGTGTGGACCATAAATAAAAAGTACATTTTTAATATACTAAGGGTACATTATTTATGTACATAAGATATGTACATTTTTAATATACTAAGGGTACATTAATTTATATAATGTACCTTCAATACAAAAATAATGCACTTCCAGTATAAAAATAATGTACTTTTAATATATTAAAAGTGTACCTGATATTCATTGTCCATACAATTGTGTGGACCATGGTCCACACAATAATTTGCCGTGTTTTAAGAATATAAATTCTGTATCTGGATTAAATAATGTGTATGTATGTGTCCATTGATCTTTGAACTTATGACCTCACATTTAGGAGAGTCACTGAGGTGATTGAATTTATTTTTAATTTAATTTTTTATAATATTAAATTTGGTATTAATATACAAAATTTGTATAGTTAAAAACTACACTAAAAATAATATTAAACACAAAAAAAAAATTAAATTTAAAAATAAATAAACAAAATACTAAAAAATTGATTTGATCAATAAATAATAAATATGACAGATAAAATGCAACATAGAGAATATATATTTAAGATCCATAATAAAAGTTTACATTGGAAAGATATGTCATAACTACTGGTTTTGGAAAGGCAACAAAGTACTACACCCCAATATCTCTAGCTGTACGTCTCCTAAGACAAGTAGACAACCGTCCATGGTCACCTCTCTTCCCCATCTTCTTTACAAAGAAATGAAACTCCATTAATATTTCTAAAAGTAAATATCCAAAATGGTCTCTCGACTATAGCTAAATTTATAAATTGGTTCTTGACTTTTAATTTTAATCAATTAAGTCCTTAATTTTGTAATTTTAACACAATTTAGTCATCTGTATATTTGACTGTTTGTTGACTGTGATTTTTGAAGATATATATGTAATTTCATGGTCTATCGTCGGTTTTTAAGGTTCTAGTTACATTTCCAGACCGCACTGTTACATTTGAATCCACTGCCGAAAGTAATCTACCAAATCCGGCCGCTTTTCTTCATCCTCCCTTTGGATTCAATATAGTTGAGTTCGTACCAGAACGAAGAAGACGACATGTTTTCGAACCAGTGCAACGTCATCCTAGAGGCCTCCATGTGCTCCGACGAGAGCTGAAGGTTCTTCTGAATATCGTCAATCACGGTCAACAAACGGTCAAATAGATGGAGGATCAAATCGTGTCAAAATTACAAAGTTAAGGACTTAATTGGTTGAAATTGAAACTCGAGGACCAATTTGTGAATTTAGCTATAGTCGAGGGACCATTTTGAGTTTTACTCTATTTCTAATCAAACAAGTTTGATCTTGTACACATTGTGTTCTATTTTGTTCTTTTTTAATTAACATTTTTAATAGGTTAATTATTGTAATTAAATCGTGATTTACATTACAGAATGAAGTATTGATTCATTTTAGTATATTACATGTTCATTTTAAAATTTTTTATATAAGGTATACCTGATATTTTATAGGCTAAAAAATATTATCCATCATTAAATTTTTAACAATTAGTTGACCTTCTCATATTATTATTATTATTATAATAATTGTTCAATTCCTCAACCACTATCTTAGTGGTTCCTCGCCAAGATTTCTTGTGTTAAAAGGACTATTTTGGCAAAGATCGAATAATCAATTTAACAACAATGTAGGATAAGGAGGCCTAATATGATGTTTATGCCTATGAGATAGCAATTAGCTAGCGAAGAACCATAACATATAAAAAGGACAACTTTAAACAGTTGGTTTAATTTGACCAGTAATCACAATGTTTTATGTTCGGTTCAATACCAACTTTATTTTCACAAAGATTACACATTTAAATAGTGATTGTACGTACGTCTTTTCCTTAAATTTTTTTTTAAAAAAAAAAGTTTTCTTTTTCCCTTTCCAATATATATCATTACTAAATCTTTTTATTGGTTAAACAAAACAAGAGGATATCATCAAAAGCTACAACCTTATAACATGTTTAGTCATTCTTAGGATATCTTTTTGATTAATAGTTTCAAATGGAGTCAATGATGACATGCCAGCACTTTATCATGATAAGATAAGTTATAAAATTCTGACATACACAAAAGCCAGAAAACATGAATTGATGAGAAGAGTCACAGGTGAGTATCAAACAGTATGAATAAAGTGACAAGACTTGGGGCCTTGGGGGGTTATTGGCTAGCTTTAAGTCTTCTTCTCAGGATTCTTTGAAGATATGCAACGCATATAATGGATACAGTATATTGATATAAATGGGTGAAATAAAAGGTGATCAGATCATCATTAAATCTTATGAATCTTAAATTATCTGTCAGATCAGAGGCAAAACCTAGCTTAGTACATACATAGGACGACAGGAGCCTATGTGTATATGTATGGTAGTAGGAGAATAAGTGTTGGCCACAATCGGCCATTGCAAGATCACATGCGATAAGTGAATGCCGACACTCTCTTTCTGTCATTATTGTCAAATGTCTTCTTCCTCTCATTTCTTTACAAACCAACTCAAATGTTTAATTTGATAACCATAAAATTTTAAGTTTAATTTTGACTTTATGAGATGTGTTTATTGGATTTATACACAAAAATATTACTCTTTTTATCTCATTTTATGGGTCGGGTTAATAGCTTGATTGAAGTTATTTTTAATTCAATTTTTCATAATATTAAGTTTAGTATTAGTATACAAAATCTATATATTTAGAAACTACAATAAAAGTATTATTAAACACAAAAAAATCAAATTTAAAAATAAGTAAAAAATCCCAAAGAAATCAAACATAGAAGAAAGAGTTTGTTTGACCAATGAATAATAAATAGGACAGATAAAATAGGACAGAGGGAGTACTACTATTTCCGAATTCTACTCTAAACAGCCTAAACTTTTACTACTTCTCACAGAATTTTGATTATGACATTTTCATGAAATCCATATGATGAAAATAACTAATAATTATCAATTATCACATCATGGAGTAAAAATGATCTCTCGTTGCTATATATTGGTCCTAATAATGAGGGGCTTGATGAGTCTAGCCACAAAAACAGATCCACTTTAATAATGTTTCTTTCCTTCTTTTTCTTTTTTTTTCTTTCCAAAAATGTTTGCCCTTTCAAGTTTCAAAGACTTTTAACCATCCAAAAATATAAAGTTCAAATAATTTAAAAAGTTATATTATTGATCCAATTGCATATGTCGGTAGGAACGAAGGTGGAGATGATCCACCATTTTGTATGTGTTTAAGAATTATTTTTATAATATAAAGATAAAGATGATAGTATTAATATAATTTAATTAAGTTGTACTTTGGAAGAACTGGAACAATGTTTTCTTAAATTTTGATAACCTTCAAAAACATATAAGCACAAGAATATACCAACAATTTAAAAAGAAAGCATCAAGACATCGATCGATATGATCAAATTGCACAAAGGATATTAATAGTATCATATCAACAAATTATGTTGTATGATTGTGCCAATTTTATATATACAATAAAAATATCATTCTTTCAAAAGGCTGAACCCCAACCCTAAGGGCCCCCCACACCCGACTCGACAGAGTATTTGGGAGGTACAATAATAATATCATCATTACATTAGTGTAGGATTACTTTGACAAAAAAATTCATCCATCAATTGAGAATAAAAAAAGGGAAAAGAAAAAGCCTTGACTTTAGGAGAATTTCGAGCATACATATGAATTAGAAAAGGCAAAAGTGTTGATGTAAAAATAGGGTGCTACATACCTAGTTGGCAAGTTGCAATTTGTTGTGTCGGTGTAACGTTATCAAAAAACAATTGATTCCTTTTGTCTAGGAAATGGGCTAGCACTTGTGCGCATTCATTTAACCCTATGGCTATGCTATCTACACTCACTTGAAGAAGCTAATAACACTACTACTATTGGGGATGGGACTAGGTTTCACTCAATTGCAATGTGATGGTATATTGGTATGTCTTCTAAAAATATATATGATATAAATTTGGTTGATCCGATCTTTTCTTCATACTTTATTAAAATGTCTTTTATAAATATATATGATTTGAATCCGATTTACTTTTAGATTTTGAGTTTGATTCTCGCCTCACGCTCGATCGGCTATATAGCGATATGAGAATGATTTTGACGCCACAGGTGAGGTTCCACACTTGATAAGTTAGGAGTGACATGAATCATTCATGACTGAACTCATCTCGAGCTCGAGAAAATTATATCAGTTTTCATTCTAAAAAATTCATCTTGAATCTCTATTTCATTTGGCATGGCAAATTATGCCGTGGAAACGTGCCCACCTTGAAAGGTTGGCACAATTTCAGATTCATAATTTCTATGCTGTAGATTCATAATTTTTCTAATTAAAAAAATTATTTTTCACTTGTCATTAACGGCGTTTTTCTCTTCGCAATCGCATTGTTTCGTCTTCAGTATGAATCTACAGTGTAGAAATTATGAATCTACAGTATTATGTTTGTGAACATGTGATAGAGCTATATGTTCATAATTTTATAAATATATGTTCATAATTATAGAGCTATATGTTCATAATTTTCGATATTTCCAATTGTTGAACTCTGTATTCACAAATCACAGAACTATATGTTCATTATTTGATAACTATACAGTTTAGAAATTATGAATCTACATTACAGATATTATGAATCTGCAGTATAGAAATTATGAATCTATTGTATTTAAATTATGAATCTACTGTATTTAAATTATGAATCTACGGTATATATAAAAATTATGAATCTACAGTTTAAAAATTATGAATCTACAGTATAGAAATTATGAATCTGGAATCGTGCCCACCTCCGCAAGGTGGGCACGGTTCCACAACATAACGTTTCCATTTGGCATGTAATGGGCTTAAATAGTCAGTAACAAATAGATACAACCACATGAATGATATAATTATTAAGAATATGATAAACTAATCCTAACCAATAAACTAAGATAAACATAAATAATAATATAATTCTAACAAACTAAATCTAAAATAATTTTAACATAATCATCCTAATTAAATAATAAAACTAATTCGAAAATATTATAACGGTCAATTGTTGATTCCTGTGACCACAACATTTCCTCCCTCTTTAGAGGGGTTTGTCCTCGAATCCTCGTGCTAGGGCACCGTTAGAGCTCCATGAGTCTTCATGAAGAGACAAATGTGTGCTCTGATTTAACAAATAATATGAATCGGACTGGCCCGGTCTTTTCTTCACACTCTAATTAAAAAAAGGATTTTTTAGAACAATTTATTAGGCTTGGTGTGTTCAATTTCTAGGTTCAATTTATGTTGGATAAGGGGTTTGTTTTTTGATTTTGAGTTTGATTCTCGCCTCACGCTCAGCTATAGAGCAATATGACAATAGTTTTGATACCATAAGTGGGGTTTCACATTTGATAACTCAGGAATGCCATGAATCACTGAAAACTCCTACTCTATCACTGAAAAAAAAAAAACAAAAAAACAAAAAAAAAAAAACCTTAAACATTGATTAACCCGTACTTGATATACCTTAACGTGACTATCATATTTGTCGAAATGGAATGACTTTTCTTTTTATTTATTATTTATCATGAATAATAAATAGGTTAATCGTTACAACCAATATCCCAACTTAGCGTATTTTTTTGTTTGACGCCCCGTAACCCTTCCTCAGCCAGGCTTAAGCAGAATAGCATAGCAAGTACATGTATTAGTAGCATACCAAAAAAGCCTTCCTTGTCATTAATATGCTTGCTCGGAACTCTCGGGAGAATCGATGACTGCATCTTTGATGCATCTGATAATTCTGAATTGGCTAGTTGTAAATAGTCCCATGGCTATAGTATATATGTATTTGCGGTTATTTTCAAATCTCGCAGAACATAATGAGATAACGACTACTCTTAACTGTCAAATTGAGCCCCTTTATTTCTGTCATTCAGAATGCATCAAATCTCCCCAAGTAGGATTCGAACCTACGACCATCCAATCGGTTAACAACTACCAACTCTTGATGCTTGCAAGTAAAATAATTTGGTTAGTCCACCCAAGATAACCCCTAGTTATGTTTGGAGTGAAATGTAATGCATTACTCAAAATAGCTAAACATACGTTCCATACAAAGTGTTAAAGTTGGGTATTTATAGCCCAACTTAATATAAAAGTGTTAAAACATCAAGGTACAAATTTAAAGAACATTAAAACAACCGAAAACTCAATTTAAAATCGCACCGCCACAAAATAGAGTATAGATGAATGACTTGATTTGCGATTGTTCTTCTTCCTAAGTTTTTCTTCAAAAACTTCCTGTAGGGTCAAATGGGCAGATGAACGACTATTCATGAGGCTATTCAAGTTGGCACGCCTTGAGGAATAGTCGTTGTAGAGCTCTAGTGCAATGCCTCCATGATGTGCTACCTACAATGCTGAACAAACACACAAATGACTGTTCATGTCGCTGTTTGTGCCTCTTCAAAAGTTTCTGTTGAAAATTTGACAATATATACTAACAATAACTTCAAGTTGTATTTTGATTATTATGCATTTTGAATTTTGGAAAGCTCAATATATGAAAGTTGTAACTAGATCTCTTAGTTTTTCAACAAGTTGTAGACCACTTCAATCCGACATCGTATGTATTAGATATGCTCAGAATGCCAAATTTGCTAAAAAATTGACCGAATATTCTATTGAATTTGAAAAATAAGAAATTTTTTAGGTAGTATTTAAAGTAGTGGTAAATGATAATAAGATTAAGGAATAAGGTTCAAATTGGCCACTGAACGTAACTTGAAAGTGCAATTAGGCCACTGAACGAAAAAAAAATGCAATTAGGCCACTGAACACTCAAAAAATATGCAATTTCACCTGATAGCAGGTTACTCTCAATTTTAGCAGGTTATCTGCTTACGTGACAGCTGAGTTGGCATTTTTAATAAATTTTAATTAATTTTTAATAAATTTTAATAATAACTTTTTATTAAAAAATTTTTTAAAAAAATAAAAACGACTTTATTTTATTTTTTATTTAATTTTTTCCAATTTTTTTATAAAATTTATTATTAAAATTAATTATTAAAAATTATTTAAAAATTATTAAAAATGCCAACTAAGCTGCCACGTAAGCAGGTAACCTGCTAAAATTGATGGTAACCTGCTATCCGGTAAAATTGCATACGTTTGGAGAGTTCAGTGGCCTAATTGCACATTTTTTGAGTGTTCAATGGCCTAATTGTACTTTTTTTTCGTTCAGTGACCTAATTACATTTTCAGGTTACATTCAGTGGCCAATTTGAACCTTATTCTTAAAATTAATGAAGTATTTAGATCGCTATCATATAATAACTCTCACTGAATCTTTACTCTTCTAATTTTACAATTAGAATGGTTCGGTCAGAGTTTGTCCAATAATCTTTCAAAAATTATCGAGTATATTATAACAATTTATTAAAACGTTCTAAATAAAAAATTAATTTAGAATATTTATTATAAGGTAGGGTTAAAATAGTTAGTACACTATCACAAAATGCTGCAAAGTAAAGACGAGGGATTTTGAAATCAAATCGGACGTCCCACTGTTTTACATCCGACCCGTTCCCCGATGTTCCCCCGTCCGTCATCCTCCCGGACCCATCTTCAATTTCCGATTGGTGTTCAGTGAGAGATTTTGCATGCATATATACATATAGAGAGAGAAAATTCACACAGTTCGAGCATATACGGGGAGCCTTCTCATCTTATCAATCTTCTGTGTTGTTTTTTCTTCCAGCTGAAACCCGGGCTAGAAAATCCCTAATTTTTGGTATCCGGGTCTTAGGATTTAGGGTTTAAAACGCTGGGAAATTAACATTGGGAACCCGAATCCGTTGTCTATTTCACTGCCGGGAATGTTGCGTTGGAGCTAGTATGTCTGTGCACATGTAAAAAGGCCTGTACTTGTCGATGTATTAGGGTTTAGATTTGTAGAATTTGGTGGGTAGCTGCGGTGGTGGAGTTGGAGATGGACGGAAGAAGGATAACGGCCAGTCCGCGGCCGTGCTCTGGGCGGCGTGTGGTGGCGAAGAAGCGAACTCGCAGTGGCATTGATGGGTTCGTTAACAGCGTTAAGAAGCTCCAAAGGAGGGAGATTTCGTCGAAGCGTGACCGAGCGTTCAGTATGAGCGATGCCCAAGAGCGATTTCGGAACATTCGACTACAGGTCTGTTGGGTTATTTACTGTAATTTTGCAATTTGGAATCGTTATTGAATGTTTTGTATGAATAACTGTGATGAAGGAACTAAATTCCGGCTTTAGCTTTACTGGGGGTGGAATCACTGAAAATCAATAGGAACCCCCCTCTCTTTTTCTTAAGGTTAATTTTAAGGAGTACCCTAGCTCAGGAATTTTCATTTTTGTTGTTGAGTGATTTGACTGATTTCTATGGATCTTATTGGAAGTTGAATGATATTGGTAAACCTAGATCAATTTAATGTGAAAATAATTGCCCTCTTCTAGTATTAATACTTCAGATGCAAACACTGGTGCACATTGAGAATTGCAAGCAATTACTTTGGAGGTTAACAGTAGATAATATTGCTCCCTCAAACCCTCATACTTCATCCTTTAGTTATGCTTCACGCAGATGTACACACGTCTTTTAAATATGATAGCGATTGTGTGAGCTTCATGAGGATTATAATAATTCAAGATCCCTAAAGGACAATGCCCATTGGTACTTCAATTTCTGAAGAAAGGTAGAACATATTTTAATAGTAGTTGTATGTGATGGTCTAGATGGGGTTTTCTCTAGTGGAGAACGGTGGTTTCAAATCATTGCTGTCCATTGTTCATGTTTTGTGCACATCATGGAACCCCAGTTTTAGTTCTAGTGAGCATAGAATCCAGTATAAGATCTTTTAGTTTTATACAATTTAGAATAAATTCTAGATGGCTTTTATACAAATAGACACACATATACTGATATACTTCTGTTTTGAGAGTTTAATAATTGTATATGGCCTTCAGGAGGAATATGATACTCATGATCCTAAAGGACATTGTGCCATGGTACTTCCATTTCTGAAGAAAAGGTCAAAAATTATTGAAATAGTTGCTGCATGTGACATTGTCTTTGCTCTTGCACAGTCTGGCATCTGTGCTGCATTTAGTCGAGGTAAGCAATGCTTACATAATTAGATCTAGCCTTCTCCTTTGTTTTCTTTTTCTTGGGTGAATACTTTTCGAGAGATGGTAACATTGGAAAGGGGCTTATGCTTGTTTGTTGCCTGTGCAGAGACCAACAAGAGGATATGTTTTCTGAATGTCAGCCCAGATGAAGTGATACGAAGTTTGTTTTACAATAAAAATAATGATTCCCTCATCACCGTTTCAGTTTATGCTTTGGATAATTTTAGCTCCTTGAAGTGCCGGACCACAAGAATCGAGTAAAACAACCTTATTTTCTCTACTACTATTTGCTTTCTATTTTTTTTTTTTTTATTTTTTTTTTGGTCATGTCTAATATTTTTCATTTTTTATATTAGATACATAAGAAGGGGCAAACCAGATGCCGGTTTTGCACTTTTTGAGTCAGAGTCATTAAAGTGGCCTGGTTTTGTGGAGTTTGATGATGTAAATGGAAAAGTGCTAACCTACTCTGCCCAGGATAGGTATACGTTCAGTTATCATATTTCAGCTATGTAACACCTTTATTTGTAAAAGTTCATTTTTTTACTTATAAATTTCCCTTTGTATTTGATCAGCATATACAAAGTGTTTGACCTGAAGAATTATACGATGTTGTATTCCATATCAGATAAAAATGTTCAAGAGATTAAAATCAGGTCAGTGATTTTAGTGCGTATGCATAAACTTTTCAATCTTGACTACCTGCATAAAGTTTAGTGTGTTCGATTTGCTTTTTGCTTGATATGTTCTGCCCATATTAATTCTCAATTGGATTCTTTTAAATCTTGTTGCCTATTAAAGATTTCAAATTTAATCAGTGGTACCACTGGGGCATGGATGGAGCCGAGTCAATTGTGCTTCTTTGTGTTTTAGGAGCCTTTTTGAGTTGATTGTTCTTTTTCATTAGGAAATATTGTTTGTTTTGGATATGGTATTAGGTGCGTGTAGATATTATTTTCTGTTTATTGCTGGCGAATTACTGGTGCTTTCTTCTTCTATTTATGCTGTTCTCCGTGTCCTTTTGGAAAACAGTCCAGGAATCATGCTATTGATATTTAACAAAGCAAGTTGCTATGTTCCGCTTAAGATTCTCTCTATTGAAGATGGGACTGTACTGAAATCTTTCAACCATATGCTTCATCGGAATAAAAAGGTGGATTTCATTGAACAGTTCAATGAAAAGCTACTTGTCAAACAAGAGAATGAGAATCTTCAGATTCTTGATGTGAGCATTAATGTTTTCGTTTCAGACTGCTGCTGTTTTCTCCCATTATTTTTAGTCAGTATCTAATGAATATCAAATTCAGGTCCGTAACTCTGAATTAACAGAAGTTAGCAGAACCGAGTTCATGACCCCTTCAGCATTCATTTTTCTGTACGAGAACCAGCTGTTCTTGACATTCCGAAACAGAACAGTTGCTGTCTGGAACTTCCGAGGGGAGCTTGTAACTTCATTCGAGGATCATCTTTTGTGGCATCCTGATTGTAATACTAACAACATTTACATAACTAGTGACCAGGACCTAATCATCTCCTACTGTAAAGCCGATTCTTATGAGTCTCTATCAGAAGGAACTGGTAAGTCGAGCATGAATAAGAATAGCTTACAATCTTTCCCATTTATATCTGCAAGAAAAACGGAGAATCCTAATGCCCTGTTCAGATTTTTGTTATTTCCTTGATATTGGTGTGGATAACGAATGTTTTCCGGGTATTGCAGCTGGCTCTATCAATATCAGCAATATTTTGACAGGGAAGTGCCTTGCTAAAATAAAAGCAACCGACGCTGTTGCCACGAACGATTGCAATTGCACTGCCCGCTGTGGTGGTAGGAGCTGCAAGTCGAAGCGTGTCCAAGCGTCTAGAATTAGGAGCACGGTTGCAGAGGCCCTGGACGATATCACCGCCCTCTTTTACGATGAGGAGCGCAACGAGATCTATACTGGCAATAGGTGTGGACTGGTCCATGTGTGGTCTAACTGAAGGGCCTGTGTTCAAGGTGGAATGAACAACTCAAAACTGCAACCTCTGCAGTTGTACCATTAGGCACTGATGTTTCTGTTTACTTTGTAGCATTTTCTGGGCTCCCCACAATACTTAAGTGGGGAGGATGTTGCATCTGTCATCTATTAACATTGTGGTATATTTTTTGTTAATAATTTGACTTGTTGGGGGATTTGCATATGCATATGCATATGCCCCCTTTTGATTGAGACAATACATCATTTCTAATTTTGTAGATAATAGATATGCCTCTGTAATCCAAAGCAATGTAAGAGTCTTGCACAGACTTAGTTCACTGATTCAGTAGGTAGGTAGTAGATTTAGTTCACTGATTCAGTAAGTAGGTAATATTTGAGAGAAGAAACGTAATACAAGATATCATGAAAATAGGAAATGTAACATAAGATAGCATGGAAATAGAAAATATAACACAAGATATCACTACATAAACATGAAAACTAACACATGATAGTATGGAAATAGGAAATGTATGTCATTTTTTAACCTCTAGATTGGAGATTGGGCTCTCTAAGTTGATGGAAGTGTGAAGATTATTCTCTTGTACGTAGAGTCAACATCATCGAGTGATTGGGAGGTTAATTGGGTGACTTGCGATTTATCTCATTCAGTGATGGAGATTGGGCTCTCTAAGTTGGCGGAAGTGTGAAAATTGATTTTGTGTGTAGAGTCTACAACTCCGCGATTTACCTCCTTCAACGACTCTTGCGTAAGATTTTTGTGGGTTTAGAATTAGTCTAACCTAAGCTAGAAAATCTGTATGCGTAAGATTTTTGTGGGTTTAGAATTAGTCTAACCTAAGCTAGAAAATCTGTATCCAAAAAAAAGGAAAAAAAAAAAAAAAGTTATCTGGATGAATTTTAATAGTGGGCTAGCCGGTTTCAAACGAAAGCTCAAAACAGCCATTTTCACGGCCCATTTGGAGCACAAAACTAAGCAGCTCGTGGCAATTCTCCCGATCTTCATTTTCCAGATTGTACCGCTCGCCGTCGCCGTCGCCGGATTCCTCCGCCATGTTCCGCCACACGTCTCGAATTCTAGCCCGAGCCAACGCTATCAGATGGCGCCGCCCCTTCTCTACCGAACTGACGGCGGATGCTACTTTCGTTGAGGCCTGGAAGAAAACAATCCCAAACGTGGACCCACCCCAGACTCCGTCTGCCTACATGGCCCCTCGCCCCGCCACCCCGTCCTCCTTCCCTTCCAAGCTCACTGTCAACTTTGCCCTTCCTTACTCCTCTGAACTCGCCGGTAAAGAGGTATATACATTTACATTTATTATAATGCCGTACGGTTTTATGTTTGATAATATATTAAAGTGTATTGCAGATAAAAATATGGACGGTTGTGATTCTCTAAAGTATAAACAGTGATTGATATTTGTGTTTTCAATATCATAGATTAGATTAGGTCCTTTCTCTCTGTCTGATTCAAAGCCTCTACCTTCTTTTTTTTTGGGTGAAGGCCAATTAAGAACATTTCAAAATTCAGACTTTTTGATATTTAATATGGACTATTGATTTACTTTTGGGTATGTCCGTAAATCTCACCTTGTGATTCTAGTCTGCGGCAAAGGACCAGCTTAGGGTTCAAACCCACCAATAGGCCCTTTCCACTGAGAGCTGAACTTGGAACCTTGTAGTTACCAAGCCAACAATTTGACCAACTTGGTTGGGTTGTTGCCCCTACTATTGATTTACTCAGAATTAAAAGATGTTGTTTTCCTTCTATTTGCTCTTTTCAGATCAATTCTATTGATAGTATGGTTTTCATGTTCTCTTGCTGTCCTCCCAGGATTGCCAAAGCCATGTTCCTGATTTTAGACATTCTCTTGAGTCGTTAGCCCTTTCAGCATTCTACCCAAGATGTTATATTGTTTTCAAATACTCATGATAACTGTGTCCAAAAATATAAGTATGGTGTTGGCTTGCTGCTCAAAAGTTTCTAATTAATTGGCTTGATATCCGTTAAGATATATCAATGCATCGGTTTGACTATAGATTAACATTCTGTCTATTTATTCATATGCAATGCCTTAATATGCATTGATTGGAGTTCTTTGGATTTTATCAACTAAAAAATCTTTTAATGGATTGGCTCATTGGCTGACTGTTCCCTCTTCCCTTGTCATTTATTCTTGTGTATGTATTATGTATTGGAACTCTCACCTGACTCTTATAGTTAAACAATAGCTTGAATCTTAATTGGTGACAAATGGTGCCTGAAAGTTGATTTTCTTAGAAGACAGCTTAAATGTGCATACTGCATAGATTGCGAGTTCTACTACATATACTCCCAAATCTTACTCCCTAATGTGGCGGACTCTGATTAGCTATTTTTTTCATGTGGGTCCCAATACAAGTGTGTACATCAAAATTTTGTGTGTGGGAGTAAAAGTTGGGAGTACACATAGTATTTTCCATAGATTGCTTTATGTGATGAGTTGATAAGTAGCACATTTGAATATCGAGTACTGAGTCCTATATATGTCACTGATGAATTTCCAGGTTGACATGGTCATAATCCCTGCAAATACCGGACAGATGGGTGTTCTTCCTGGGCATGTGGCCACAGTAGCTGAGCTAAAGCCTGGAGTCATGTCAGTTCATGAAGGCAACGACGTGACCAAGTACTTTCTGAGCGGTGGATTTGCATTTATTCACGCAAATTCGATTGCGGATATAATTGCCGTTGAAGCTGTGCCCCTTGATCATATTGATGCAAATTTGGTCCAAAAGGGTCTTACCGAGTTCACACAGAAGCTAAACTCTGCATCAACCGATATAGAGAAAGCTGAAGCCCAAATTGGAGTGGATGTACACAGTGCTCTTAACTCTGCTCTAACTGGTTAAGCTATCCGGTCTCTTATTTGCTTAATTTCTCTCCCACCTCTGCCTGATCGCCTTCAATACATTTTTGCATAAGCTGGTCTTTTGTGCGGTTTTGTATGACCAGGGTGTAAACTCAAATAAAACACGCCACGAAAGCTCTCTTTCCAAATGATCATTGCTTAAATAGAGTTTAACAATACACAGCATCTTATTTGTCTGAGATTCATTTGGTTTTTTCATGGCATCATATATGGTAACTTGCTATACAACACTATATGTATATAAGAAGTTGTTAACAGGTATTTATCCAAAACTATTTGAAGATAGCCATACAAGGTTTACTTGTCACTATCAATATACATCTCTCATAGGTTATCAATACAGGTCTGAAATTACCCTTCATGGGAACAGCTTTTACAATCTACAAATGTATGGAACAGCTTTGAATGATTTGTAGGGTAATCTAAAAGTACTTCAAAAAAGGCGGTAAGCCAGCAGAAGGATAACCAGCCATTGCGAGGAAGATGGATTGTTTTCCGGCTATGCCCAAACTCGCTTTCTGGGGACAAGGTCTGATGTTTTAACTGCGTCTATTTTAGCAGCTACAATGAAGTCATTCAGGCTCAAGCCTCCTGCAATTAGCCAGCATAAATGCTCTTGATTAAAAATGAGAGTAGAAAAAGTTTCAAAAAGTAAGTTTTCTAGCTCTCTCTAGAATAAGCATAGTACAGGCTGAGAACTGATTACCTGACTGTGATAAGTATAATCCTACTAACTAAATGCCTTAGTAGTTAGAACCAAATTTCTACCCCTTAATAGTTGTATAAAATGAAGCCATAGCCATTACCCAAAGGTGTGCTTTGGGTGAAGCCTGCCTTGTGACTCTAGTAGGCAAAGGACCACAACGACTCTAGTAGGCAAAGGACCACAATGAAGTAAGTCTAAGTTGCTCACAGCTGATCGGCTCAAACCAAAAAGGCTAATAGACAACTCTTATGAGGAGTCGAATTTGGAATTTTGTGGTTACCAAGCCAATTATCTGATCAACTTGGTTGGGAATTGTCCCCATGAAATGAAAGCTCTTACACATAAGAAGTAAAGAAGCAGCACAAAAATGATTTTACCAATGGAAGATGTCCATAGATTAGCTCTAAGATGGTTGGCCTCCTGCTCCAAATGAAGATTAGAGGAATGCCCTGTGCCTTCCACCACCTCATTTATTCTATTGATGAGTTCAACACAACAATCTGAGTCTCTCAATTTCCATGTACATTGTAGCCTGAGTCCCCCTTCTTCATTTGCCAGTCTCCACCCAACAACCTATTGTGTATTTGGGAATATAAGCATTGTAACTTGTAAGTTTATAACCTTATTCAGAAACTCATAATGTAGAAGAACCACACACACAAAGAGAGTTGGTTCATAGTGTAGAGTCATGAATATAATCAAGAAAATAGGAAAATTTTAAAGTGTCAATTAACTGCAATCATAAAATTTTGATTTACTCTCTAATATGCAAAATCTTTAACACAACTACATATGAAGACATTCATTCATCAACATTTTCAAGAACTCTTTTTTTTTTTCTTTTGGAGTAACGAGGGGAACCGTCAGTCACCACTCGATAGTATGCTGACCACTGACCAATTCAAACCGAGAGGCCAATAAGGGGGAGTTGAACTTGTAACCTTTTAATTACCTATTGGATAAACTCCACCAATCTAAGTTACCGATAGCTGACCAATTGAAACCAAAAAGGCCAATACGGAAAGTTGAACTTGTAACCTTGTAATTACCTATCGGATAAACTCCACAAATCTAAGTTACCCATATCAAATCCAGAAGGCCAATAGGGGTAGTTGAACTTGTAACCTTATAGTTACCAAATTAAATTTATCAACTCTTGTTCATCCCTAAAACCATAAACAGCTACTAAGACTTCAACATCTCAACAAGTACCATCCAGAATCTATCATAAATGGTCATAATAAAGTTACAAATACCAACCCAGAATTCATGAGTCAAAGGGGGATATATAAAAACCTGACCTTGAACAACAACTGGCGAGCTTCAAACTCAGGCATGGGAGGCTGATCAGGTGAAATGGGAGCGCAGTCTTGTTGAGCAAGGGACAGAGCAGAAGCGTTTGGGATGAGAATCTTGTGCTCGGTGTTCATGTTTCCCAGAATATTATCGGCGAAATTGCTCTCAATCTCAGCTGGAAATGGGTCTCTGGCTCCAAAATCACCCAGCAAATCGATGCCTTTCTCGGAGGCAAGGATTCTGGTGCGAATTCGAGATTGAGGTTTTTGAATGGGGAGAATTGAAAAGGCAACTTTTTGGGACTTGTGGGAAGACAGAGAAGAGGGGGAAAAAGAAGGAGAGAAGCATAGATAAGTGGTTGCAGCCATGGAATTGGGAGAAGTGTGAAGTTAGTTTGTTGCAGGGAAGAGAGTAGAGATGAATAGGGCTGTGGTTGTTGTGTTATCCAGACAGTGGTCTGGTTCGTTATGGTGACTATAAGAGCATCCACACTTGTGGATATTGTGGGGAGAATTCAGAATTAAATCTTCCCTTCATGAGATAATAGCTAGTGTGGACATGAGATAATTGAAAAATAATCTCCCTGCAAATGTAGGGAGATTGTCAGAAAAAAAAAAAAAAAAAAAGAGAAAGAAGAAGAAGCAAGGCTGTGCGCGAGAGAAAGAAGAAGAAGCAAGGCTGTGCGCGTTCGCGCACAGCCTTGGGCAAAAGCCGGGCGCGTGCACTGCACGCGCCCGGAGGCGCGTCAGGCGCGCCAGTCGGCGCGCCTGACGCGTCTGACTACTTTCTTTTTTTTTTTAATTTTTTTTTTGTTTTGTTTTTTCTTTTTTTTTTTTTCTCTCCTCTCCCACACTCTCTTTCCTAATCACTCTTACATTATCTCCCCATTCTTCCCAACCAATGTGGATGCTCTAAGCCGGTTCAGGAGCACACAGAGATGATGGATTGATGGATGGATCAAGAACCACACATGACACATCAGCAGCAGTGGACCCATGAACCCATTGCTTTGCCTTTCTTGGACCTCTTGGTTTCCAGTTTGAGGTTGTCTTTGTTTCGGTCGATCCTTATCGTGTGGACCATACTATTAAATAATGTATATTCAGTACACAAATAATATACTTTTTATATATTAAAAATGTATATTGTATTCAAGAAAAGTACATTATTTTGTATAATGTATATCAGTACACGAATAATGTACTTTTAATATATAAAAAATGTACTTTTTGTAATAATCCACACAACAATGTGTTGATCATGGTCCACACAATAATTTGCATGTTTTGGTTGTACCTAAAAAAAACATGGCCCAATTGTGGCCTTCCCCAACCATTTCATTTTCATCCTAATAAGATAACTCACCCTCAAAAGGTAAAATCTCTCATACTCTGGACCAATAAGATTGTGAAGAGGTAAATTATCGTGACTCAATGAAACTCTAACATTGCGGTTGTCAATGCTCGATCCTATGTCCCTACCCCAATTTACCATCCAAGTACTAATTGAGCTGTCATTGTAGGTAAAATAATAATAATAATAATAATTGTCTCGAGCTCCAAAAAAAATGGTTAAATGGGTGAAACATGATTTATGTACCAGATGACCACATGTTTGATTTTCTTCAATACCCTTTCGGTCTAACTCATCATGAGATGAAATACATCCTTCTAGATGGTTGCTTTATGAATGTCACACTATGCCATATTTTAGAGTTAATACTAGTTGTAATCCTCAACTTTGGTAGTATAATCTTAACTTTCAAATAATAATTTTATCAAATTTAGTCCTTAGTCATATAATGTACTATTAAGTAGAAGCATAATTTTCACTTAGATTTTTCTGGAAGTTCTATTAAGTTACAGAGCAGAACTTGATTAAGGTTTTGATCTTCATCCAAGCTAAATATGTAAGACATTCCAGTTCGTACAACAAACGAATAACGCTTTGAATATAACATAATTATGTTACAGACATACAATATTCCTCTTCACATTAAAGATATGAAACTCAGAAACTGATAAAATTCAGATAGGCCTCTGCAAGAACTGTACAAAATGCATTCACAGTAGATCGGCATATACCAGAACCTGGATTGTAGTCTTAGTAGTTATAGCGAGAAGGGCTTGGTATACACGTCAAATGGTTCGTTAGCACTTAACTGTGGCTCCTGCATGAACAAAATATCATGGGAAAAGACAAAGGGTTCGTTAGTATCATTTAACGTTGTTGGTGTTTGTCAGATAGTTTCATCTGTTCTTGATTGATTATGCTGCTTAGCGTTTCTTGCCGTTTGTATGTAGAGAGTTTTCGAGGAAATGTTCATCAGTATTGTTTCATATATTTGAGAACACAGCATAATGTGAGCGAGCGTAAAGACTAATGTACCTGTCGCGTGCCAATGCTCCCTCCAGTTACAAGCATTGTCAGAAGAGAGGTCACGAGGCCGCCTCCTAAATCACTATCAGAATTGCGTATGGAAGATTTCATCGCGTTTAGAATGCTCCCGTAGGTTGTCCCTTGGCCGCGTTCTATTGCTTGGATTAGAGAGAAGGTCATTGCGCCTGTTGAAGTCACCTTAGATAAACTCTGAAAAGCCCAGAGGATGAGAAGATTGTAATATTAGATCGATTTACAGTTTACTCATCTTCATTTGCAATCAAGATTTCGTTAAACATAAAATGTTCTCTGTTAGAACAGCAAGAAATCGAGAGAGGTTTAAGAATTTACATCGGTATCAGCAGCCGTTTGATCATCATCACAGCCACTGAAGGATATAACCTCTCCTCCGCTTGTCCCTTTCCACGCACCTGATCTAGGGCGGTGGTCCTCCCACGCATACCTCCCAGTTCTGCATCCAAAACAACACTCGTTTGATGAGATAATGGTTTACTCAGAAACAGGTTAAAGAAAGCTAGTATCTTCCCATTTCATCCGTTTACATCTAGCCTTGATAAAGTTTTAGCAGACATGAATTTTCTGTTTCTTTTGGCGTGTTTTAAGCAGGAAACAAAGATTCAGTGCCAAACCTTTCCATCCTACAAAGATACGGAAGATCTAGCATAGTGCCACTGTGACAAGCATCTATGATTGCGTGAAGTTTAGCTCCAGTGGGAAGAGGCCTAACAATTGTTGCGTTTATTTCATCATCAACAATCATTCCCTGCGCCTCGAAATCCAACGGACACAGCGTTTCATCATATCCATCAACTTCATCTCCCGTATAGTTTCTTTGTTGAGAACCATGACCCGAAAAATGGAACACCAGAGAATCCCCTGCCTGAACACCTTGGACAAGCCAATACATCGCCATTCTAATGTTGTGTTTGGTAGGAATCCTGTATGGATCAGTCTCTTCTTCTGAAAGTATGTTCCCAGGAGAGGGCAAAGAAAAGAACTGGTTACTATGGATTGTCATCAATAAACTGGAGAAAGTAGACAGTCACGGTCTAGTAACTTTCAAATGGTAAGTAGTATAACTACCCTCGAGCTAAAAACATCAAATGCAATAAACGATTTTTAGAGTGTACAGGTATGTTTGATAAGAACATTACAGAAAACCAAAATACAAATTTAAAGTCAAAAGCGTTAAGAATCTGAATTTAGAACCATCGCCCTACAAGTGCAGCTGGCACTCTTGGAGACCTTTGTGTAATGCATAAGTCCCAGTTCTGTTCTTGTCATTTCATCTAAGAAATAGCTATGTTCTAAGATTCCTCTACAGAACATGGATCAGATCTGCACAAAAGTCTCTCAGATTCCTAAACATGTCCTACACACATTACATACTTTATTCTTAGTAATCCAATACCATCAAGTAATCAGGCTCAACCCCAACCAAGTTGGTCGGACTGTTTGCTTGATAACCACAAAGTTCCAACTTCCAAGTTTGACTCCAATGGGAGCGGTCTATTGGCCTTCTTGGTTTGAGCCGGTCAGCTATGGTCAATTTACTTCCTTGTAGTCATTTACTAGCTAGGGTCACAATGCAAGGTTTACTTAGCCGATTAGCTATGGGCAACCTAAGCTGGTGTACCTCATTTGCCGGGTAGAGTCACAATGCAGGTTTACTTAGTGCACACCCTCGGGGGCTAAGGGTTTCCCTTGTCTCCGTGGTCAGGGTATATTGATTTTGGTATGAAACTTCAACCTACACATTCCTCAGATGCTAAACAAAACAGCAAATTCATACTTTCCTGAATTGATAATGATTCTCTTGCCATTAGCACAGAAAGTTACATAAAACTAAGAATTTGAGCACTAAATGTTATCCAATTATCTGAAAACAGGATAATTTGAACCAGGATTATGCAAACCACATAAATATACCTAAACCCTAGACAGATCCAAAATCAACAAAAAACAATACGAACGGGAAAACTATAGTTTACCAGTGAGCATGAGAATGGATTCCGTGGGGAACTTGAAGCGGTTGACCAGTAAAAATCTCATACATTTGGCGTCATTGATGCAACCCTTGAGCTCATTCCTCGAGTTCCGGTAACAAATCCCGATAATCACGGCCCTCTTGCGGCCGTGGACGGGGGGCGGAGACGGGTGGTTGTAGGAAGAGGGGCGAGGAGGAGGGTAGTATTGAGAGGTCCCGGGTTGTAAGTACGGAGGCGGCGCCGGCGGTGGAGCAACGCGCGTGACGGCGTGGCAGACGGCGCAGCGGATGGTCTTGGCTCCCGGCGGGAGCTGCAAGGGTGTCCGGCAGCCGGAGCAATCCACTAGCATCATCATTTTCGTTCAACAACAATCAATCAGAGGATATAGAGATTGGATTTTTTCTCAGAGAATAAAAAAGAAGATATCTCTCTATAAATCCTATAATCTATATATACACTGTTTTATATATACAGTATAAATACAAATGAAGACTTCACTTGTAGTTTACTTTACTCCAATCATCCCCTTCCTCGGGGTGAGTTGTACTGTACTGCGAAGAACGAGTCAACTCGTAGCTGGAACTCATGAAAGTATGTCGTTTGACTTTCATGCAAAGGCTGCTAAACGCCTAATCTATAACGGAATTTCATATTTTCTTTGCTCCTTATTTTCTATGCAAATAGGGAGACATATTATATTCACTCCATCCTCTTTTTGAAAAAATATTTTATTATTGATTTATGTAGAAGTTAAATATGTTAAACTCGAAAATAGAGAATATTATTGTGAGGATGCATATATTGATATAAAGAGGAGATGTATTGAATGAGATGTAATTAATAAGATCAGATAATCTATAACATGGGGTTGAAGGAGGAATATATTAATTTAAGTCATGTATATATGATATAACAATTTCAAGTACGCTGATATAATAATTTCATTAACGGTTGTGGTTTATGATAGACATAAAATTTTAAAGGTTAGCGTTTTCGGGTTTTAGAAATATTTTTCTTTATATTTGTACACTTCTCCATTTCGGAGATGCACCAATAGTTATCCCAACCCGTTAGGGCTTTGGTTGATTTTTCATAAAGTTGATTTATACCTATATATATTTGGGTTATTGTACAATCTTATGGCTCAAACCTAAAACCTTTGAATTGATTAGGTTAAAAGAGACTCATGTCGTCTTATCTACACCTTATTGGCTCGTTTGGTTCACGGAATAGGCCGGGAATGGCATAACATTCTCAGTAATAGGCTTATTCCTTTGTTTGGTAACCATTTCTTTATTCCTGGTAATAGCCTATTACCTCAAATAAGGTAATAGCTATTACTAGGGCCCCCTGGTATTAGCCTATTACTGAACGCTCAGGAATATATTTTAGAATCTATTTTCTTTTTTACCCCTTTCTTTAACCTATTTTTTATCCTATATATAAATTTATTCTATTTCACCACCATCATCGCCACCACCACCATCGCCGCCGCCGTCGCCGCCGCCACCACCACCACCATCGCTGTCGCCGCCATCACCACCACCATCGCCGCCCCCACCACCACCGTCGCCCCCACCACTACCACCGCCGACGCCACCACTACCACCCTAACACCACCACCACCACCACCACTGCCACAACCGTCGCCCTCCCACCACCACTGCCACAACCGTCACCGTCACCACCACCACCGTCGCCCCCACCACTGCTACCGCCACCACCACCACTACCACCCCAGCACCACCACCACCACCATCGCCGCCACCACCACCACCACTGTAATATAATTCCTAAAGTCTATTCCTTCCACGAACCAAACAATAGAATACAATTCCTATTTTATTCCTTGCCTATTCCATTCCTTATGGAATAGCATTCCTATTACCTCAAAATTCATTCCGAGAACCAAACGTGCTGTATGAGTAAAATTATTAAAATCTATTATTTTTTCCTCTTTTTAAATACCAATACCTAAATATCATATTAAGCTCTAATTGATTCAAAATAATATTATTATATGATAAACACATTTATCTCTATCTAAGAATTAATGATGATTTTATGCATTATATATCATAAGAATTGAATATCACTCTTGTGCACATACATGAATTGTGTTGGTTCCATTATTTGGGTTTTGTTCATAGTCCGCACTCATTTCATATTATCCACTAACATATCTTTAATTAAGATAATATTCCAAAGAGATTTATTTTCTAATGAAAAAACAAGAACAACACTTATTTAGTGCTAATATGATATATGTAAATGCAATTTTAAATTAGAAAAAAAAAAAAAAAGAGTTTTTAGGTTTTTGTCTAAATTAATTATCTTAGTAGGTCCAACCGAATCTTTATCCCACTTGATTTGATGAATTTTGCCAAAAAGACATTTAAAAGTTGAAAATTAACACATGTTTTGAACTATATATATTATTATCACTTTTAGTTAGCAAATTAAAAGTGGACATAAAGTTGTCTCATAAATTTTTTTGATGTATATTTTTGAGAATTTTTTATTTTAATTTTCAATACCATGGAAACATAAATAAAATACAAGAATACACTCTCTCTCTCTCTCTCTCTATATATATATATATATATATAAACATAATAAGTGTGAATGAAAGTTATACTCCTGATTTATGTCCGTTTTTTTCGTTAAGTTTTTTTGTACATTATGCTATAAAGGTTGTACATTAAAATATTTTGGACAAACATACCCCTGTCGTTATAAGTTCCGTTATCTTTTCTACTATTGTTACCATGCACATGCATCCATCATATATTTTCTTATCTTCTTCATTAATAATAATATATACACATTATATATTTGAGTTATATGTTAATTATTACATAAAATATAAATATCAAATTTATAAAAATGATTTACATTATTATTATTATTATTATCATTATTATTATTTAGAATAATTTAAATATCTAAAATCTAAATATATTTAAAATGTTAATATAATGTATTAATATTGGGCACTTATTTTTTGCGCATCGCGCATAAAAAATACTAGTATATATATATATATATTAGTTAAGGATATAATAGTCATAACAATTTGAGACGCTTAGTCGGAACATTTTACTTCTAATGAAAATTTGAAGGCTAAAGTGTCATCTAGCACCATGAACCATATTTAATTATTCATCCCGCACCCTGAACTTTCATATCATATATATCAATCCACAAACCAAAAAATAAAATTCACCTACAACTTTTAACAGGTTTCCTTTCTTCCTGCTAACATGGCACCTGATGTGGCATTTCTCTTAACCTTATGTTGTCCATGTAAGCATTTACATATTTAAAATTTTTTATAAAAAAAACCCAAAATTATTATATAAAAAAACCATAATTTTCTTCTCTTTATTTTCATAATTTATACTTTTTCAATTTTTCAATTCTAATGTTTCAATTTCTTTTTTTTTTTCAGAATTTTTATTTTTTGCATAATTTTTTGTTTAATATTTTTCAAGGTTTCCTAATTTATAGAAATGCTAATTTTTTTTTAGCATTTTCGCACATAAATATATCCACCAAGTGAAATTAAAAATGAAATCAAGTTACTAATATAAATTGTAAAAAGAAAAACCAATATATATTATTGCTAATAACAAAACAAAATAAGTTCTCAATTTATAATCCACTAGCTAGTTAAAATACAAAATCGTACATACACAGTAGCTATAAACACCAGATAGTTAATAATAAAAATAAATAAAAATAATGAGAAAAAAAAGTGACTTCATCCATCTCATCTGCCTTCATGGTCCCATTGAGCTTCACTCTGTGGCTACACAAAAGAAGAAAGCATTGTCAATTAATCATAAACTGCTAACAACCATCTACATGAATTATTTAAATCTGTATTATGTTCAATTTATTTACCTGACATTCCAACAAAGCTTTCCTGAGACAAGTTTGTCCCTCTTCCGCTTCCTCTCCCTCTTCCTCTTCCTCTTCCTCTCCCTCTAACAGCAGCCGATGGTCTTCCTCTTCCTCTAACAGTAGAAGAACCGGCAGATTCTACTTGTTGGCTTGACAATGTAGGACAAAATCGTTTGTTATGTCCCTTTCCCTTGCATAATTGACATGTCATAATTCTTCCTTTTCTAGACAACTTCCTAACCTCTTCACTCATTTTTTGTTTGTTTTTTTCATTTTCTTCAAGCTTTCTTTTCTTCTTTGGCCTACCAGTCATCTTCCTTGGAACAGGAGCAAGTATTTCATCACCTTCAGTCCTTGGCCAAAAGATTTCCCCATTCAATGGCTGGATTACATGCTCATATGTCTTCAAGTATAGCTCCTTAATTACTATAGCATTCATGTATGTACTCTTCAGGCTAATGTCCTTTGTGAAATATTGCACAAATACCATGACGACATGGGATACCAGTCAACTGCTAAAGCCTACAAGAACATGTCATCAATTGTAAATTTACATTGCATTAAAATCTGCCTTTTTTAATCTCATACCCCTCAACTCCATTGAATGTCACTTCCCAACCTGCACTCCCAAGTATGCTTTCATTCAGTTTCTTCATGACCAATGACCCACAATTCCCTCTCCAATTTTGAGCCCATGCTTTTTTCTTTGCAACCCTCTTCATTGTTGCTACCCGTATATCCTCAAGCATTGGAATTATGAATTTTGACCTTGAATGCCTCACTCAAGTTGTTATCTACCATGTCACACTTCACATCTTCCTTGAAGTAAGTCTTGCACCAAAATTGCATAGGATATTTGTCAAGAGCAACACGAGCCGCAACATCTTAGTACCCTGCTTACTGTTATTATCACTTTCACTTTCAGTTTCACTCCCAATTTCAGCATCTGCCTCAACTTCACTACCCTCATGCTCACCCCCTAAATCTGACTCAACCACATCCTCAGCTTCAACTTCATCCCCTTTAGGCCCCGGTAAACGTAAACCCACCACTTCAGGCTCATCTACTCCATGTTCAACATAAATCTCACATTTTTTATTTTGACGAGCAATCTGAGCTAAGTGTAGACTACTAGTATCATTGTGTAATACTTTTAAAGCTTGAAAGGGTTCAGAGGTCAACTTGTAAGTAATTGAGGCTATTTTCCCATATCTTTGATCTGATATATATTTCAGTAAATGGGGATAACATATTAAGTCTGGGTACAAACGTACTACCTCAGTCTCCCCATCCACATATTGTACCTTAGGGTTATGCACAAAATGACCCCCATGATAAATTATTAATTCCACATATTCATTCATCCTGATAAAAAGACATATTCAATACAAATTTGAAAAATACAAACCAAGGATCACACTTTCAAAAAATACTAGTAAAACTTAGAAGAAAACATTATATTTCAGTTTTGTATTCATTCTAGACCCTTCTTAGTTTTGTATTAGTTAATTTGCATCAACAGTACATCAACATTTTATATATATATATATATATATATATATATATATATATAATTCATAGAAAAGAGAAAAATAATGTATACGCATCACATATATTATATATGTGTTAAAGATGTTGATGTACTGTTGCTTTAACGCATATATATTATGCGCAGCAACAGTACATCAGCATCATATATATTATTCACACAAAGATATAAACATAGTATATGATAGAAAAATATAGAAACATACAGGTTAACCCACCTTCCGTCACCTTCAGCTTTCCGCCGTCATCGCCTTCAGCTTCCGTCGTCGTGTAGTTTCAATGCTATGTCTTTGGGCAAAATAAGAAATATAATTGGGGGGAATTAGGGTTGGGCGAAATAAAGAATATAATTTTGGTATTCGATTTTTGTTTTGTTTTTTTTTTTTAAATATGTAAATGCTTATATGGACAACACAAGGTTAAAAAATGCCACATCAATGGGAAACCGGCGCCATGTCAGCAGGAAGACAGGGAAACCTGCTAAAAGTTGTAGGTGAATTTTGTTTTTTGGTTTGTGGATTGATATATATGATATGAAAGTTCAGGGTGTGAGATGAATAATCGAATATGGTTCATGGTGCTAGATGACACTTTAGCCAAATTTGAATTATAGTAGTTTGCCGCTCCAAGTATACTTTTACCGTATTAGTTACCAAATGACCATTTTGACAACATGGTAATTAGAGATATGGACCTCAGCTTTTTGAGTACCATGGATAGCAACTCCCCGTCCTTGAAACCTCATATTGTTCTTCGCCACCAACCCCGTCCCCAACGTCTTTAGGAAACATTTTTGAGGTTAAGATCTCCATCCCCAATTATTAATATTAAAGAAAAAATCTAAATATTAAATTCTTAATCTTAAAATATTTAAATATTCATCAAATTCTCAATTACAATTGATATACCAAATACAAAATATATGCAAATAATTTTCTTGCAAATAAAAAACACAATTACAAAATATCAACACAACACAAATAGTTTTCATTTTTCAAATTATTATTATTATTATTATTATTATTATTATTATTATTATTATTATTATTATTATATTTTTAATTTAAAAAGAGAAAATTGGACGAGGCGAGGCTATCCCATTCTTTAAATTTTGGTTCTTATCAGAGCTCTTTAGGTAGCTTCGTAGCGCCGGGGGCTGGCTTTGCTTGGAAGAATTTTGCAGCGTGGAGTTTTGGTGTAATGATATGATCGGAGAACATAAAATCACAGGTAGAAGAAATGTACATTTAGGTTTCAAGCCACTCCTTATTACTTTTTTTTTTTTTTGATTCATTTATAAGAAAGCTCGCAACTGTTATTAAACGTGTGCTCTAGTGTTTGGGTGAAGCACTCAATTGAGAAGGATAAAAGATAACTTGTAATAACTATTTGTGTATTTTAATATCTAGATGAAGTCTAAAAGACCACAAGAAAATAAAGCAAGATCTCAAGAAGATTAATATGCAACATACATAGTTACCTGAATTTGTGCTCTAACATTTGAGTGAAGCCCAAAGAATTGCAAGAATGTAAGCCAATATGTCGAGAAACCCAATAATAAACAGCTCACAACCGCTACTTAAATATTCAATATGACCCTAGGTAAAGCTCAAAGAACCACAATTCTAAAAAAAAAAGAAATAAATAAATTTATCAAAAAATCAGGAAACAACTCTTACAAGAAATCAAATTAGTATTCTACTAAAGTTGTCACAATCACCTGAATTTCTTGATGCTGCTGCTATTGTGCATGTGTGTATCATTTTCCTAGTAATTTACGTTGCCAAAAAGTTTTCCTCAAATTTCAATGATGCCCATATTACGTACTTTAACATGCGGGAATATCGTATCTTTGGATTACGAACAAACATTATTGGAGAAATTAATTGCATTATATATATATATATATATATATATATATAATAATTTTATGTGCATATATGTCACTGTCTCTCTCTCTCTTGTATATATTATCTTTTTACATAGTTAAATAAAAATATATATTCCATATTCTCTAATCATACTCTTCGTCCAACTGTGTACTTGTTTGGTTTTAAACAGATAAAAAGACAGAAAATATGAAATTTGTGTGTGTGTGTTTTGTAACGTAACTATTTAGAATAAAAAAAAGGTTAATTTAGAGATATATACATAAACTTTTAACATAATACACATAAATTTCATGTTTCGGATGTACACAATTGTATAAAAAAAGATGTACATAATTGTATAAACAAATACACATAATCACGTCAACTCCCTACATATATAACTTACCAAAACAACGTCGTTTTGGGAGGCGCGGGACGCACAGCACTATGTGCACCGTGGTGCAGGGTATAACGATTGGATGTTTATCTGTAAGACCAAATTTAAAACAAATTAAAATTAATAGTCAATGAATCATTTTGGTCAAATTAAAAATTGATGATATAAAATTGGTGAAGTTCAATAGTTAAGGACCATTTATGATTCAATTAAGAGTTATAAATAAAAATTGGTAAATATCATTGATCAAGAGACCATTTTTAGAAGTAACTCTATTGTATAAACTGCCATAAGAACGTCTAGAGATTAAAATGGTTAGATCATATCACCTTCTTTAATATATATATATATATATATATATATATATATATATATATATATATTATTTAAAGAGTTAATTCAACCGGAGGTCCCTTAGCTTGTATTTGATGACAATTTCATATTTATTTCTAGACTATCGTTTTTGCCCTTTAACATCTCAAACTATCATATTTTGTTCAGACTTTTGTTTTTATTTTTTAAAGAAGGTTGATGTACAGGAAAGAAATGGTGAGTATATGGGTGTAAATTGTCGTTCCGCAATGGATTGGGACTATGGCGCGTACTTGAGTGACAACTAAAGTTCTAGGCACCAAAGTATTGAAACCCACAAGAATCCAAGCAAATTCATATTCATGGTTGAGTAAATGCCAACAATTAAAGGCTAAAAATCTAGTTAATGATAATGCAATTTAACACAAGTAAACACAATAATAAAAGATAGATGAGCTCAAATTAGAGGAGTATTGCCTTCTAGATGCCTTAACAACGAACTTAGGGATTAGGGGAGAACAACAACCAAGGGAACATAAGGGCAATGCACATAAAAATCCTAGCTTAAAGCCATTTTCATAAGCTAATGAACAAGGATTAGAGCAAGGATTGTCCCACTTTCATGGTGTATCAATTCCTGGCTCTTAAAGCACATAAGCATTTAGGCCTCCAATTCTTCTCTATTTTCATAGAACGAAAATGGGTTTGAGAAATGAGAGGCTTAAGTTCTTCACCCAACTTTCGTTGTGGAGAATAACTATCTAAAAGCAAGCTAATAAGAGTTACGTACCAAATATTAACAAGATCCAACATAAATCCTTCACAAACAAATGAACCATAGGTTAGATATCTTCCGCATTATGCAATAATCACCTATTTGTTGGCAATATCACCCTAATCCAAGCCCAAAAACGGACTACTCACAGTTCATAAGCATAAATAACAACAAAGCACAAGAAAATATCATAAACATTGCACAAAATATTTAAAATAAGAGTAAGAAGCTTCTCTATTGAAGATGAGAAATTTGTGGTTGAATCCCACTCCAATCCGCGTTTACAAGCTTGCTAGATGAGTTAGAGATGTAATATTAGACTAATCTAAGCTAAAGAAGTGAAAGGAAGTGAAGACAAATGAGTTCTAGCTCTCTAGGGTTCTAACTTGTCTCCAAAAAAAAACAGAACAATTCGCACTTAAAAGCTGTCAAATTCGCATAAAAAATGACTTGCATATTGCCTCAGATTGGCATGGCCGTGCCAATTTTCTTCAGGCACGGCAATATACACGGCCGTGTCAGTGGCCATACATGTTCTTTTTGTTTCCATTGCCTTAGCTTGCTGCTCCAAGTCTCAATTTTTTCTAGCTTGCACTACTTCATTGACTTCAAAATAGATTGGAAATACCTCAAAATGCTCCATTCTTTACTCATTGTGAATAATTATACCTAAGTAACAAATCACACTAATAAGTCTCATTCCACACTTAACTTAAAGCACTTTATGTACAAAATGAGTCAAAAATAAGGGGTGAAATGTAGTCAAGAGTAAAGTGTTATCAAAGGTTTATGACGATGTACATGTATTGTATATGTGAATTTGATTTAAAAAAAAAAAACAAATGGAACAAAAATGTAAAGAAAAAAAAAATAAGTGAAGAGATCAAATTGTCCTTTCCTAAAATAAATTTTCGCCGAAAAAATCACCGACAAAATTAAACTTGCCCAAAATATGATACTTTGAGATGTTAAATGACAAAAATAATAATCTGAAACTAAATTTAAAATTGTTACCAAAGACGAGGGATCGCTGGAATTAACCTTATTTAAAATATGATATTAAATTTCATACATTCGTACTGTTACAATTCAACAATGCTCCCCACTTAATTAATACGGGGTAGCTTTTTAAATGCCAAGTTGGTTAGTCTCCTAATAAAGTGATTATGTGTTATTTGCACTTTTGGTACTCATAAGTACAAGACTTTCTACATTTGATCTCCAATTATTAAAATTTTCAAATTTGATCTATTACTCCGTAATTTTTAAATTTTATAACATTTGGTCTATAACTATTAAAACTTCTAGATTTGGTTCCATAAATTTTAAATCATTGATACATTTGGCCCATTCAACTCAAATGTTAGTTATATTGGTGATAAAATTTCAGGCAAGTGAATTATCTTAAGGGTAAAATTGTTCATTTTCTAATACTTTTTTTTCTTAAACTTATTTTTTCCTCTCAAATCACTGTTTTATTTTTTCCCTAATGGATCGGACTAACTAACTAAAGTTATGAACTGTTATATTTTATCAACTTTATAAGTTAATATATGATGTTAAATTAATGATATTATGATTGTAGAATACAAATATTATATACAAACTTTAATAATGTTAAAATCTAAGTCAAAATTTTAAAATTATATTACAAATTTAAATTTACAAATACTAAATATTTTGTACAAAAATACAAATTATTTAATTATAAGAGATATTAGTTGTTAATTTTGGGATTAGAGAATCACTCGACCAAATCTGAAAATTTTAATAGTTAGGGACTAAATGTGGCAAAGATTAAAAAGTTAATATATCTACAAATTTAATAAGAGCGAATAATGTTAGGCCCTTAACGGGAACAAAAAAAAAATGTCGGTACTAATTGTTTCTTAAAATGAATGGTTCATATTATTTTGATTTTAGTATCTTTTAATGATTTTCCTTATTTATCATCTATTATATTATTTTCTTCCTTTAAATAATCCTAAATTCTGTTAGTTTAAACTTTAGTAAAGTAAAGGAATATTCCCTTAACTATTTATTATTCTTAACATACTCTTAATTTATATAAGGTCTTAGGTTCAAACCTCATCCCAAGTATAGTTGGCATAATTGTTAAACATATATTATGAATATGTTAAAATGTATTATATATATATATATATATATATATATATAAAATATAAAATTTAACATAAACTTTGGTCAAATAATTAGATCGGCTAAATACATAGCATTCAAAGTTGAGCATCAAAGATTATAAATCAGGAACTACTTTAAAATCATTTGATTTTTTTGAATTTTTTATTTTTTTATTTAAAAAAAAAAAAAGAAATTTAGGTTAAGTTTTTTTTTTAATTAATATTCTTCTAATTATTTAGAACAAAACTTAATATTTCAATTATGCTTTTGCATTATTGGAATGATTTAGGGCATTATGGTATTAATATTTTTTGTATTTTTTTTATAATGGTACAATTGTACATTACTTTACAAATATTATACTATTATTTTTTTATCAGACAAAATTGTTCTTACATCATTGTCAGACCTGCGCGGCCTAACTACAAAGTTGTTGATCATAAATACAATTACACATGGACTCTAAAAACGATAGGATCATTTTCAAAATAATTGACAATGTTAACATCCTACTAGCTCCAATTGAACAAGTTTACACATCAAAATTTTATCAATGCATGAAAACTTCTAAAGAAATTTGTAAGTTAATTTTTACTATATCATTATATTAATATATATTATAACCATATGTTTTGAATTATTTACTATCATCCTCTATTGACAGTAATTGTAGCAATTAACATAGACAAACTCTCAAAACAATTTGTCAAAACAAGGAATGGAAATTAAAAAAAAAAATCATTGATTTCATTTTTGTTGAAGAAAAGTATGTACGACACTTTATTACTCTTATTAATTAAATAAATTAGTAGCTACAACAAAAAATAATACATATGAATTTAATTAATTTAGAATTAGATGTTAATAATGCTTTATTTATTAAAAAAACTTTAAAGAAATATAATTTCATTAGTTATATTATCTTTACTTTCTACAATTCAAAGATTTCTTACTTTCAAATTATTAATTTATTATATTCACTATATTGTTCATTGTCTTCTTTTTTTACATTATCTTGTAATTAAATATCAAAGTTATAATACAAAACATGTTTTATATATATATATATATATATATATATATATATATATATATATGAAACATGTAGGGAAAAAACTACCACCACTAAATATCAATAGGTGTTTGTACGCTAAAGAGTTCATATTACAACTAAAATCTCAGTCATATACACAGCAAGGCAAATCTAAAACTTCATACACCATAATCTTATTGCATGATGAATCCCTCTATGCTGCTACCAGTAACCTAATTGCATATGACACACTACCAATAAAATAAAAAGACATGTACTAAAGATGAAAATAATAACAATGCTACCCAAAGGGGAATTAAGAAGAATTAGAGAAATTTAAACCAAAAGTAGTATTTATTTAGACTATCGTTTTAAGACTAAGTATTTAAACTAACGTTATTACAAAGTTGCAAACATTTATTTTAGTGACAATTATAATCAATCTCTCATATATTACCTTGCATTTATATACTTTAAATTACCGATTTAAATAAACAAATTCAACATTTATTTATCTATGCATGAACATCTCCTATATAATATTGCATTGATATACTTTGAAATACTTATTTAAAAATAATTATTGGGCATTATCTCATTCGCGCAAAGCGCGTAAAAAAACTAGTGATGTTGATAAAAGTCAATAGTACGTCAAGTCTATTTATGATTTAATTGAAAGACATAAATAAAAAATTAAAGTAAGCATCAATAATCAAGAGACTATTTCAGGAAGTAACTTTATTATAGAAACTCCAATAAGAACATCTAGTCTAGAGATTAAAATGGTTGGATCATATCACCCTCTTTAAAAAAATATATATATTATTTAAAATATGATATTAAATTTCATACATACGTACTGTTACAATTCAACAAAGCTCCCCACTTAATTAATAGCTTTTAATCTTGGCAAGTCTCTTAATAAAGTAATAATGGGGGGCAGTAGGTAGGGAGGTAGCTTCTTTGGTGCGTGAGGCAGAGGCTTTAATTTGGTAGTGAGAAAATCTTTGAGTTGGTTGAAGGATCGTGATTATGATGATATTATAATTGAAACGAATGTGAAGCAACTGATTGATCAGCTTGCAAAGGAGAGTCGAACGTGTTTTGGTTTGATTGTTCACGATATTCGTATTCTTTTAGATATGTTTTTAAATACTTTTTGTCGTTGTGTTAAGCGTTTTGTTAATCAGGTGGTTCATCGTTTAGTTATAAACGCTAGTCTTGTGTTGGGTACTCGATTTTGGTATGATACCGGCTCTTCTTTTATTTTCCAAGCTCTTTGTAATGACGTTTTGCATTTATAAAAGTATGTGGTTTTCTTCTCAAAAAAATAAAGTAATAATGAGTTATTTTCACTTTTGGTCCAAGTACCGAAGTACGGGACCATTTCTACATTTGATCTACGATTATTAAATTTTTTAGAGATGGTCTAACAATTTTTAAATTGTTGTCAAATTTGGTCTATAACTATTAAAACTTCTAAATTTGGTTCCATTAATTTTAAACCATTGCTACATTTGGCCCATCCAACCTGAATTTTAGTTACTCCGTATATATATTGATGATAAATTTTCAAAAAAATGAATTAATTTTCTAATACTTTTTAACTTAAACTTTTTTTTTCCCTCCCAAATCACTTTATTATTTTTTCCCCTAATGGACTAACTAAAGTTATGAACTATTATATTTTATCAAATTTATAAGTTAATACATGGTGTTAAATTAATGATATTATGATTATAGAATACAAATATTATATACAAACTTTAATAATATTAAAATATAAGTTAATAAAATTATATTACAAATTTAAATTTACAAATACTAAACATTTTGTACAAAAATATAAATTATTTAATTAGATGGGATATTACTTGCTAATTTTAGGATTAGAGAATCACTTGATCAAATATGAAAATTTTAATAGTTGGGAACTAAAAAATGTGACAAAGATTAAAAAGTCGTGAGGTCAATTTTAAAAATTTTAATCTACAGAGATCAATTGTGATAATGGTTTAAAAATTGTGGGACCAAAATTTACTCAATTTTAATAATCGAGAATCAAATATAGCAAATATTTTAAAGTCGTTAGACTAAAACTACAAATTTTAATAATCGGAGACAAAAAATGGAAATAAATTAAAATTTAAGAGGGTCCCTCATTTCGTTGCACCATAGTAACTTTTTGTATATCTTGTTTGTATATATAATCTAATAGAGATTAACTATACAATTCTATAAATATAATACAAAGTCCGAACCCAGGCCAAATCTATTTGATCATCAAAGATCACATAAAACAAAGAATCTCCCAGCCGCCGCCGAGATCAACCACCGTTTCCGCCGCCGTCTACCGCCACCGATATGGACTGTGGCAAGATCCTCCCGGTTGCAGATTACTCCCATTATCTTGTATACACCCTTTTGTTCTTTGGTGCCTTCTACATTCTCATCATCTCAAGTAACCCTAACCAGTCCATGAATCCCCCCTATCTCTTCCATAGCCAAAACCCTCCATGCCAACCTTCACCGCCCACCACTGTAAGCCCTTACCTTTCTCATTTTCGATACCGACTTTTTATCTCTCAATTGTCTGCAAAGTGAAATAGCCAATGAAAAAAATACTAAAGACGAATTTGTTGTCCATAAAATGTGAAATCTTTCACCTCGAACACGGTAAATCACGCTGATTTAGTAGTCTATCAGTGGAAGGACTAATGTCTAGTGTCCATAAAGAGGGTAAAACTTAGACACTTCGAGAACTGAATTCTGCGGCTTTGTTCACAATCTGACCACCCATAGCCAACTTAGATACTTGTGTGGGCAAAAAGTGTCATTTTCATTTATATTTTGTTGTTTTCATGTTCCTGGCCTTTATATCTGAATTTAGTGAAGAATGATGACGTTTTGATATTTGATTATATACTTAATTATAGGAAAAGCATAGACTGAAGATGTATAGAGATAAGCTGGAGGAGGCGTTAGCCGGAGCGTCGACGGAGAATAAGACGGTGATAATCGCGGTGGTGAATAAAGCGTACGTGGACGGCGACAAGTCGATGTTGGATCTGTTCTTGGAGGGGTTCTGGGTAGGGGAAGATACAAGGGCGTTGGTCAAACACTTGCTGATCGTCGCCGTCGACCAAACGTCGTACGAGCGTTGCACGTTCTTCGGGCTTCATTGCTACAAGCTCGGAACGGACGGCGTCGATTTCGTCGGAGAGAAGGTGTTTATGTCGCCGGACTTCTTAAAGATGATGTGGAGAAGAACTCAATTCTTGGGTGACGTTCTTAAACTCGGTTACTCCTTTATATTTACGGTATGTTTGGTTTTTTTTTTTTTTTTTTTTTTTTTTTTTTTTTTTTTTAAGAATATATTTGTACGTTTTCTTTGCTTCTTATTTGAAATTGATAATTATGAGAACTAATTCATCAAATAGGCCTAGGAGACTGTAAACTTGTGAAGGATTGCTCTTCAAGATTTAGGTCAGGTCCCTCAGTGAGAATTGTAACAGTGCAATCATATAGTATTTACAGTGCAATCCTTCACAAATTGTAACAGCCGTTCAGCCTTGTTAGGCAAAAGGGCGGTTATGGAGAAATGCTACATGACTTTTAAATTTGTTTCCTAATAATGGAGGGCTTTATTAGTGTGGGAGTTACTTTCCTAAATTTATGTGGCATAATTATGAGAATTTATGACTTTAATTAGTAAAATATACTTTGATACTTGATAGTATGTTCACCCGTTATCATCACATAAAACTTACCAAATATATTCCATTTTATGTGAGTGCAGGACACTGATGTATTATGGCTAAGAAATCCATTCCCCAGATTAAGTGACCTAAACGAAACCCTAGACCTTCAAATCAGTACAGATCTCTTCAACGGCGATGATCGGTCGGAATCAAACCCGATCAACACCGGCTTCTATATGGTCCGATCCAACAAAAGAACCATCGCGTTGTTCGATTCCTGGTACGGACTGAAAAACTCGTCGAATGGAAAGAAAGAGCAGGACATGTTGAACCAGTTAATTAGCCAAGGCGTGGTCGCAGAGCTAGGGCTGAAAGTGAAGTTCCTGAACACTCAATTCTTCAACGGATTTTGCCAGGTTAGTCGCGACGTTAAGTCCGTCGTGACGGTGCATGCGAACTGTTGCCGGACTATAACCGCCAAGCTAGCTGATTTGACGGCGGTGATTCACGACTGGCAGAGGTTTAAAAGCTTCGCCGGCGATGCGAACCAGACGGCGGTGTTTCGTTGGTCGCCGCACTATCGCTGCAAGGATTCATGGAGACACTGATGCATGTGCTATATATATATAATGCCTGTACTGATATGTGTGTAGTATAAATGTTTCGTAGTATGATTTTTCGATATAATTAAAGATTAAAAGGAGACTTTATATGTAGTTTTTATTGTATTAAGACTATTATTCTGAATTATAAGTATAAATTGTGATATGAATTTTTGTACCTTATGACTATAAATTATGTACCTTATTTTAATCTAATGTCTATAATGTTATGTGTTTTGTGTTGTAATTTTTGTATTTTGTGTTATAAAATTTCATACCTAGCTAGTTATTTATATTTAGGATTCATAATATTACGTGAATAGGTGGTAATGGGTGAGGGTATTGGGGGAATTTTGTATACCAGCGTGGGTATGATATATATATATATATAATAAAGTTCAAATGCGGCGGGGTCTTTCCGTGCGGCGGTGCGGCGGAATTTCAGAATACACCAACAGTATTAACAATATGCACCAACAGTGTTAAAAAAACACACCACAATGAAATGCAATAAAACATCACAGAATACACAACAGACTCAAAAAATACACCATATAACTCACCACCCCCAATGGTGTATTTCTGAACAGTGTATGGTGTTTTTACTCACACCTAATGGTGTGTGTTTGGTGATGCAGGGCTCTGTTTACTCTGTTTTTTGTGGTGTATTTTCCTAATGTTGATGGTGCATATTTGTTGAATTATTGGTGTTGCCGCACCGTAAGACACTGCCGCACCTGAACCCGCCTCTTTCTCTCTTTCTCTCTCTCTCTCTCTCTCTCTCTATATATATATATATATATATATATATATATATATATATAAGTTTATGTATATTTTATAATTAAAAATGCATAATGAATAGGATTATCATCTCATTGTCTTAGGTTTTTTGTTTATGAAAATTGAATAGGAACAACACAAATAGCATCATGAGTAAACACTTAATATACAATTTATACTACCAACACAATTTTAGTTCAAATTAAGAACTAACTTCATTGATTCTTATTACATTTTAGAGTTATGTTCAAACATATAAAAAAAATCTATGTGATGATTAGAATTGAAGTATAAACTTTTTATTAGATTTAAATGTAATATTAATAATTAGAATTAGAATTACGGGTTGAGTATTACTCACACTCGCAAAATCTCTGCGGAAGCGACTATGAGGTAGAAATTTTATTACCCGCGCGTGTGCGATAGTGAGTTGAGAATGTGGGTGCAAAAGCGGGAGATATATCCTCCGATCCGCACTCATCCCGCCTCGCAAATTATGCCATGGAATCGTGTTCACCGAGAATGGTGAACACAAGGCAAAAACGACGTCGTTTTTAGGCAAAAAAAAAAAATTCATGGATGTGGAGTTAACGGCGCGCGTTTGATCAAATTATGAATTTTCTGTTATGAGATTATGAATTTTATAAAAATTCATAATCTCATAACAGAAAATTCATAATCTCACAACTGAAAATTCATAATCTCATAACAGAAAATTCATAATCTTATAACAGAAAATTCATAATCTCATGGTTCCAAAGTGAATGTGTAGGCATGGTTCCAAAGTGAATGTGCAGGCATGGATTCATAATTTATGAATGTCCGTGATTTCGGACGGGAATATGTAGGCATGGTTCCAAAGTGAATGTGCAGGCATGAATTCATAATTTATGAATGTCCGAAATTATGAATGTAATGAAAATTCATAATCTCATAACAGAAAATTCATAATCGCATAACAGAAAATTAATAATCTCATAACTGAAAATTCATAATCTTATAACAGAAAATTCATAATCTCATGGTTCCAAAGTGAATGTGTAGGCATGGTTCCAAAGTGAATGTGCAGGCATGGATTCATAATTTATGAATGTCCGTAATTTCGGACGGGAATGTGTAGGCATGGTTCCAAAGTGAATGTGCACGCATGAATTCATAATTTATGAATGTCCGAAATCTTTGTTCACCTCAAATTAAAGTGAAACCGCAAAATGTGAAAATAAAGAAAAAAAGTCACACAATTAATTAAGAAAAAAAAAAGATAAAGAAAAAAAGATAACGGTGTACTAACACCGTTGGAACCGTGTTCACCATGAATGGTGAACACGGTTCCATGGCATAACGTCCAATCGTTATGCTGTGCATCCGTATGCACCATGCATGGTGCATACGGATGCCAAAACGACGTCGTTTTATTAAAAAACGCGTGTTTTCCCTTTAAAAAAAATTCAGGTTCGATTCCCAGCAACAACATTATATTGTTCATTCATTCTGGAATTTTAGTTCATAAATTATGGAATTATAGTTCATTGATTATGGAATTATAGTTCATCGATTATGAAATTGTAGTTCATCAATTCTGAAATTTTAGTTTATAGATTATGGAATTTTAGTTCATTCATTCTGGAATTTTTAGTTCATAGATTAGATTATGGAATTATAGTTCATCGATTATGGAATTTTAGTTCATATGTTGTTGCTGGGAATCGAACCTGATTTTTTTTTTTTTAAGGGGAGACGCGCGTTTTATTAAAACGACGTCATTTTTGCATTCGGATGGACAGCATAATTTGCCCATAGCATCTGATCCCGCCTCATTGCCATTTCTATACGTGAACCCCTGGTTCATGATATAAATTGCTCACTACATGGAAGTTAGCTAATGGAGCATATGATTATGATGGCAAATTATGCTATGCGCACGGCGCTAAAACGGCGTCGTTTTCACTGTTTTAACTATAAAAAAAATTTGTTCGAAACGCCGTTAACGGCGTTAACGGCATATTCGTTATGAAATTATGAATATACAGTTATGACATTATGAATTTACAGTTATAGAATTATGAATGTATAGTTATGGAATTATGAACTTACAATTATGAACATAGAGCTTCGAAAATTATGAATGTTCGGTATGGAATTATGAATATACAGTATGTAATTATGAATGTACAGTTATGGAATTATGAATGTACAGTTACGGAATTATGAATGTACAGTTACGGAATTATGAATGTACAGTTATGAAATTATGAACATAGAACTCTGACATTATGAACTTACAATTATGAACATAGAGCTTCGAAAATTATGAATTTACAGTTATTGAATTATGAATGTACAGTTACGGAATTATGAATGTACAGTTATAGAATTATGAATGTACAGTTATGGAATTATGAATGTACAGTTATGAAATTATGAATGTACAGTTATAAAATTATGAACACAAAGCTGTGAATATATGCTCCTATAACGAAGCGGTCTGAAATTAAATTTAAAAAAAAAAAAAAAAAAAAGAGGGAAGATAACGGTGCCTGATGGCACCGTTATCCGTGCCCATGAAGCACGCTGGGCACGAGCCCACAGCATAACTATCCGATTATGATGGGACGACATTGTTCTATAAAGAAGGCTAGCCCATTTATAGCAAACTCCATTTAAAATAGGATTCAGGAACGATTGGGTCGGATTATTCGGGGCAGCCCAATAAGTTAGCCCCAAGATGGCAAAAAAAGAAAAACAAAACCGGCCCGAATTCGAACTATATAAAACCGACGGTTTCAACTTGCGCAATTCCCTGTCCCCAATTCTCTCGCGCAAAGCTTACGAAAACCTAGAAAATAAAGCTCAAAATTTGCCTCCATTTCTGTACATATACGCGCATATCTACATCTCCGAAGCATATTCGGTGGAACTCAATTGTGAATACTAGTCAATATATATAGATAGAGAATGGAGAATCCGGAGCAGGAAGAAGATGTTTACGGAGGAGAATTTCCCGAAGAAGGAGACATGGATGCCGATGTCGACATGGCAGCTCTCGCTGAAGCCGAAGCTCAGGAAGATCCTAATGCTAAAGTTCGTTTCCGTTACTTTCTCTCTCTGTTGGTTTTCTGTGTGTAAACAGGCTAGTGCTTGGCTTTAATGGTGTTGGTGGTGAGGTTCAGCAGGATTTGGAGAACATGAAGAAGCGGCTGAAGGAGATTGAGGAGGAAGCAGGTGCCTTGCGCGAAATGCAGGCCAAAGTCGAGAAAGAAATGACCGGTGTTCAAGGTTTAGCTCATTTCAATACAAATTGAACATTTCAACCAGTACAGTATGTGTCTTTGTGTGTAGATTGAATCAGACTTGTCTTTCTGCTCCTTGCATTGTTTAGTTAATGTTCATTCTGTTTGTAGTTTCTTGGTACTGACGAATGCTTCTGTATCATAGTTTGGATTTCAATAGGATGAATTAAACTGAAGCTCCACTACTTTGGCAAATTAATTAATTAGTACCCCAAGGGATTTCCATTTTGAGAACTGGAGCTTCTAGGATGCTCTAAATGTGGGGATTGGAATCTATCTTGTATCTATAAATGCTTTGTGACCTGAATTTAGATCGGCTCATTTTGGTTGATGATAGTGCAAGTTGCCAAGAGTTATGAAATGCAAGAGATGAGGATAGAATAAGAAATGGCCATCTCTTTTGTCACTCACATCTTTGGGCCGTACATTGCGAATAAGAGAACGAGAAAACCAAAATTAGAATAAATTGGGAATTAGGAAATAAGTTCTCCAAATAGGAAATTTGATAGTTGAAGTTATTGTTATCAGCAGAGATGCCTTTTAAGGAACAAAAAACAATGCACTTGCTGGGGCCGCATGGGGGTGGGGGGAGTAATTCTTCATTTCCTTATCCCCAATACCTAGCACTGAACTTTTGATGTCTGATTTGCTTTTAATCTGTTTATTCTTTCTATGTGAATGGACATGTTTGAAGATCCAAATGCTGCTTCTGCCAGTCAGGCTGAGAAGGAGGAGGTGGATGCCCGTTCAATCTATGTTGGTAATGTGAGGTTTAAAACCTTCTGAAACTTTTTTCATTATTATCTATCGTTGTGAGTGATGCAATACTAAACTACAAATCGTTTTATCCTATGTTTCCTAATATTGGAACCTATTATTACTTATTAGTTAATCCAAAGAGTATGTCTTCTTATTTGACTGAACTCAACCTATTAAGGAGATTAAGAAGAAATTTTAATGGGGCCATAACATTTGAATTAATAAGTGGTATATTTTGAGGGTAACCAGAATTCTTGAGCTTTTTCATACTTATAATTAATGAGGAGACTCGGTCAAGCAGTCATTCTGGGCTCAAAAAGCTCTGTTCATTTTGGAGTGCAGAGCTATTTCTTGATGTGCTAACACTGTATTACTCTGCCTGAAGTCTCTGCT
The DNA here is from genome assembly GCF_001879475.1 of Ipomoea nil. Lineage (NCBI taxonomy): Eukaryota > Viridiplantae > Streptophyta > Magnoliopsida > Solanales > Convolvulaceae > Ipomoea > Ipomoea nil. The sequence goes on along the minus strand of NW_017618360.1, from coordinate 3,004,991 downwards.
CTATTATTTGTTGGGTGACATAAGGGACTAGGATAGGGAGGAAGGGGGAAAAAGTCTTAACATCGGTTACATCGTGCATTCACACTCCACAGGTAAAAACATGAAAATGAATAAATAAATAAATACATCTAACAAAAGAATTTCACAATATTTGTTCTATGTGTCTTAAAGAGTTACACTAACTATTGGTTTCAATGATACAAGTTTATTGGGCCTAGATCAGATGTAAATATATGTCAATTGAAAATAAGTTGTGTATTTTGGTCCAAAGGTGGGGTGCTTTACCTTTTATGCTGTAATCATTTTTCTCATTCACTCTTTTGAACTTCAGGTGGACTATGCCTGCACACCAGAGGAAGTGCAGCAGCATTTTCAGTCTTGTGGCACAGTGAACCGTGTGACTATTTTAACAGATAAATTTGGCCAGCCTAAAGGATATGCTTATGTGGAATTTGTTGAAGTTGAGGCTATTCAAAATGCACTGTTGCTAAATGAATCAGAGCTACATGGCCGTCAATTGAAGGTCTTTAAAGTTCTCTTGCATTAAGCTGGTGACTGTTTCTTATGTGACTTTCTGTAAGTGTTAATTTTGGGTGTTGATAGGTGTCAGCCAAGCGAACCAATGTTCCTGGCATGAAGCAATTTCGAGGTAGACGCTTCAATCCCTATGCAGGGTTCCGATCACGCAGGCCATTTGTGCCAGGTGGAGCGGTCTTCCCTCCTTTTTCTTCTGGGTGAGTCCCAATTGTGCATGATTTCTCTAGTCTTCTTGATGAAATTTTTTTCCTGGTACAATGCAATTTTCTAGTGGTTGCTCCTGCACAGTTTAGTTGGTTACCATACAAGCAATAATTTTTTTTTTTTTTTTTTTTTTTTTTTTGCTGGGGATCTTTGAAAATGTTGTCTTAGTGGTGAATGCTAAAGGCTCTTGTTTTGTACTCTGGGTTGAGGGGTTGTATGAGATATTACTTTGCTCTAGTTCAGGACTTCAGGGATTTTCAAGGCAATTGTGAGGATCAAGTTCATATGACTCTTTGATTGCCCAATAAATTCTTGATGAGAATATCAGCTGATTGAACAGGGAATATCATACTTTGCTTAACTACTTCCCCCTAGTGAACCAACTACCAGCTTCAGTTTTGCATGTTTGTGTGCACTCATTTTCTTATTTCTTTTCCATTATATGACCAAGTTTGTTGATGTCAGAATTTCTTTACCCCATATATTTTAATAAGGAATGACTTCTTCCGCAATATGTTTGAATTTGAATGCCTTTGTCTATTTCATGGTCTACTGACTTACTGTGTAGTCGTCTGATGATTGCACGGAATGTGGGAGGATTATTACTTTATTAGTTAATAATTATTCTCTTCTGCAGGAGGGTTCCAAGGTTCAGGCGGGGCCCAGTCCGCTACAGGCCCTACTGATGATATTACTTGGGTAGTTACTGTGCCACCTGCCCTCAGTTGCATAAAAAGAATTCCTATTCCACGGGTTCTCTTTCCCTTCTTTGAAATGATGTTGAGAGGGATGTTGGTGATAACTTGTAACCTCAAATGTACGGCTAAATGGCCAACTTAATCTGCAGTGTTTCTAAAAACAAGTGTGTTGCGCTGATGATTGATGAATATGTCTTTATAAACTTGTTCATTTATAACGTGCAATTAGGCTGCAGTGCACGGGCAAATTGATGAATATTCCTGTACGACTCTTGTAATTTGATGAGTTTTTCTTCCAGGTTACACAAAATCTAGTGCTCCTGTAAATGTTATTCCAAGCATGTGTATCAGGAATAACAATATTGTTTGTTTCAGAATATTTAACTTGCAGTTCATCACTGATCCAAGTACCCAACAGAGGCAACAAATTCTCCTTTTAGGAGCGGGCTGAGATTGCAGGGTTGCCGCTGTTGCAGTCAGGTTAGAGTTGTGAGACAAATGAGTTGCAGCAGTGATGCTGAAGGTAAGATTAGAATAATAAATTATTATTTAAGGATTTTACATAAAAATATCTAAATTTTTATTTATTTACTTTTAAATATTTAATATTTATTTGTAAATGTGTGTATAGCTCTTATATTTTACTTTAAGTTTTTTTTTGATAACTCAGGTTTTTTTCGATTCCATCCCGGACTTTATAAACTTGTGATCGGGCTTGTGAAGAGGTAAATCAAGTCATTCTAATTTTGAGACAGAGTATATTCCATTTTAGTCCTCGACTATTGTTGCTTTGCCACATTTAGTCCTAATTTTTTAATTTTGCTATATTACATCCCTGACTTTAATGTGATTGCTACTAGTGATCCTCCGTTAAAATTTCCGTTAACCTACCCTTAACTATAAGGTTAATGTAATTTAATAATTTGTTTGGAATGTTATAGATTTAATATAAGAAACAATTTTTTCTCCCTTGTTACTTGTCAATTCTAATGTATTCGAAATATGGAGAACAAAAATCCTAACACATTATTATGTTAATACAATTAATTCAATTCACAGATTAACAAAACATACATAGCAATAAGATTTGATACAACCTTGCGAGCCGAGATCATAGAATAGATTTTATGGAGATTTTGATTCTTTTTAAATGAGCACAAAGAGAGTTTTGAGAGAAGAAATATAATAAAAAAGATGGGTTTTAATTTGTATTTGAGACAAGTTGTTAAATTACGTTATTAACCTTATAGTTAACGGTAGATTGACGGAAATTTTAATGGAGGTCCAATAGTGGCAATCAAATTAAAGTCAATGATACAATATGACAAAATTAAAAAATTAGGACTAAATGTGACAATGACACAATAATCGAGGACTAAAAATGGAATTTACTCATTCGAGACATGATACCAAACTCTACACTCTTGTAACAAGGAATCCAACTTAAATTCAAACTCCAATATTCTTGGGTCTCGAATACAAATATTATACATATAATATGAAAAAAAATATTAAGTTTAATATCCACACACCAAAAGAAGCACATAATACTCAACCTAAAACGCCCATCACAACATCCAGTATACTACATTAGACAGTATAAAATACTTGTTGGAATAAACGAAAGGAATATATGCAAGTAATGCAAACGAATTACATGTTGGAAAAAACGAAAGGAACATACACCACATCATCGTCTCATTTAATCTTGAAAATGCATTAAAGTATTAATTAGAAATTTGAATGTTAACAGCACACTGAAATAATATAATAAAAATAATAATTAAAATAATTTTTAATTAGCCTCCATTCTTTTCTAAATGCCTCTCACTTGAGGCCTTCCATAATCACAACCCGTCGTCCGTGCATAAAAAGCACCACTTTGAGAAATATTATATATATATTTTTTATTTTCTACTCTCAACTTTTACTCCCACGGATAAAAAATAACTAGCTATCACATAAAAATGTAAAATTGAGGAAGTACATGTAGTATAACTCATTTACCGTCACATCAAAACATAAAATTGAGGAAGTACATTTAGTATAATTCATTTAATTTTGCCACCTCTTGAATTTAATTCTGCCAGTGTGCAATCGTTATGTTGTGCAATCGTGTGCCCCATGCATGCATACGGTTGCAAAACAACGCCATTCCATTTATAAAAATTCGTTTGGATTGTCGTTAACGGCATTAGGCGGTTTTTTTTTTTTTTTTTTTTTTTTTTTTTTTAATTCAAACAGTAAGATATATCCATAACTTTATAACTATATGTCCAGAATTACATAACTATATATTCGTAGTTTCATAATAATATATTCATAATTTGACAACAGTACATTCAGAAATTAATAACTACACATTCATAATTGACCTTATCGATTCTAAATTTATAGTTCATTCATTCTGGATATATAGTTAATTCATTATGGATATATAGTTCATTTCATTCTGGATAAATATTTCACTAATTCTAGATATATAGTTCGCTAATTTTGATATATAATTCATTAATTCTGGATATATAATTCAAATTATGCACAGTATAACGCCGTTAACGGCAATCGATTTTTTTTTTTTTTTTAAATCAGACGCGTAATTTTTAATCAAAACAACGTCGTTTTGCAACCTAGTGAACCATACTTGATGCACACGGTTGCACGGCATAATTTGCGGCCAGCAATCGTTATACCTTGCATCACGGCGCACATAGCACTGTGCGCCACGCGCCTCCCAAAATAACGTCGTTTTGTTAAGTTGTATAGGAAGTTGACTCGATTATGTACATTTTAGTATACAATTATGTACATTCTTTATATAATTATGTATATTTTTTTATGCAATTATGTACATTTTTTTTATACAATTATGTATTTTTTTTATACAATTATGTACATTCAAAACAGGAAATTTATGCGTATTATATTAAGAGTTTATGTATATTATATATTATGTGTATTATCTTTTCAAAAAATAGTATGTGTATTTTGTTATAAAATTATGTACATTTTTTTTTTTTGAATGCTACTAACTCTATTATAATGTAATATTGGAGGCTCAAACTCACAGCATTTTAAATGAAAGTCCAACCCGGTTACCCGGGTACCATTGAGCCACATAATCCTGGTGTGTTTATGTTAATTTTTTTAAAAAACTTTTATGTTTCAAAAATATATATAATGGTATACTAGAATTTACATATATATGTTGTTTTGCACCCGGGCGCAGCGCCTGGTGCTCGATAAAAATTGCCGGATAGTTTATAATTTGTTTTGGGACGAAAAGAGTGAAATCCAATTGAGCTCCTTTGCTTTCTCTAACAATTGGTTCTAGGGTTTCTTTCTGCTCGATTGATACACAGATATGGCTTTACTTTCCAATTCAGAATCTGATGAATTGTCCGCTAATGTTTCTTCGTCCCCGTAAGCTTCTCTTCTCGCTCAAAATCCCTCCTTGGTGTTGTTTCTCTATCTCTAATGCTGTGCAAATTTTGTTATACTGAAATTTCAGGCCAAAAAGCGTATACAAAGATCCAGATGATGGCCGCCAACGATTCTTGCTTGAATTGGAATTCGTTCAGTGTCTCGCCAACCCTATCTACATTCACTGTATGCTTATTTCTCTATGTGTGATTAGACTTAACAACACTGTATGCTTATTTCTCTATGTGTGATTAGACTTAACAACGGAGTACTTGCTAATTAGTTATTAGGGATGGTAATGGGGATGGCTACACCCATCATTCAATCCACCATATACTTTCTGGCAAATTATGCTGTGGAACCGTGTAAGGTTGACACGGTTCCAAAACTGTCATAATTGTGAACATAGAGTTCAAAAATTATGAACATAGAGTCTATAATTATGAACATAGAGTTCTATAATTATGAACGTAGAGTTCTTTAATTGTGAATATAGAGTTCAATAATTGTGAATATGAAGTTCAAAAATTATGAACATAGAGTTTTATAATTATGAATATAGAGTTTTGTAATTGTGAATATAGAGTTCAATAATTGTGAATATGAAGTTCAAAAATTATGAACATAGAGTTTTATAATTATGAACACAGAGTTCAGTAATTATGAACATACAAGGTGGACACGGTTCCACGGCATAACAATTGATACTTTCTCCACTCACCCGGCCCTTAATAATAAAATTCACTAGTTATATTGAAACATAAAATAATAGAAATATTCAAATATAATAATTAAATTATTAATTTTTTTGAAATAAACTTATTAGTTTAGAACTACAAATAGTAAAAAGTTAGTTATAGTTATAAAAACTTTTAAAATTAACTACATATTAATACTTATTTTAATATATTAATTATATATATATGGCGTGTTTTGTATATCAAACCCACATCCAATCCGGCCATATTTTTTAGGACCCACCCCAACCCACAAGCCACTATCACCCCCAAAAAACCCTGATCCATGCAGGGTGGATTTGGGTAGATATCTGCTGGGTGGATTGAAATTGCCATCCCTATTTGTATGATTTGTAGCTGCTCTTATGCTGGTGTGATGAAGAAGTCGAATTATTGTTTGTGGCACGGAATTATATTTATAAAAGTTTGAATTTTGCTCTAAATTCAGAGGGCTAAGTTTATGGTTTTGGTAATTAGGAACAAAAACAAAAGTAGTTCTTTTAGTAAATCTTTGTTTTTGTATTTAATGTTGAGTTGGTTATACAGATTTGGCCCAGAATCGATATTTTGAAGACGAAGCATTTATTGGATATCTGAAATACCTCCAGTACTGGCAACGCCCCGAGTACATAAAGTTTATAATGTGAGTTTTAATATTTAATTGCTGCTACAGATTTGGTCCAACTAATTGTCCCGTTGGGTATATTGTGTTTGTGTTTTTTTGTTTTTTTTTTGTTTTTTTTTGTTTTTTTTTTTTTTCATTTTTAGTATTCTTTTCATTTCTACTGTGATTATTTGGTGGATATATCACATATTTGATCAAATGAGTATCGCTTATTTCCACCTAATTGATTCTTGTTAGGTACCCACATTGTCTCTTTTTTCTTGAAATGCTTCAAAGTCCCACATTTCGGAATGCAATGGCACATCCTGCCAACAAGGTAGGATTTTTCTAGTTCGTGCAATGCTTTCACATGCTCTAAAGCTCATTGCCGTACTTTTTACAACCTATAATGAGAAACATTGTAAAGGACATGAATTACTCTGTATTATTTACAAAGAGATTTATACTTCATTGCGTCTTTATCAATTGGTGGGTCAGCGGCTCTTTAGAAACACACCAAGTTTCCATTTAATATGCTCCAATTGGACACAAGGCAATCCTGTATACTTAGAAGTGAAAACACATAAATCATAGAGTACTATGAAAAAATTATGGCAGGCTTGTTGGGGATGAGCGGTGGGTCATATTTACGTCTCTTCAATTCTTCTCTTGTTGAGTTAGTCTTTAAAAATAAATTATGATTCCAACAATGGTATGTGACTGATGTTTGATGTGTTTCTTTATAAATTTGATTCTGTCTTTATCTCTCATTTTTGGAACTCTAACTTTTGATTGGGTCGAACCTAATAGATGGTGCATAGGTATTTAATGGCTAATTACTCAGATTCATATGAATTATATCATACTTTAGCTGTTTTCTGTCAATGGCTTTCAAATATCCACCTTTTACTTTTGTTTGCCATTATTTTGGATTTTCCTTCGATGACAACTTTTTACTGTATTGGAGAATTTTCTGGAGAAACAAGAAATTGGAGAATTGGAAAATGGACAAACTTGTTTATTAAACTCAATTCTCCAATCTTCACTTTTTCTTTGTTTTTGGAGAACTGAAAAAACGGACTTCTCCAAATGGAGAAGTGGGAAAAACATGCCTGAACAGTAATATTTCCAAGTGGTCGCTGGTTTGAACCCCACCTGCATTTTCCCTTTTCCCTCCCCCTCCGCACACAACAGCCTGCATTTTCCTTTTTTTCTGCCTTCTCCTTTCTTTCTCACACCACCCCACCCCCACCCCACACACACACTTCTTTCTTTCTTTGTAATGTTATTTTATTTGTATGTTTCTCCCCGTGTGTTATTATTATTATTATTATTATTATTTCCCCGGTAGGTTTTGCCCATTTTGTTTTGTAATCAAACTATGTACTGAAATGATTTAAATAGTTGTAATTATTTAGTAACATATTTTTATTGACTTTTGTTACCTTTTACCCATTTAGTATTACTGTATTGGATTTATTTTTATCTTAAAGTTGAATTTGTAAAATGAAACGAAAAAAATTGATGAAATGTAAAACTAGAGAAATGGAGAATGAACAAAACTGGAGAAATGGAAAACTGAAAAATAAAAAACAGAGAACAAGTGAACGATGTTAAGCATATTAGAGTTCTGTTGTGTTATTATCTTTTATTAGGACTGATCTTCAATGTCTCTACAATGTAGGAATTGGCACATAGGCAGCAATTCTATTTTTGGAAGAACTACCGAAACAATAGGTTGAAGCATATTTTACCGAGGCCGCTTCCTGAACCTGAAAGTGCACCACCAACTTCTGCTCCACCCATTCCATTGCCACCAACAGCTGCAACTGCCACTGGTCCTGTCCCTTCTCCAATGCAATATGCCATTCCCACGGGATCTTCTATTGCTAAAAATGATCCAAGGAATCCGGCTGCTGATCGAAGAAAGAGAAAGTATGTTTCTACTGTCTTTATATTCTCTTTTGTAGTGGAAGTCGACAGTGTTCTGAATAATTCAATGGTTGTTAACGTGCACAAATTTACAGGAAAGATGGGTAGTGCCGTTGATCTGGACACAAGTATTGGCGTTGATGATACATATCATGGTAATTTCTCTTGCATGTGCTGATTGGTTTAACTTTAGGCTTTTCTTAATATGGTTCTTGCTTTTGACCCTTTTCTGAGAAGCAACATAACATTCCTAGTTGAAATTAAGTTGCATTCATTCATCTGCTCACCACTGAAATTCAATTTGTGATTCTTTACAACCCCAAAAACAAAAACAAAAAATGTACTTTCTCCTTATTTGATTTTTGAATGCATGACAATGGTTAGAATTGAGGATGAGTTCTCTCGGTCTATCCAAAAATGTGGAACTAGATGCATATTTTCTCCTGGTTTTGACGGTTTATGCAAAAATGCTTGTTTGTTTTAGGATCAAATCTTATACTCTCTACAGCTCTCTAATCTAATTGGCATGAAACACTTTGCAGGTTGTAGAAATCGTGTTCCCTTGCTGCCAAACCATTGGAGTTGCGGGCCTGCAGCCTGCAGGCCCACGCATGCAGTTTTTCATACAGTGAAAATGGCCATTGCTATCCATCTTAGTTTCAGGTTATAGACTTGTAGTTATATAGAGTCCCAGATGAACAATTTTAGGGGTTTGTAAGATTCAGGATAGGTGAAGGGGTTGGTAAGGGAGATTTGTTGTTTTCATCTCTCTTTGCTCTAATCTGGAATGAAGATAAGATTATGGATGAGATGCGGCTATTCGCCACGCCAGCCCCTGTCACCTTGGAAACAACTAACTTTGACTGCAATCTTCAAAAGACGTCCTTAGACTGCCTGCCTTGTCTTCTCCTCCTTAATATATGTAGTTAACGTCCAAGAAAAACAAAATTAATACAATTGCTGTCTTCATTCAATGTATTCCAAGTTTAACGTTCCTTTCTCTCTTCAATATATGTATTTCAATTTATTTATAATTTGACTTTCCTTTTTCTCCTTGCATCAAAATTCAAATTAACAAGTTGAGTTCTATATCCTGGACCTCATAAATCCTTTTTCATGTTAATTTCAGAACTCAACACTAAATTGTACACTTCTGTGCACAAAGAACCCATTCCAATGGATACATATAACTTGAATGTTAAAATATTTAATCATTTATCATATAATCCTTCTTTCGAATACTTTAAAATTTGAATGTGAAAGTAATAAGAGAAATTGGCACTTTTTTTTTTTGGCGTAGAGCTTAGCTCACTAGTTCAGTAGACACTATTTGGAAACTCACTAGTTTAGCAGGCAATATTTGAGAGAAGATATCAAAATTTGAATTTCGATAGCGACAATATGAAAATTATGTCTAGAATAAACAAATTCTTTATGCAAACATATATTTGACTTTGTTGAATAATTGAGTTTAGAATTAGGGATTCAACCTTTTGAAAAAAAAAAAAAAAAAAAAAGAAGAAATCAGTATTTTTCGATAACTCCAACAAAGAGTATCGGTACCATGTGAGAGGTGGATGTAAAAGTTTCCAAGATGATAACAACATCTCTGCACTTTTTCGATACCTTTTGGTGATTCCTTTTCACCGACTCCCATTCCAATTTTTAATAACCATTCACTCAAAGTATTCCCTTTCACTTTTATGACACCACCAAAGATTTTGTGCCACATTCTCTTATTCTGAGAGGTACAATATTTCAAGTTTTTTTTTTTTTTTTTCCTATGAAATTTTATAAGAAGTTTGATGTTATATGTTTTTATGCGTTACTTTATTATTATTATATAATAATAGATAAATATTTTACAATTTATTACTCCGTATTATTTTTCATATATTTACAAGTTACGATTCTATCGTGTTAATATTAATTATATTTTAACTAAATTTGGTTTACCCCATTTTGAGTTGTCGTTTTTATTAAATTAAACTTTATCTGAATTTAAAAGAGATACTATGTCTATATACATACATTCATTGAATGTTCCTACTTAAATAGTTTTGCCAACAAAATGAATTTAAGTATTAATTATTATTATTGCAGATATATATATATATATATATATATATATATATTTTAAACTCATCTTAATTATAATAAAGTCATATGGTCTTGTGAAAATTAAATGTTAATATTAATAGTTAAATGTTGGTATTAACAATATTTAATTTTCGCAAGACCATATGGCTTTAAGAAGATGCATGCATACCACACGTGTAACCCCAAAGTCCATAAGTTTGAAATTAATATATAGCATAGCTAGGCGGCCTAATATTTAAGATTGTTGATGTGCATATCGAGGACTACGGAGACAAAGATGCGTTATTCATGGATTCATCGGATACTATCCAACAACACTCTCCAACTTAATTGACGTGAAGTAGGCTTAGTAACATTAAGATTATATTCTCGAATTATTAGTTCTCATCTTTTATTGATTACACACTTAATTCGATAGTATTTGGAAGAAAAAATCAATGTTCCAACTAAGATTGTGATTGTTTGGTCTTTAAAGGTCAATTGTATGTTGCTACATCTAGAGTTAGAAATCTCAAAGGTCTAAAAATTTTGATCTGTGGTGACTCTAAAATTGTAATTCAATTACTATCGTAGTTTACTAAGTTCTTAAAAATTTGTAATATTAAATATTATGTACTAAATTTTTAATATAGTTTAAGATTTGCAGTAATCACCCACCTTAAATATTATTTTAATTGTAAATATATTTATGTTCATAATTTATCATAGGAATTCACACATAATAATTACTAAATAACAAAAATTTTATATATGAATAAACCTCATATAGAGTATATTTTTATAACATATTTTCCGTGCATCGCACGGGACAAATACTAGTTAAATATAATAGAGACTAGTATCTGCAGAGCGATACTATATTATAAATTTTCTCCCCAATATGAAAACAATGTTTAATTAAATAAAATTAGTTTGGAAATTTCTGGGGTGTGTTCAGTTGATGGGTTTTGCCAATAGGAATGCGTATGAAAGTAATTGTTATTGTTTGGTTGATAGGTATTTAGAACACTTCTATGAGTTTCGAATACCCCATCAATTGAAAAACTCATATCCAAATAAAATAAGAGTTTTATTCCCTTATTTATTCTCAAGCACTACTATTAGTAATCATTCTCATTCCACCCTACTACCAAACATGTATACTTTCACCAAAATCCATTACTATTACCAAATTTTTGATACCCATTCCGATTCCGATTCCCATATGCAAACCAAACACACATTAAATAGTAAAGGTCATAGAAAAAAAAATAATTTACTTTTATATGTTTTCCACATATTAATTAAAGGAAATAGTAATGTTACATTCATTATCTTATCTCATAATTTCACCCCACTTGAAAATACTATAATTTTTTTTGGGATCAGAAAAATTTGTTGACACTATCTGATAGTGTGTATTGAATAAATTTCGCTTCTATGTAATAACACACAAATCACACAAGAGATATAAATCATAATAGGAAGACCTTGTGTGACAGGCTCCACTAAAAGAGTGTTGACAAAAATTGAATCGTGATTTCCTTGTAAGAAAATCATGTTCCATTCCAAAAAAAAAAAAAAAAAAAGGATCTTTCTGAGTTGCAACAATATATACATTTTTTTTTAAGAAATGCAACGATATATATACATATACATAAAAATTCATGAGTTGTTTTGCAGACGGGAAATACGTTGCAATTCCACCATAATTCTTTGGTCATTCTAATTACAATATTTTGTTAGAGGAAATTGTAATTTAATAGTTGTAGAAAAAAAAAACAATAGATAAAATAACACTATTATTCTTAATTGTTATTACTTTTATTATTACAAAAGAATATTTTAATCTTTATATTATTTTTTTTCCTTCTTAATTCTAATAATTATATTATTCACTACCAAATAACATAATTTGAATTGATTCATATTTTATTCTAACCTTATTCTTTTCCCAATGAAATTACAATTATTTCCCTCAATAATTATTTCTTTCCAACGAGTCGCCGCGTCATTGTCTACGACAAGAAATTATCCACCAGTCGCCGCGTACCTATATCCGCCGACGCCTTAAAGACCAAATTCAGATTGTTGAAATCTAACTCTGTCACTGCCCCGTCAGACCTAACATATTTTACAATCTTTGCTTCTTTATTTCTCCATATATATATAACATTGCTTGTCTGCAATTCATAGATCACAGTTGCTTGTTGTATCGTCCTGTTTCCTTGGAGGCTGGGACTATTTTGATCTGCTGTTTTTGTCTTTCCCTTTTCGTTAATTTTCCTCGGAGATTTGCCTGCCATGAACGCCCTTGCAGCCACCACCCGTAACTTTCGCCAGGCGGCCCGCATTCTTGGTCTGGACTCCAAGATCGAGAAGAGTCTCCTCATCCCCTTCAGAGAAATTAAGGTAACATGTTTCGGATTATTGTACTGTGTGATTGGTTTTGCGTGTTTGTTTTGGATACTTTAATCAATTCGATTGAGCTTTTGGGTATTGGGTATTGAGTATCGAGTGCCTTTTTATTGGGAAAAGCTCGAAAAGTAATGATTTTTTTTTTTTTTGTCTGAATCTGTTCATCGAACCCAAAGGGGAAATTAGGAAAAGTTGAGATCTTTTGATTATATTAAGGCCTCTTTTAACGTTTTTTATTGCTTGTACACAAAAATTCCCTCACCCCTAGCCCCACACCAATAATACTAAATCACTATGATTCAGCAAGTCATTATCTGGAAGGACCAGTGCCCGTGTGCCTATAGTGCAGGGCCACAATCTACTGTCCAGGAACCAATGATTTTTTTTTTTTTTTTTTTTTTTTTTTTATTGATGGTTTAGCAATAGAGACAAAGTCTGATAATGATGGTGTTTGATCAGGTGGAGTGCACAATTCCAAAGGATGATGGAACTCTGGTGTCCTTTGTTGGATTTAGAGTGCAGCATGATAATGCTCGTGGGCCCATGAAAGGAGGAATCAGATACCATCCTGAGGTGATTGTTCTTGATTTAGTTATTCTATTCCAATTTTTAAAGTTTTTTTTTTTTTTTTTTAAATTAATATATTTATGATGATTTGTTTGTTTCTTGATTTTAATATTTGAATTTGGTGAGGGGTTCATGTTTTATATTCCAAGATTTGCCCCTTGTTTCAGTATACTATTACTATACCCAGAAATTTGAAGTGAATCTGCATTCTCATCATACACTCATGGACTTTGCTGTCATCTAGAATATACTATTTAGTCCATTAACTGTCTCCTTAGTATAGTTCTGAGGACTTGATGCTGTGTTACCTACTGAATCGATACTCTACACTAGTCATTTTAAAAGAATTTGTTTCTGCGTTCTTTGGATCGTAATCTAGATTATATGCCTTGCAGCTAAACAAACCACTGCATCTTCTGCTATATGTTTTGGATGATTTTTGTTGGATTTAGGTTCACGAGAATGTTGAAAAGTCTTCAATTTGTCCAAGTTTTGCAATAGTAATTAATCGCAGATCAATAGACTATTATGAATTGATTAATTGGAATTGCTCAATAGTTTTGTGTAAATTTTATGGGTTTTGAAAGGATTACGTGAACAATTGATTTTATTATCATCCAAACTTGGTTAGTGTTCAGTGAAATCATTGGTGTTCTTAGTTAATACATTCTAATATTTGCTTAGTTTATGTACCAATGCTGCTTTTAAGGTTTTTCAGATCTTGTCAAATATTGTGTCCGTGCTTCTGCTTCCTATCGTTGTTTATTTAGTTATGAATTATGATATGTAACTGGTATGCTGAGATGTCTTCTCTTCACGTATAAAAGGTTGACCCCGATGAGGTAAATGCCCTTGCTCAACTGATGACCTGGAAGAGTGCGGTGGCAGATATTCCATATGGTGGAGCTAAGGGTGGGATTGGATGTAATCCTAAGGATTTAAGTAAGAGTGAGTTGGAGCGCCTTACGCGTGTCTTCACCCAGAAGATTCATGATCTTATTGGCGTTAATACTGATGTGCCGGCTCCTGATATGGGCACTAATTCCCAGGTCGTTTGTCCTTCACAATACGTTCTTTCTATAAATTTTGCCAATTTCATCCAGTGGCTAAAATGTTAATTTATACGTTGCTTTCAATCAACAGACTATGGCTTGGATTCTGGATGAGTATTCGAAGTTTCATGGACACTCACCTGCTATTGTTACAGGAAAACCAATTGTAAGTTCTTTTGAACGTTCTGTTATATTGTAGTATAAGCATTTAAAGAACAAATTTATACAATATTAGAATGAATTGCTTATCTAAAATTCGATTTGTGGTTAGGATCTCGGGGGCTCCTTAGGTCGGGAGGCTGCAACTGGGCGGGGTGTGGTTTTTGCCACAGAAGCTTTACTTTCTGAGCATGGAAAAGCGATTAAAGATTTGACCTTTGCCATTCAGGTTGGCTTTTATGAACTTCATGTCTGACATTTTATCATTATTATATTGTTTGTGTACTAACTACGTTTTTGGTTTTTGGTTTTTGAACTCTTTAGGGATTTGGAAACGTGGGATCTTGGGCTGCAAAGCTTATTCACGAGAGAGGTGGTAAGGTAGTTGCAGTTAGTGACATAACTGGAGCGGTCAGAAATCCAAACGGGATTGATATACCTGCTCTGCTCAAGCATAAAGAGACAACGGGGGTAATAACTAATTTCAGCGGTGGGGATGCCATGGATTCAAACGAGTTGCTGACACACGAATGTGATGTTCTTATACCGTGTGCTCTGGGTGGAGTCCTAAACAGGTTCAGACACTAACTCCCCGTTAACCCGATATTATATCATTAACAGAATTTATCGTTTTTCCTACATTTGATACAAACGTTTCTTGTTTCTTGTTTCTTCCGATTCCCTCTTTAGAGAAAATGCTGCAGATGTCAAGGCCAAGTACGTTATCGAAGCTGCTAACCACCCCACTGATCCAGACGCCGATGAGGTATTTTTTTTTCTTCCGAGGTTCAAACTTTTATGCATAAATTTCTTATTCTAAAGCTCGTTATCTGGTGCAGATTTTGTCTAACAAAGGCGTTGTAATTCTCCCGGACATATATGCAAACGCTGGAGGTGTGACTGTGAGTTACTTCGAGTGGGTTCAGGTAATAATGTGCATTCATTTAACCGCTCAAAAGAACATCAATACACTTCCTATCTCGAAATTTAGATCATTTAACAGCTCAAAAGAACATCAATAACTTTTGGCATTTTCTTCGAGTTTTTGGACACTTTTTAAACTGTGAAATTGGCCCGAGGATATTGTAGTTAAAATTTTATTTCGCTTTCCTTTGCAGAACATTCAAGGGTTTATGTGGGACGAGGAGAAGGTTAACATGGAGCTTAAGAAGTACATGTCGAAGGCTTTCCTCAACATTAAGAGCATGTGCCAGTCACACAACTGCAATCTACGGATGGGGGCGTTCACGCTCGGGGTGAATCGTGTGGCTCGTGCTAGTGTCTTGAGGGGTTGGGAAGCATAACCCGTTTTCTCGTTTTACTTGACATAGTACCTTATCATATATAGTCGAAACTGGCTGTGAAAAAGCCGATATCTCTTTTATTTTTCATGAATTGTGATTTGTTTTCACTGATCAATTGGAGTATACTACACAAACAAGACTTTCATTTTCATTTCGAATAATTAATAGAAAGGTGACATTTTTCCAGATTCTTGAAGTCCATCATTTTACTGTCTCTTTTAGTTTCTGTGCATTTTAGTATGGAGTAATGTTTTTCTGCAGTAAAACAGTATGGGCTGCCATGTCTGTTCTTCTGAAAAAGAACGAAAACGATAAGATTATTTATCCCAAAGTATGGGCTTCTTTGCTATTGCATAAAGAAGAAGAAAGACTGCAAAAAATATCCATAGATTTTTTTGCAGCCATGTCGTCTCTAGGAATTCCAGCTTCTGTGCAGAGAGCCTCGAGCTCTTATCATGGCAGTAAGAAGCAATGGCGTAAAGTTCACGCCAAATCTCTGCAATCTTCCGGGACAAAGCAGGCAGCAAGCCATGTCGTGACTACTTCAGATGTCGAGGGCCACCATAACGAGCTGAATGTGGTTGAAGTGAAAGAGAAGTCCGGTTTGCTGAACGAAGATGAGAGCCAAGGACATGGTGGAGGCCCGGTGTCTCGTTCCTCTCCGAGATTTTCAGACGAGCGGTGGAGAAATGGTACTTGGGACCTGAACATGTTTGTAAAGAATGGAAGAATGGATTGGGATGCAGTCATTGTTGCAGGTATTTATCATCCCTGTGTGTTTATGATTATCGCCCACTGTTGCAAAAATTGCACCTAGGCGCCCGCCTAGGCGCTCTAGGTGCCTGCCTAGGCGTTCTAGGCGCCCTAGGCGGTCCTCAGGCGCCTAGAGGGCGTCTAGCGATTTTTTCAACATTGTTATCACCTTATCGGTTGTTTAAAAAATTTACGATAATTTGGTCGTAGCGCAAAAATCTCAAAGCGTTTATCGCGTTTACAGAAGCGAGAAGGCGAAAACATCTTGAATTGTTCCCGGAAGCATCTACAAACCAGGAACCAGTTCTCTTCAGAAGCTCCATCGTTCCATGGTGGGCATGGATCAAGCACTCTCACCTCCCAGAAGCCGAGCTGCTAAACGGTAAAAAAAACTCGAACCCCCTTTATAATCTATGAAATATAAACGTATCAGGTTATCAACTCCCGTCTTTTAGTTGAGACAGAACTATAATTTATAGTCATTAGCGAAACTGTTGATTCTTGAATGCAGGCAGGGCTGCAATGCTGGGATTTTTCATGTCCTATATCGTGGACGCTCTGACAGGGCTCGATGTCGTTGGCCAAGCCGGGAATTTCCTGTGCAAGGCTGCGCTTTTCGCGACAGTCGGGGGCGTGATGCTGTTCAGGAAACGACAGGATTTGGATAACCTGCGAGATCTGGTGGACGAGGCAACGTTTTATGACAGGCAATGGCAAGCATCATGGAAAGATCAGAACCATGCTGATGGTTCAGGGCAACGTGGGAAGTAGTAATCTTCATGGATTTCTGCTAAAGCAGACATGATTTCTCTCATCGTTGCAGATGAAATGAACTCTTGCACTATCATAAGATGTTGGATCTTATTTTAGTCAGAGCATAATTCAGTGAATGAAAGAGGAAAAACACAACTTTTTGTGTGATATTTTACTCGAGAGAGTGTTTTGTCACTCTTGAAGTTTACCTGATATGAATAAGATTAGTTTCTTGTGCGGTCCTAGTTGATTGATTGGCCGAGAAAACATATTGTCAAACAAAAAAAAAAAAAAAAGATTTTTCTTGTTATTCTATGGACTTGGGCCCACCTTGCAAGGTAGATCTGAATTTAAAATATATAATTTGAATTGTGAACATTTAGTTTGTAAAATTATGAATATTTAGTATGTAAATTGTGTACTTTTGAACTCAGAACTACCTTGTAAAGTGGACTCGAGTTCACAGAATAATTTGCCAGTTGAAATAAGGTTGGTCTATCACAATCGTTATGCCATGGAACCGTGTTCACCATTCATGGTGAACACGGTTCCAACGGTGTTAGTACACTGTTATCTTCTTTTTTTTCTTAATTAATTGCGTGATTTTTCTTCTTTATTTTCACATTTTGCGGTTTCACTTTAATTTGAGGTGAGCAATGATTTCGGATATTCATAAATTATGAATTCATGCCTGCACATTCACTTTAGAACCATGCCTACACATTCCCGTCCGAAATCACGAACATTCATAAATTATGAATCCATGCCTGCACATTCACTTTGGAACCATGAGATTATGAATTTTCTGTTATAAGATTATGAATTTTCAGTTATGAGATTATGAATTTTCTGTTATGAGATTATGAATTTTCTGTTATGAGATTATGAATCTACATTACATTCATAATCTCATAACAGAAAATTCATAATTTGATCAAACGCGCGCCGTTAATTTCACATCCGCGAAATTATTTTTTTTTGCGTAAAAACAACGTCGTTTGGACTTGTGTTCACCGTGAACGTTTCCAGGACATAATTTGAGGGTCTAACATGACCCAACTCAAGGCTATAGTAGGAGAAAGGCCCAAAAAATAAAACCCAGCTAGATAAGGCCCACTTGTAGTAATCCAATCATTATTACATTATTTTAACATATAAAATACATTAATGCTAAACACGTATAAATATGTCTTTTATTAATGATATGAGAGGGAAGGAGAAGAGAGAAGACTCAAAGTGATTAGTGAATTTATGATCGAATAATATATCTTCTGCAATCTACCAATTGGAGGTCACTCTGAATTCATCTAAACTCGTCAAAAAAAATTATTTATTTTTATTATTTTCTTAATTTCTTTCACATAAAATAAAAATAAATAACAAATTTTTACTACCTCCTTTATTAACTTCAAACATTTAATTAGCTGCAAAACAAGTCCTTTTCTCTCTCTCTCAATCTGTGTCTCCCTAGTCCGATCCGTTTGATACGTAAACACAAACCACACTTCTCTCAATTTCTCACCTTTATCAAATTTATTAAAATTAAAAAAATTAATTCATTGTAATATAATGTCATCAGTTGGACTCTTATATGTGTATAAGTGTATTATATTAAAGAATTCTTTCTTGAGTAAGAGTTGAACTTTACGGGTGTAACTCTTACAGAATTCGAATAAGTTACACGGTAATAAAGATACCAAATGTCATATATATGCAAAAAAACAAAAACAAGTATCTCTCTTTCAATCCAATGTATACATCTACTTTAGTACGAGAATTCTCGTTCCACAAATTTTTTTTAGTGGGATTTACCTCTCATGTGTGGTTCGTAAGCTATTTCACAGGAGTGAAGTTATCCAATATACACGCTCAAATAGTTATTGCGAGTTTTCCTGATCCCTCTCTCTTTCTCACACACAAACAAACACCCCACAATGCATCAAAAGGAGTGACCGAATATGTGTTGCATGATTTTTGTACATAAATATATGAGTTTTATACTTTCTAAAACACTTTTAGTTGAGTTTGTTGCATAGATTTTTTTTTATTTTTTTTTTGTGTGGAATATTATTAAGATTCTGTATATACATCTCTTCATCATCAAGAATTAATGAATAATAATATCATTTCCATAACTATTGTTTTGTTCTCATCAATATGACATTTATGCTACTCGAATATTATTAATCTCTATAGGACTATATTTTAATACTGAAAAGTATAAATGAAAGTTGTTAGAGATCTGATGATATGTCTCTTTCTGATTATAATTTTAAGAATTGTAAGAACAAATCAACGATCAGAGCTCTTTGACAATGATGATATTATGATAACGAGAGGGAAAGAATTGTTTGATTTATTTATAACGTAATTATTTTCAAATCTAGACTTAGTCTTAACTTGTATAGAGATAGAGGAGTGTATAATTTGGTATAAATTTATTTAACCCACTGAATTAATAAATTCGATCAGTTAATCATTTTTAATTTAATTTTAACGAAATTATATTAGTCAATTTAGTTTCAATGTGTTAGTTAACTGAATTAATCGAATGGTTAATTGAATTGTGCATGTTATAATTTTTATTATAATTATGTGTCATACTTAGACTAAGATTTTAATTTTTTTAGCATTTATATATTGATGAAATGATTATTTTGTATTGTGAAAGGATTGAAAATTTTCATTTATAAACTTATATTTTATTAAAATATTTCAATTAACGGACCAATTAACTGAAAGAAAATTGGTTCGATTGTTAGAAATATAAATTTTAGTTTAATTAGTTAATGGTTAAAACATTTGGTAATTTTTTTTTTTAATTGCTCAACTCATTTTATAGTGTCCTTATTCCCATGGGATTATGGATTTAGTCTTTGAATGTCAAGAAAAGATCAACTTATTTTATAGTACGTATTGTCATTGTACCCAACTTCTCATGGAATCGAAAACTTAGTCCAAACAAATAGAGAGTGAGAACATGTCAAGTAAAAATAATATTTGTTACTGCGAAATCATGTGGACTTAGCTCTAATTAACATGCAAATGTAAAGTAAAAATCAACTCATTTTATAATGTTGTCATTAATCGTCTCGTGAAGTCGAACGAAGACTACTAAGTCGTCATATCATCTAGAAAGAACATGTCAAGTAAAAATCAACTTATGTATTATTGTCTTTATTACCATAGTGGATGTATGTGGAATAGTGAACTTAGTTTTAGCGTGCAGGGAGAGCATGTTAAAGAAAAAAAGAAAAAAAAAACTAATTTACATTACTATCAATATTCTCGTCGTTGAATATAATCACAAACCTAGTCCTAAAATATGTAGAGAGTGTAAATTAAATTATCATTCACATTCTTCCATGTAATTATTATGGTAATTTATGGTAATCTCTCTCTATATATTTTTATACTTAAGAAGGTGTAATAGTATAATTACACAGATATGATATAATTGCCTAATAATTATTATGATAATTAAGGAATTAACATCACATATATTAGTATAATTTCTTAATAATTATATATTATGTTAAGATTATTAGTACAAAATAGATTATCATTTTACATTCTTCTGTGTAATTATTATGATAATCTCTCTATATGTTTCACAAATATTAGTATAATTGTCTAATAATTATTAGTATATTCACATGTGCGTTGTACGAAATGAATTTGTTATAATATTTTTTAGAATATTTAGATGAATATATAATTATATAAATTATAACAACGAATATTATATAGTGCAATTGATGAAATACGTTGGATCGATTTTATATATATATATATATATATATATATATATATATATATAGATTATCAAAAAATTAATTGTAATAATTAATAAAAAAATCCAACGACCCATGTTTAATTGTAATTATACTATTATTATGGTAATTATTAGCTTAATTAACATAATAATTATTAGCTTAATTACCATAATAATTATTAGATTTTATATAGTAACAATTTAGGAAATAGTTTGGGTGGAAAGTTGCAAAAGTAAAATTTTGTTTTTATTGGTAACGTAGATATAGATTATGATAATTAAGGAATTAATTGCTCATATAATATTAGTATAATTGCCTACTAATTATTATGGTAATATTATGAGTACAAAATAAATTATCATTCCATTTAGTTATTATGGTAATCTATATATATTATTCTCAAAAGGATAAATCCCCAACCCCGGCCCGACAGAACATCTGGGAGTATGTAAATCATGGTAACTCAACTGAACCATAGAGGCTAGACATTTGCTTACAGCGCACAAGGAACCCCCTCACTTTGAGAGGCTAGACCTTTGCTTAGTGGCCCGACAGAGCATCTGGGAGGATGTAAATCATGGTAACTCAATTGAACCACAGAGGCTAGACATTTGCTTACTGCGCACAAGGAACGCCCCTCACTTTGAGAGGTTGCTCCCACACTGCCGCTGATGAGACTCGATCATTCTTTCCAAACTTTACCCCTATGACCAGTTGAGCTGCCCATGCTGGCGATAATCTCTATATATAATTTTATACTTAGGTGTAATAGTATAATTGCAATTCTTAATTCGTTCTTCCATATTTATTTTTGTAATAATATAATGCAACAATCAAATTACAATATCAATTTTTTCAAGATAATTGCTGACAAACAATTTTTATATATATATATATATATATATATATATATATATATATATATAGTTTTTAATTCTATATAAAGTCTTTATAGTCGTGACAGTGGTCCTAAAACATTAATACTAGCTAGTTAATTTAAGTGATGTTGATATAATTCAAATATAGTAATAATAGTACTTTTTTTTGGGTACGACGGAAGCCATTCTACGAGAGCGATTATTTGATCCTGAGGTATGGCGTATTTCGAGCGTCGGCGTAGAGTAACCCACAAAGGCTATCAGGCGCGCTATCAAGCGTAACCATTCCCCAATCCATACCTTGTCCCAGGTTGGCAAATCAATCGGCACATGTGTTACCCCTCGCTCGATGTGAGAGACCCAAATCTTGTTGAACCTGTGGCTCAAATCCAGACAGTCCTTTATAAGAGTGCAAACCGTGTCGTCCAAGGAGTCAGTACCCTTACTACCCTAGTCATAATGGCCACCGCAGCTGCCGAGTCCATTTCGACCCAAAGATTACCCGCCCATTCCCTCGGACTGGACTGTAGACCCTCCCTTAGGCCTCACAATTCAGCTGAGAAGCTATCAGTCTGGCCTACTTTAGTCACAAAGCCCTTCACCCATCTGCCATCTTCGTCTCTAATGAGACCGCCCGCACTCGCTACGCCACTTGTAGCTTTCATAGCACCATCTGTATTCAGCTTCCTTCACCCGGCTTGGGGCGGCGTAATAATAGTACTATGTGTGACTGTTTAGTGTTTAGACTAGCGGATTCAGTAAGGGCGTGTTTGGTTTGCACATGGAATCGGAATCGGAACGGGTATCAAATACTTGGTAATGGTAATGAGTTTTGGTGAAAGTATTTAACATGTTTGGTAATAAGGTGGAATGGGAATGGTTACTAATAGTAGTACTTGAGAATGAATAAGGGAATGAAACTCATATTTTATTTGGGTATGAATTTTTCAATTGATGAGATATTCGAAACCCATAATAGTGTTCTCAAAACCTATCAACCAAAACAATAACAATCACTTTTATACCCATTCCTATGAACAAAACCCATCAATTAAACACACCCTAAATCTTATTGGAATTGTTTCGTTTCACAACCAATCAACGTAACCGCCCTCTTACTAGTCATTAGATTAATTGGTCGTCAATGGCGTTAGAAAGGTTGAGTCGTTTGAATAATATCATATCGATCACCCAAATACGAATGGTACGGTTGTTTTATTCCTCCTAAACCACTAGCAACAGTTTATTCAACTTATTCTAGAATGATGGATTGTTTACCCATCGACTTTTTCCTTTTATATAATAGTATTTTACGTGTGTCTGGATCATGCGCTTATTACCATATTTCGATGGTAAGATATTGTACTCAATCGCCCTCTAAGCTTCTATCCAACAACGTGATCAGATGGATAATACTTTTACATGAAATAGTCAAGTATTATATATTTGATATTCATACAAGGTGAACATTCTTAAATAAGTTTTTTTTTTTTTTTTTTTTTTTTTTTTTTTTTTAATTCGTAGGTTTGAGAGTAATTCATAAAAGAATGTGGGATTTTGCATTTTATAAGTCTAGGAGTAAAGAGATGCAAATATTGAAATTATTGAATTATCCATCTATTGAACACCAAATGGAAGACTAAATTGAGCAAAAAATATAAAAGTTTAGAACTATATTAGGTCAACAAAGTCGTTTAAGAGAAAATGGAGAAAAATCATTATAATCAATGACCATTTTGGATATTAACTCACTAAAAATGGTCATAATCTTAGTCTTGTTGATCCGATAATTATTTTGATAATTATGAGATTCCAGGCCAAGTTAACTTTCTCTATAAGTTACCTATTGACATTTTTTATTTAAATTCGTCAGTTATGAACAAATTATGTTAATTTACTTATTTGTAGTCATTATTATAACTTAAACTGATTTACCAATTAGAATTACAACTGAAACTGATTTACTTTAAAGTCACGATCTAAACTAATTTATTTTATTTTAATTTGTTACTGAGTAAGTTCACAAATAATTAAATTAAAATACTCTAGCAATTGAGTAAAATAAATATATTTAAATAAATGATTCGTAAAGTAGACTTTCAACTAAAAGTCTACTCTAGTCAGACCACGTGACTTGTGGATAAAAACAAATTAAAAAAATTGATGGCCTCAATTTTCTCAAGGACAGCTTAGACTTTTTGAAATATTTGATATTCTCCCTACAAAAGCTGCTCTCTGAATCCTAACCAAAAAATTGCCCTTTTTCATTTTTATTTAAAAACAAGGGGGTCCATCTTTAAGTTTTATTAATTATCAAATCCGAAAATTATTGTTTTTATTTTTAATTTTTTTTTTTTGGTTTTCAAAAAAAGAAATCCAAAAATTATTGTTGTCGTTGTTGTTGTTATTTTTCCAGAAGAGTGACCGAGTGAATAGATCGTAATTCTTATACTTGAAGGTCACAAGTTTAATTTTGACAACATTATCTTTGTTGAACTCATCATGCAAGATTTTCATAGTGCAATTTACCTTTCTTGTTTGGATACATAGCACGTTAATATTCAAGATATACTTATATGCTAAGTAATTTATTTGTAACAGGTTACTTGATGGTAACATGTTAAAATGACTTAATTGCACAATTTCTTCGAGCTCGAGTGTCTAATTGAAACTTTGTATTGTTTAAAAGGTTAATTGTAATTTTCTAATAAATAGTTGAATGACCTATTTGATTTGTATCCTTAAAAGGCTAAAAATAATTTTTTTTTTTTTAAATCCAAATCGATTAAAACACCACACAATAGCAAGACATAACATATAGTACTCTGTAAACAATTGTAAGTACATATAGTGTTACTCAAGTTACGCCAATTAAACTCTAAAATTCTCCTTTAAAAAAAAACACTCTAACAAAATATAGTACTCTGTAAACAATTGTAAGTACATATAGTGTTACTCAAGTTACACCAATTAAACTCTAAAATTCTCCTTTAAAAAAAAAACACTCTAAAATTCTCAAACTTGAAAAAATAATACTCCTTATTATTTTTTACTTGTAAGTTAATTACTCGTTATAGCAAAATATTGTTATTGTATTTTCTAAGTGTAACATTTTTCACCTATATGGATGCCACATGTATTGTATATTTTAATTTTTTTTTTCTTTAGTCAAATTTATTTTAAAATAAAATCAAATGATTCAAGACAATAATGACTACGCATTGTGGTCTGTGGATATATAACTATAAAAGTATAAATGTCTTCATTAGCCAATCATGGTTGTTTGCAATGTAATAATGGACAATAATCAATCAAGGGTGTCTAAGTTGAACAATTATGGTTGTCCATGTAACAACCATGACTACTTTCTAAGTAGATGGGCAACCAAGGCCACCGTTTCATTTAAAAAAAAAAAATAGTTAATCTAAAGAAGAAATTTAAAATAAAAAAATATTTGGTGGACTTTTATTTTATACTCTTAATTTTTACTCTCTCTTACACGTGTTCTTGATGAAGATACTTTTTTGTGATCCTACGATAAAAATAACAAATTCTTGTTTGTCACCTAGGGAGTAGAATTTGGGAGTATGCATAGTAAAACTCTTTAAAATAATGATGCATTTGACTTGATAACTATATTGCTACAAGTTTAGAGTAAGGTTTATTCAGTGCATGTTTAGGGTTCTTTGCCATTTAGGGTTTACTCATTCGGATATAGTTCTTGCGGGTTTCCCTTGTCTCTAAAAACTATATATATATATGATTTACGAAAAATAGCCCGTCTTGTAATTCTAGTTGTCAAAGGTTCACAGGGAGGTAAACCAGCCTATGTTGTTTATAACTGAACATCTCAAATCAAAAATGCTAAAAGACTGTTTTGATGAGGATACGATATATCTGAATGAATAATAATGAGTCTGTACAGGAGTATATATAGTAGTGAATAGTAAACCTATTACAAGACGAAAACTAATAATAATAGGTAACGAACACTAATTACTAATAATAATAGGTAACGAACACTGGTAGGGGATATCCCGACCGACATAGCTTCACCACGATCGAGATGCCTTGGTCCTTTTCTCTTTGTCTTTGCAGGTAGCAGGTCGGGCTCCTTGTGAAGAACCCGGTCGGGGTCCGACCGGGAGTTGCCCGAACGATGATGTCAACCACCGAGCGGTAGCCCTTTGGCGAGAGAGCTGATGGAGGACACGTGGCGGCTCTCTACATCGACAGGCAGGGCACCCGGGAGGATGACACGTGGTGGCTACGTGGAGGACATGCCGAACGGCTGGAATCCTGTCCCCGGCATAGCGGCTATAAATACCCACAGTAGCTACAGTGTAGGGGACTTTTGGGACGATCGATAGGTTGTTGTTAGAGAATCCCGACCGCAGTCAGTCGGTACTCAGAGCAACCAAGTAGATTGTACTTAGGGCCTCTACCGTGATCAATAAAGACATTTACTTGCTTTAATTGGTCTCGAGTTATTTCATATTGCTTACGTATAATTAGCAGTATCATTTTGGCGCCGTCCGTGGGGACCCGGTGCAACAAAGCTACGTCTTGACGAGCACTCGGCCTCTTTGCAACGATGTATCCGTGGGCACACAACAACTTTGCCGACGACCAGGCGGATGCGGCGAGCTCCTCCGACCACTATGCTACCCAACAGCAGGGTCAGACGATGGACCTCAACCTCAACCTCTCACCACCGCATCCATCAAATGCATACCCGGCCGCCAACAGCCGGTGAATTATATACAACCGGGATACCCAACACCCGGTCTGCCATACCAGCAGCAGCCGATGATGTATCCCGCCCAGTATCCGTACCCGGTCCCACCTCCGCCGTATGGGTATTGGCCAGGCCAACCGATGTGCTACACTCCCCCGGTTGGTTATCCACCATATACGCCTGCTTATACAGCTCCAGCCGCCGCCCCTCCAGTACAACCGACCGCACAGGTAGAGCCGCAGCGTCAGTCCGCATCCCGGGCTCGACGCTCGGCTCATTCGCGGTTGGGTCGGGGGTGCTGATGCGATGGAGGCACCAGCTCAGGCCGTCCAAGCGGAGGACCCTGAAGAAGTTGCCCGAGCGGTAGCTTTTGATCGTCTTCGACCGAAGATGCGCCAGCGTTTGGGACCCCAAGACCCGAACCGCGGGCAAGAAGACGTACAGATGCAGGAGGCTAGTCAGGAGGCTTCATCTGGGTATAGCGGGTCGAGATCTCACCGACGGCGACGCGCTCGGGATACAGCCCAAGCCGCTCAAGCCGCCGAGCTCAATGAAACCCGAGGATTGCTCTATAACCTCCAGGCGGAAGTTGCGCAGCTCAGGAATGCGTACCCTGCAACACCCCCGGTCAACCAATCGACCCTGCACCAGACGCCTTTCACAGCAGCGGTAATGGCCCAGCCTTACTCACTCGATTTAAAGGTCTCTGGAGAGAAGAGTTATGACGGACGGGCAGATCCTGAGGCCCACGTGAATGATTTTTTCAGCAACATGATGCTGAAGGGCGTTTCAGACGCCGTGATGTGCAGGGCCTTCTACTCGACCCTCACCGGTCGGGCGGCAGAATGGTTCCGTACCCTGCAACCGGGGTCGATCGATAAATTTGAGACCCTGGCGATCAAATTTGTGAGGAAGTTCATCACTTCCAAAGTGGTGAGGAAGTCCTACATGTATCTCGAGAAGGCCAAGCAATTAGAAGGGGAAAGCTTGACCGATTTCCTCATCAAGTGGAAGGCAGCGGTCGGGGAGGTTGAGCCTATGGACGATGCGACCGCCACCCATATGCTTCACATATCTCTCCGGGCGGGACACTTGTATCAAGACTTCATCCTACACCCCCCGACCAGTTACGAG
The DNA here is from genome assembly GCF_001879475.1 of Ipomoea nil. Taxonomy (NCBI): domain Eukaryota; kingdom Viridiplantae; phylum Streptophyta; class Magnoliopsida; order Solanales; family Convolvulaceae; genus Ipomoea; species Ipomoea nil. The sequence goes on along the minus strand of NW_017618360.1, from coordinate 2,977,245 downwards.
GAGGCCCTTCGGAGGGTCACAGACTATGCCAACGCCGGCGAGGCGAACGCCGTAAAGCGCTTGCAGGAGGTCGGCTCTTCGTCCCGTAAACCGGCCGGCCGGGCGGAACATCGGTCGGGAGATGACAATCCCTGATCCCGCACCAGGCCTGGCGAGTTTACGGCCTTGAACCGATCCGCAGCGGAGGCCATGCAATACGCCCAGTCCTGCAATCTCATCAAACTCCCCCATCCCGATCGAGACGGCCCTGACAAGAGTAAGCACTGTGCTTACCATCGATGCGCTGGGCATGACACCGAGGAGTGTACCCACTTACGCCAATTGTTGGAAGATCTGCTCAACCTGGGAAAATTGGACAAGTGTGTGGGGAAGAGAGAGGACAACAAGAAGAATACCGATCGGAGGGATCACAGGCGTTCTCATCACCGCTCCGATCGGTCAGGTCAGGACCGAAGAGACGATCGAAGGGACGATCGTCATGATGACCGACGGGACCCTGACCCTCCGTCTGGTAGCCGCCCGTCCGGAAAGCCTACCATCCACGTCATTTTTGGTGGACTGGAAGATGCTTCCCGACCACGGACTAATTGCCCGGTCGCTATAGTGGATTCCCGGGAGACCGGGAAGAGGCAGAAGATGGAACCCATAACCTTCACCCTCGAGGACCAACCTACCAGCAGTGACCACGGCATGGAGGCGCTCGTGGTCACGATTGACGTTAAGGGGACGGACGTCCAAAGGGTTATGGTGGATACGGCAGCAGCGTGAACGTCCTTTACTTAGACGTCTTTGAGAAGCTTGGCCTCGACAGGAAGGAGCTGACTCCGGTCGGTGTACCACTGTCAGGATTTACCGGGGCTCTTATTTACCCCGAGGGAAAGATAACGCTCCCGGTCGAGATCGGCACACCTCCAAAGTCGATCAAAACGGAGCTGGAATTTGTTGTGGTCAACCTCCATTGCGTCCACAACATTATCTTGGGCCGACCCGCCATTATGAAGATCGGTGGGATAATTTCTATGCCCCACCTGTGCATGAAATTCCCCACCCCTAATGGGGTCGGCGTGGTCCGTGGCGATGTCCAATCTGCCCGGAAGTGTTACACCCGAGCGGTCAATAGACGTGACTCCGGTCCATCTTCCCGGGTGAACACCATAGCCAAAGAGGAGGCTAAGGAACGGAAGGAGCAGCCTGAGCCTTCCGAAGAAATAGAAGAAGTTCCCCTGTCCGAGGACCGCCCGGATAGGAAAATCAAGATTGGCCGAGCCCTCACCCCCGAGCTTCGAGCGGAAGTTTTGGCCATACTCCGGGAGTATGCTGATATCTTTGCGTGGGGGCCTGAAGACATGCCCGGGATCGACCGATCGGTCATCTGTCACAAATTGGCCGTCGATCCCTCAGCCAAGCCGGTCGTGCAGAAAACACGACACCTTTCCTCCGATCGCCGCGAATTTATCAGAGAAGAAGTCAAAAAGATGGCGGCGATCGAGCACATCCGGCCGGTGGTCTATCCCGAGTGGGTGGCAAATATCGTTCTTGTTCCTAAGCCCCCAGCATGGAGGATGTGCATCGATTTCACGGACCTCAACAAGGCCTGTCCGCTCGACCCGTATCCTCTACCGAGCATTCACCAGATGGTCGACGAGACGGCCGGGGCCGAATTAATGAGCTTCATGGATGCCTTCAAGGGGTACCATCAGATCATGATGCACCATGAAGACGAGAGCAGGACAGCCTTCGTAACCCCAGACGGACTGTATTGTTACCGAGTGATGCCGTTCGGTCTCCAGAACGCAGGAGCGACCTACCAGAGGATGGTCAACATGCTCTTTGCCGATCTATTGGGCCGAACGATGGAAGCTTACATCGATGACATGCTGGTCAAGAGTCGGGACCGATCCGACCACACTCGGGACCTCCGGGAGTGCTTCCAGATCATGAGAAAGTACCAGTTGCGGCTGAACCCGACCAAGTGCACATTCGCGGTTCAGACCGGCAAGTTCCTCGGCTATATGATGACCAAGAGAGGAATTGAGCCCAACCCGGCCAAAGTAAAAGCGATTCTGGACATGCAACCACCTTCCACCGTTCGGCAAGTCCAGCAATTGACCGGTCGGTTGGCAGCCCTCAGCCGGTTCCTCTCCAAGCTAGCCGAGCGCGCTCTACCTTTCTTCAAGGTATTGCGGAAGGTCAATGGATTCGTCTGGGACGAAGAATGCCGAGCGGCTTTTGATGAGCTGAAGGAATATCTCATGTCACCGATCGTGCTCTCAAAGCCTGAGCTCGGAGAAGAGCTAGACGTGTACCTCGCCGTGTCCGATCGCGCAGTAAGCGCAGTGTTGTGCCGAACCGATCCGGAAGGGGTCCAGCGACCGGTGTACTATGTAAGCCACGCGCTACATGGTCCCGAGCTCCGGTACTCCCGGCTAGAGAAGGTCGTCTACGCTTTATACATTGCCGCGAAGAAATTGGCTCCCTACTTCCAAGGTCGAGCAATTCGCGTGTTGACCGATCAGCCGATCGGGCCAGTTCTCCGAACCGCTTCATCATCCGGCCGCCTAGTAAAGTGGGCGTTAATGTTGACCCAGTACGCGATCGAATACCGACCGAGACCGGCTATTAAAGGTCAAGCTCTTGCTGACTTCTTGGTCGAGTGCACCGCCCGGGATACCCGGTCTCCTGAGGTTGCGGATCCCGAGGCTGAGTGGTGGTCGTTGGCTACTGATGGATCAAGTAGCAAGAAGGGAGCAGGAGGAGGAGTGGTGGTCACGAGCCCGGAAGGATTCAAGGTCTATTTTGCTCTCATGTACCAGTTCCACCCGACCAACAACGAAGCCGAGTACGAAGCGTTCGTTAACGGCTTACAGTGCGCTCGAGACTTGGGGGCTGAATACATCCGGGCTCAAACCGATTCCGCCCTCGTGGTTGGGCAAGTTCTCGGAGATTATGAAGTCAATGGTGAGCGTTTGCAGTTATACCGAGACCTTGCCATGGAGAAGCTCGCTCAGTTCCGGGGATATACCGTCCGGCACATACCCCGATTGGATAACGCCGATGCAGATATCTTATCCAAATTAGCTCAAGACGCCCCGGAACACATGTCGAAGATAGCTCGGATCTTGGTGATCCCGAGACACAGTATCCATCGCCTACCGGTCAATCCAATCCAACCGGTGGAAGACAACTGGATCACCGATCTGAAAGAATTCCTCGAGCACGGTCGACTCCCAGACGACCCCCAGCGTGCTCGAAAAGCCAAGCTGAGAGCCCCGAGGTTCCAAGTCTTGGACGGTCGTCTATACCGGCGATCGTATGGAGGCCCCCTCATGCGTTGCTTGACCGCATTTGAGGCTGATTTAGTCATGAAGGAGCTTCACTCGGGAATTTGTTCTTCGCACCAAGGAGGCCGATCGCTTACCCGTCGTATCATGCTGATCGGGTACTACTGGCCGTCCCTCCAGCTAGACTGTGAAAAGTTAGCTCGGGAATGTGAGACGTGCCAACTGTTCGCCCGGATGCCTGGACGACCGGCAACCTTCTATCAGCCAGTCACGACCGCAATTCCTTTCGCTAGGTGGGGAGTAGACATATTGGGCCCCTTCCCTCAGCTTTCCGGTCGGAGAAAATTTGTGATCGTCGCCATCGATTACTTCTCCAAGTGGATAGAAGCCGAGCCTTTAGCCACGATCACCTCTCAGCAATGTGCTCGTTTCCTTTGGCGAAATGTGATTTCCCGCTTTGGTGTGCCCGTGCATCTCATCAGCGACAACGGCCGCCAATTCATAATCCAGTATTTCCAGAACTTTTTGGCTACGATCGGGACAACTCACGTTCGGTCGTCGGTGGCTTACCCGCAGGGAAACGGTCAAGTAGAGAACGCGAACCGGACGATTTTGGAAGGTCTGAAAAAGAAGTTACACTCGGCCGGTCGTAGTTGGGCCGATGAGTTGCCATATGTCTTATGGACTTATCGGACGACCCCGAGGGAATCTACTTTGGAGACCCCTTTCGCCCTGGTTTACGGAGCTGAAGCCCGACTCCCGATCGAGGCTTGGATACCGACCGATCGAGAAAGAACCTACAATGCCGAGGAGAATGAACATGCTATGGCAGTGGATCTCGATGGGGTCGAAGAAAAAAGAGAGCTAGCCGCTCGGCGTATAGCCGAGTACCAGAAGCGTGTGAAGAGTTCGAAGGACGTTCGGGTCAACCCTCGTTATTTTCAAGTAGGGGATTACGTTCTACGACGAAGGGAGGCCAGTCAACCTTTGGAGGGCGGAAAGCTAGCTCAAAACTGGGAAGGGCCGTACATCATCAGCGCGATCATACGGCCGGGTACATACCGACTGGAGACGGCAACTGGTCGGGTAATCGAGGGGACTTGGAATTCCGAGCACCTCGTTATGTTTAGGCATTAAGTCGGTTTTTTGTAACTTTTGACGAAGTGGGGGCTTGACCTGCGAGTAGGTCCCGGTCGTCGGTTGTAATTAAGCTTTATGGTTGTAAATATTTGTTTAACCGCCTGCGAGCGGGAAGGTTTTAATGTATATACGATCGGTGATTGTTCGACCGCTTGCATGCGGCGGCCCGGTCGGTTATTTTCTTTACCTTCAGTGCACGCAGATCAATTTATCTAGCTACACCGACCGGGCGAATTTATCGACCGGTCATATGCGCTCCACATCGGCGGACATTCGAGTCACGCCACCGGTCGGGGAAGCCAGGAGCACACAACATAATTCCCCGATCTGATCACTTCTTGTCCACTATTGCACTCACTCGTGCCATGAGAGCACAATAGTGTGGGGGCTGGGATGAAGGGAGTGTTTACAGGCCCGTCGTTCGGAAGTATCCCGACCGTAGAGGCTTACTTATTTTCAAAAATTTTGACAAGGCCTGGAGACCGGGTAAACCCGATCAGGTTGGCCAGTTTGATGTCGAAATCTCGGATGCACGACCGGGCCATAAAGCCATAAGGTCGGGCGTCGAACGGATCGAGTAGTGCAGGACCGGGCCAAAAGGCCATGAGGTCGAACATTAAGGGTCGGCATGTGCATGACTAAAAGTAAAAAAAGCAGAAAGAGAGACGAACAATATAAGTTTAACAAAAACGAGTTTCATTGATTGAAAAAAGAGTGCCCGGTACAAATTCGGGACCGGGCTCCCGATCAGTGTTTCTACAAAAAAGAAGAAGCCTATTCTACTTCTTCACTTCCTGAGCTCCAGCAGCCGCTTCCTTCCCGCTCGGAGTGGCCGCAGACGATCCACCGGGCTCGGCCGCCTTTTCTTTCGGAGCGAAGGGAGAGGGACCGGGGTCAGCTAGGTCGGGGGGGAGGGCAGACAGTACGAGTTGGAGGTCGTCGCCTTCGAGGGCTTCCCTCAACCGTTTCTGGGCTTTCTCGAGCATCTTCCTTTGGCCAGCCTTGAAGGCCCACCGACCAAAGGAGAGAATTAGGTCCTCCCCGACCTTGGTTCCCCGAGCAGCTGTGAGGAAGGCCGAACCTATCTTGTCGTCCTTGAAAGCCGAGTGGGCCAGCTCCTCCGGACTCTCCAAGCGGGTTTTCAGCTCCTTGTTTTCACCGATCGCCCGTTGGGCAACCTTCTCCGCTAGGACCCGGTCCTCCTCACTCTTCTTCAAGGCCTTCTGGACTTTCTCCAGCTCGGCCTGAACGTCCTTCACCTCCTGAAGACGCCGGGCAGCCATCTTCTTGTGCCGGTCAGCTTCCTCGGCCAACATTGCCCGGCCTTGGAGAAGTTGGGCCGCACGGGAAATCTGCAAAGGAAGGATGTCAGTCAGTTCGATTAAAAGCACTTGGAAAATGTTTTAGAAAGGAAAAGTGCTTACCTCGGCCAGGTCGTGGCCGATCCGTTCAGCCACTTGTGTGGGGGTCATCTTCCCCAGATCTTCTTTGGCTCGCCCCGCATTCTCGATCCGGGCCAGTATGGACGAGTCGTCCTGGTTACGCCCGGTCGATGGGCTCGGGCTATGCTGCTCCCGACGGCGCTTCATGCCGCCCACCTCGGTCATACCCTGGGCGGGCATTCTCTCTGTACCCCGGGCGACTTCTACCCGGGTGACCAGCACGTCGCTGGGCTCCACCACGAAGCCCTCAGCCGTCGTGATGGTCGAGGTCCCTAGGGGTCGGGCCACCGGGATCTCCTTCTGCCCGGCCGGCTTTCCCTTTGCCTTCTTTTTGCCGCCAAGGGAGATCTTGACGGGTGGAGGAAGAGAGGTGTCATCGTCCCCGAATTCGGCCATCTCTGCAAAATAAAAAGGCAGTTAGGTCGGGAAGATAAAAAGAGCAGTCGGAATATAAAGGGACGGGAAAAGTAGTTAGCCTCAAACCTTTGCCTTTTCGTTTGCCCCGGGCGGGCATCCTCACGATCGTGACACCCCGAGGCTCGGGCTTATATTTGTGCGGTATATCATATACCGGCTCGGGTAGGTCAGCCGCTTCGAGGGACTCGGGCGACTTAAAGATTTGGTACTCATAGATCTCGCCCGAGATTTTGGTGACGGCGTCTATAAGGGCCTGGGTCTCGACCGGGGTGACTTGTCTTCGGAAACGTTGACTCCAGACCCTTTCAACCGGGAGGATCCACGGATCATACTTTACTGAGAAGATCCGGTTTTTCCATCCCCGGTTGTTCCCGGGCAGCCCATCGATCGAGCATTTGTCCGCTCGGGATTGCGTCATCAAGAAACCTCCCCCGTACGCGGCCGCTAGCACCTTCACTTGGTAGACGAAGTTGAAGAGTTCCATGGTGCAGGCCACGTCGTGTCGACGGCAGATCTGGGGGAAGCACGCGATTATTCGGTGCGCGTTCGGGCAAATCTGCCCGGGCATAACCTGATAGTAGCCCAGGAATGCGGTGAGGAGGCTGGAGAAGGGGAATGTGATCGGGGCCATTAGCGAATCGTAATGCAGCCCGATCCATTTCCCTTGGTGCCGCTCGATGATATTTCCGAGCTGCCTGCTGGTGTCGAATTCGACCCGACCAGCGAGAGTTGCTGCAATTTTGCCTGCTTCCCCCTTTGTCAGCAGGCTCCGCTGGCTTTCGACGGTCTCACTGTTGAGGAATTCGAATCCATCCCCGTTTGGCGCCGCCGGCCCAGCCGAGTCCTCTTCACCCGCCTCCGCTTCATGGGCCCGGTATTCCACCTCGAGCTCCGCTTGAGGGTAATCCCCTATCACCCTCGTAGGCGTTTCCCTAACGCCCACATCCGGGGAATTTCGTCCGCTCGTGGACGTCTCGTCACTCCCCGACCCGCTGGAGGTCGACCCCGAGGTCCCTGACGAGCTTGATGACCTTGCGGGCTCGGGGGCTCGGGCGGGTGTATGATGCGGTCGTTGCTCGACCTCTGGAGAGTAGGACACGATGTCCACCTCCTCGCTACTCCGCTCGACTGTGTTGTCGTAGTCTGCGATTGAAGCGTTCTGGCTATCTGAATCTGACATGCTTAGTTCTACCTAAAGGTCGGTCGAGGTTAGTACAGGGGTCGTGAAGTTAGTTAGATGTTAGCTCTATCCTACTCCTACGCAAAGCTAAAAACAAGGTAAAGAGCTAAGGGAGCAGGAGCTTACCGATTGCTGGTACTTTGGAGAGAACTTGAAGCTTGGCTTTGCTCGACTGGTTCGCTGAACTGATGCTCGGGACTCTCTGAGGGTACCGACTGCTTCAGTGGATTGAGGAAAGTTCAAATGGAGGCCTCAAGGGCCTATTTATAGGAAAGCATTTAGGCGGGAAACCAATCCACTTGCGTGACACGACCCGCACTGATTCTGAGGCCGGCAGTGGCCGACACGTGGCGAGGAGGGGAATGACAGCTGGCCGGTCGGTTTAGTGGCCGACGGTTGGGCTTCTTCATCCCGTCCCATTTTTTCCCGGACGATAAAAAAGGCCCGGGCTGGGGGGCTCTTGGTAGGGGATATCCCGACCGACATAGCTTCACCACGATCGAGATGCCTTGGTCCTTTTCTCTTTGTCTTTGCAGGTAGCAGGTCGGGCTCCTTGTGAAGAACCCGGTCGGGGTCCGACCGGGAGTTGCCCGAACGATGATGTCAACCACCGAGCGGTAGCCCTTTGGCGAGAGAGCTGATGGAGGACACGTGGCGGCTCTCTACATCGACAGGCAGGGCACCCGGGAGGATGACACGTGGTGGCTACGTGGAGGACATGCCGAACGGCTGGAATCCTGTCCCCGGCATAGCGGCTATAAATACCCACAGTAGCTACAGTGTAGGGGACTTTTGGGACGATCGATAGGTTGTTGTTAGAGAATCCCGACCGCAGTCAGTCGGTACTCAGAGCAACCAAGTAGATTGTACTTAGGGCCTCTACCGTGATCAATAAAGACATTTACTTGCTTTAATTGGTCTCGAGTTATTTCATATTGCTTACGTATAATTAGCAGTATCAAACACTAATGATGATAGAGTCCTAATACTCCCCCTCAAGCACAAGGTGGACTAGCAACAACATTGAGCTTGCCACATAGAGTAGAGAAACGCGAACCAGGGAGAGCTTTAGTGAACACATCAGCGAGCTGATCCTTTGTGGAAATGAAGCTAACCTGCAACTCCTTCTTCGCCACTTTGTCACGAACAAAGTGGTAATCAATTTCCACATGCTTCGTACGAGCATGGAACACCGGGTTGGAACAGAGATAAGTCGCACCCAAATTATCACACCAGAGAGTGGGAGGAGCAGCCAATGACACTCCAAGCTCGTGCAACAGAGAAACCAACCAGGTGACCTCCGCAGACACATCAGCCAGAGCCTTGTATTCAGCCTCTGTAGACGAACGAGCAACCGTGCGTTGCTTCCGACAAGACCAGGAAATCAGATTGCCACCAAGAAAAACCGCAAAACCACTAGTAGACTTCCTGTCAGCTGGATCACCAGCCTAGTCCGAATCCGAAAAGGCATGAACCACAACAGAGGAGGAAGGACGAATAAAAAGACCAAAGTGCAGAGTTCCTTTTACATACCGCAGAACACACTTGAGCATAGCCCAATGCTCAGTGGTTGGAGAGTGCATATGCTGACAGACCCGATTCACGGCAAAAGAGAGATCCGGACGAGTAACAGTAAGATACTGTAGAGCCCCAGCAAGACTGCGATACTGCGTGGGATCCGCATAGGGAACCACAGAATCAGAAGAAGGTCGGGACACAGGAACCGGAGTAGCCAACGGTTTACAGTCCACCATACCTGCACGGCTCAAAATATCTCGCATGTATCGCTGCTGAGAAAGAAACAAACCACCATCCTTGGAGACCGTCTCAATGCCAAGAAAAAAAGACGGAGCACCCATGTCACGAATCTTAAACTCCGAGGCTAAGTCAGTAAGAAGCCGAGTAACACACGAAGCATCAGACCCCATAACAAGGATATCATCAATATAGACAAGCAAATATAAACAAATAGAGGCACGAGTATAGATGAATAAAGAAACATCAGTCTTGGAGGGTGAAAAACCAACCGACACCAAGAAAGCATGCAACCTATTGAACCACGCTCGAGGAGCCTGCTTAAGACCATAGAGTGACCTCTGTAACAAACACACATCATCCGGCCGTGACTGGTCTTCATAACCGGGCGGCTGTCTCATGTAAACTGTCTCTGCAAGATTACCATTGAGGAAGGCGTTGTGAACATCCAACTGCCGAATGACCCAACCGCGAGAAACGGCTAAAGAGAGAAGAAGCCGCACGGTGGTGGGTTTGACAACAGGACTGAAAGTCTCAAAAAAGTCTTGCCCAGCGACTTGATTGAAACCCTTTGCGACCAATCGAGCCTTGTGCCGCTCAATCGTGCCATCGGCCTTGCGCTTCGTTCTGAACACCTATTTGCACCCCACAACGTTCATGCCAGGTGTACGACTAACCAGACGCCAAGTGTGATTCTGGAGCAAGGCATTAAACTCAAGATCCATGGCCTCACGCCACTCCGGATACCGAACTGCCTGAGAATAACAAGTCGGTTCAGGAACAGTCATAAGAGCCACATGCTGCGTCGGTCCTTGAGAATGGGTTGCCATGACATGAGACCGAGGCTGAACAGGCTTCGCCGTACGGCGGCCTCGCTTGGGCGCAGTAGGAGCACCCGAGACCGCCCCTTCCGGAGCCGTAGCAGTCACGGTGCGAGAATCTGAACCAGCTGCGGCAGCCCCGGAATCCGCGTCCAACTCTGGATGAGGATCAGGTCCAGTGGGACAAACATCGGAGCCAACACCAACCCGAACGGCACCAACACCCCACGGCTCAACCGGGCGAGAGCTAGAGACCTGAGAAGGCATAGAAGAAGCAAACGGATATACGGTATCATCAAACCGTACATGACGACAAATGAATACCTTGTTAGTAGCAGGATCTAAACAACGATAGCCACGAAACGAAGACGGATAACCAAGAAACACACACGGGGATGACCGATACTGCAACTTGTTACGATTGTACGGGCGCAACAGAGGATAACAGAGACAGCCAAACACACGTAAGAAGGAATAAGAAGGATTAGAATGATGCAAACGATAATGAGGACTGACATTGTCTAGAACTCGAGTAGGCATTTTATTGATGAGATAGACCGCAGTCTCAAAGGCATAATCCCAATATCGCTGTGGAACCGAAGCCTGAGCCAAGAGAGCCAGACCCGTTTCCACAACGTGACGATGCCGACGCTCAACTCTACCATTCTGCTCATGGGTATAGGCACAAGATTGCCTATGATTGATACCCAAAGAGACAAAAGTACGGTGCAACCGTTTATACTCTCCCCCTAAATCAGATTGTATAGAGACAATCTTACGACCATATGAACGCTCAACTAGTGACCGAAACTACTCGAAGATAGCATACACATCAGTTTTTAATCGCATAGGATAAAACCATACATAGCGTGTGTAGTCATCAACAAACAAAACAAAATAACGAAAACCACTGACAGAAAGAAAAGGCGCTGGGCCCCAAATATCAGTATAAATAAGCTCTAAAACATGCGACGTAGTAGTATTGACACGAGGCAAGGGAAACCGAGATGATTTCCCAAGCATACAAGCACGACATGACACCGAACTATTACTAAAACTAGAATCAATGGAACACGAATTCAAAATCTGTCGCAAGACACGAGGATGAGGGTGACCCAACCGACCATGCCAAACGTCAGAGGAGACACGCGAAGCCACTAACGCAGCGGGACTCGAACAAGAAACAGGCCAAGAATAGAGACCCCCCGAAGCCTGCCCTCTATACAGAACTTCCCTGGTTGAACGATCTTTCACAAAGAAACAATCAGGGTGAAATTCAAAGAATACATTATTATCACGGGCAAACCGTTGCACGGATAATAAAGACGCAGAAAGCCCAGGAACAAAAAGAACATTAGACAACCGAAACAGTGTTTTAGAAGAGGCTACCGAAGACGAACCAGTACCAACAATAGGTAAACACTTACCGTCACCAACACGAAGATGATCCGGACTGTTATAAGAGACCGTCGAGGACATCAAAGACGGATCTGGGGTGGCATGGTTCGACGCACCAGTGTCGGGAAACCATTGCTGAGTGCTAACCGAAGCCTCATCATCCACAGGATACACAACATGCGCTCTCGGCCCCGGAGCTCCATCGTACCGGCGAAAGCACGAAGCGGCCGAATGGCCCTCGCCGGAGCAGATCTGGCACTGGACAGCCCCGGCACCGCCACGACCACGGCCACGCCCTTTGCCGCGACCACGGCCGCGGTTGCCGCCTCCACGCTGCTGCCCGCCCGAACGGCCTCCACCTCGCTGAGCCGCCATGGCGACCGGAGCAGCAGCAACATCACCAGCATCATCGGTACATATAAAAGCCTGCGAAACAAGAAAATCGGATAGCTCGGGCAGAGACACCGGAGCACCCCTTGTGAGCGACGCCACCAAAGGACGATATTCGGACCGCAAGCGCTAAATCCTCGATAAGCACCTGCGCACGGCCAAGATAGTCCGGGATCGAAGCATCCCCCTGCCGTAATCCTTGCAACTCGCCCACCAACCGGAGGGCACGAGCCCGTGTAGTCGAACCAAGAACCTGTTCGATTGCCAACCACAAATGCCGAGAAGTGGACTTACCGATTGCGAGGTGCATCATCTCGTCGGACAAGGATGAGATTAATAAGGAGAGCACGGCCTTATCTTGACGGAGCCATGCACTCCGAGCAGCGGAAGACGAAGCCGACGAAGGCACGGCAGGAACAGCTCCCTCGGCAGGCGGCACGGCAAGCGCGGTGATCGGCGGACATACCGAAGTACCATCGACAAAACCCAACAACCCTTGGCCATCCAAGAACGGAAGAAGCTGAGTACGCCAAAACAAAAAATTGCGGGATGTCAACTTGATGGAGACGAAGTGATGCGCCGAAGAGAAAGACACCCCCGACTGCAGCGGTGTAACAAGCGCGGCCTCGGAAACGGTCCGTTCAGAACTACCAACAGAGCCGTCATCAGATCCGAGGTGCGCCATTAGAGAGAGGAGAGAGAAACCTGCTGATACCATATGAGGATACGATGTATCTGAATGAATAATAATGAGTCTGTACAGGAGTATATATAGTAGTGAATAGTAAACCTATTACAAGACGAAAACTAATAATAATAGGTAACGAACACTAATTACTAATAATAATAGGTAACGAACACTAATGATGATAGAGTCCTAATAGTTTTCACGGAGAGTCGAATTACAAAATTTGTGATTACAAAATTGAATGTTTGGCCAATTTAATTGTAAACATTCGTGTAGAAGTATTTAGGGATACATTAATATCCTAAGACATATTCTAAAATAGAAGCAATAAGAAACTCTAAAGTTTAGAATTCAAACTTATAAAACAAGCAGAACTAAAGAGTGACCTTTCCTCTACAAGACTGAATAATACTATATACAGTAATTAATTACGATACATTAATTGGTGAGAGAATTTTCTAGGGTTAGAGAGTGTCAGCAGCACCCAGCAAGATGAGGATGCCAGTGACGATATGATGCAGGGTTGTTGACAAGTAGAGAGGACCCATCCATTAGTGCAACTTGTTGTCTCTTTACGGATTATTATTTAATATAACAAATTAAAAAATCGTATATAGAACTTGTTTGAAGGCGACGTGCAATAAATCATAATCTATACTATATATAAAAACAAAATCCTGAAATTTTAACTTCCCGCCCAATTCCTAAAAAATCTCTCTTCCTATAAAATATATTGATTTCTACTTTCCCATTTGTACAATAATTCTGCGTTAAAATTCTATTTTAATATTATAAAATAGTGTAATACAATCTATATTCTATATTATATATAAAAACAAAATCCTGAAATTTTAACTTCCCGCCCAATTCCTAAAAAATCTCTCTTCCTATAAAATATATTGATTTCTACTTTCCCATTTGTACAATAATTCTGCGTTAAAATTCTATTTTAATATTATAAAATAGTGTAATACAATCTATATCTATATCTATATTATATATAAAAACAAAATCCTGAAATTTTAACTTTCTGCCCAATTCCTAAAAATCTCTCTTCCTATAAAATATATTGATTTCTACTTCGTACAATACTTCTGCGTTAAAATTCTATTCTAATATTATAAAATAGTGTAATACAATAAAAACAAAATCCTGAAATTTTAACTTCCCGCCCAATTCCTAAAAAATCTCTCTTCCTATAAAATATATTGATTTCTACTTTCCCATTCGTACAATAATTCTGCGTTAAAATTCTATTTTAATATTATAAAATAGTGTAATACAATCTATATCTATATTATATATAAAAACAAAATCCTGAAATTTTAACTTTCTGCCCAATTCCTAAAAATCTCTCTTCCTATAAAATATATTGATTTCTACTTTCCCATTCGTACAATACTTCTGCGTTAAAATTCTATTCTAATATTATAAAATAGTGTAATACAATCTATACTATATATAAAAACAAAATCCTGAAATTTTAACTTTTCGCCCAATTCCTAAAAATCTCTCTTCGTATAAAATATATTGATTTCTACTTTCCCATTCGTACAATACTTCAGCGTTAAAATTCTATTCTAATATTATAAAATAGTGTAATACAATCTATACTATATATAAAAACAAAATCCTGAAATTTTAACTTCCCGCTCAATTCCTAAAAAATCTCTATTCCTAATAAAATATATTGATTTATACTTTCCCATTCGTACAACAATTCTGCGTTAAAATTATATTCTAATATTATAAAATAGTGTAATACAATCTATACTATATAACAAAATCCTGAAATTTTAATTTCTCCCCTAATTCCTAAAAAATCTCTCTTCCTAATAAAATATATTGATTTCTACAATAATTCTGGGTTAAAATTTTATTGTAATATTATAAAAGTGTGTAATACTATTCCTATTCTAATCTATATCTATTTTATATATCAGTGTTGCAAAAATCATGTCGCTAGCCGCGGCGAGGAAGATCGAAATCGGCCTCCTCATCTGCCACCTCGCCGGCTGAACCAGCCTTTCATTTTTTTTTTTTAAAGTTGTAAAGTGTCAAAAGTTCGGCACGGCATAACTTTTGACTCCGTTGTCCGTTTTGGACAAATGTTTTTTTGAAATCGCGTATTTTTTCGAGATCTATCCACCGCAAACTGCCGTAGGCGGTTTGGCCCACCAATTTCTAAAAAAATACTTTATTAAAGAGTTTCTAAGAAAAAACTATGAGAACCTTATGTTTTATTAATGAATTTTTAAAATTTTTAATTAAACAATTGTCCCGTGCATTATTTAATAATCTTTCTTTATAATTGGTCAAATTATTTAATTATGGTAAATTTGGGAATAATTAATTATGGTAATAGAAATCTTAGAAGAATATAGAATTGAACAATATTTAATTATTGTTATATTATTATTGTGACTCACGGAATACAAGAGTTAATGTCATTTTTGGTCCTAGACTTATTTGGGGCATTGACACTTTTCATCCTCCATAATAAAAATTGCCACTTAGTAGCCACTGTTATTGATCGTTGGACAGTTTTGATCCTCCATCAATGACGCCGTTTGTTGACCGTGAATTAGAAGGGTTTTTCTATCTTTTTATGTTCTAATCCTTGTATTTCTCCATCCATTGGTCACTGCTACATCCATTTCTTCAAACTGAGGTTATCCGCTCCAGTCCTTTCTAACATTAAGAAACCATCTTCACCCAACTAACAATCACGAATTTTACATTTGACATCAATCTCAAGATAATGGAAACAAGTGCAGTTGGAATAGAAAGGGCGTTAGTCCATGCCTGTGGAAATTTTGTCGAGCATACAACATAACTAGCAAAGTCAGGAATATCACCCAACCCCTCTCTTAACCTTTTTGCATCAACTATAATAGGTACGCCCCTACTCTTTGCATCCTGCACTACAATCAAAGCAGTCTCATGCAGCCTTCCATCTAAGTAGACAATATTTACTCCAAGCGCTGAAGACAATTTTGATTTGGGTATGTAGACCCTCAGATATCATGGGTGGATATCCTGGAGTGAAAATGCACGTGCGAGTTTTTTTTTTTTTGTTGTCAACAATGACATATGTGAATGGTGAGTTTCCTCCTTTGGACACCACCATAAAAGATGTATCAACACCATCCATTTCAAGCTCATCAAGTATTCTTTCGCCATGCGAGTCATCAGCAACGTTAGATATGATCCTTGGATTAAGACCAAGACGAATTTTATCATCCGGGTTTTATCAAAGCATTGTCAGTGTTACCACCTCCTTGAACCTCAAAGCTGGTGCTCCGAATTTTATCATCCGGGTTGGGGAATGAAGCTACAGTAGCCAGGAAGTCAACACCGGCCATTCCAACACCTCAGACAATGCGATTTTTGGGGAGCGGCGGATTCCACATTTTCAGCTTAAAACTTCAATGAATTTCAGGTAGAATAACAGAGTTTTTGGGGTTGTGCACCAAGTAGTTGTGGTCAGAGAGAGAGAGAGAGAGATGTGAAGGATATTTGTGGTCAATATGGAAGGGAGGACTTACAGGTGCAAATTCTACATCACGCCATCTACAACTACAACTGCTATTTACCATAGGAGGGTTCGCCGACCTGCTGCCCTCTCTGCTTCGCCGGAACCAAAAACCACCGGTGAAGGCCCCAACCTCGCCGGATCTGTTGCTGCACCGCCAGATCTGCCATCGCCGGAAGGAGTTACTGCCTCGTATGCTCGTCGCCGTACCCACAACTCGCCGGAGAAGAACCTCGCTGCTACTCACTACCGACGGTTACTACTTAGCAGCCAAGTCTCGCCATCTCGCCTCACAGGAGTCACAACAGCGCTGGTCTAAACAAGATTAGAAGAATAAGACATAAAAAGACAAAAAAGCCCTTCTAATTCACGGTCAACAAACGGCTTCATTGACGGAGGATCAAAACTGTCCAACGACCAATAACAGTGTCTACTAAGTGGCAATTTTTATTATGGAGGATGAAAAGTGTCAATGCCTCAATAAGTCTATGACCAAAAATGGCATTAACTCCGGAATACAATACAAGAATATTTAATTATGGTTATATTATTATTGTGCCTCACGACCATTATATACTAACAGTACTTGAAAAGAAACTAATAATAATAATAATAATATAAGTGGTATTAATAATATCTAAAAGTAATTAAGTGTTAATAATAATAGTAAGAATATTAACGTAAGAGTTGTAACATAGAATAAATTGTAATAATTAATAACTATAGTCTAGGATTAAATTTGGAATTGTCAGGAAAGATAAACGACCTCTGGTGAAATCAACTCTTAAATAATTATATATCGATTTAAATATTCTTAATATATTACAACAATTTCATTCCGTGCATCGCACGGGTGAAAATACTAGTATATATATAATAAGATTCAAGTGCGGGATGTGGTGTCACCAATAGTTCAACAAATATACACTATCAACGTGAGGAAAATGCACCACAAAAACACACAACTTAAGTAAGCATCACCAAAAACACACCATTAGGTGTGGGTAAAAACATCCTACAATATTCAGAAATATACCGTACCATTTGAGTGTGGTGAGTTTTCCCTTACACTGTTGGTGTATTCTGAAATTTCGCCACACCTAAAAACATCGTCCCATTTGAACTTTTTCATATATATATATATATATATATATATATATATATATATATATATAGAATAAAGTTCAAATGCGGCGGGGTCTTCCCGTGCGACGTGCGGCGGAATTCCAGAATACACCAACAGTGTTAACAATATGCACCAACAGTGTAATAAAAGCACACCACAATGAAATGTAATAAAACATCACAAAAT
The DNA here is from genome assembly GCF_001879475.1 of Ipomoea nil. Classification (NCBI taxonomy): domain Eukaryota; kingdom Viridiplantae; phylum Streptophyta; class Magnoliopsida; order Solanales; family Convolvulaceae; genus Ipomoea; species Ipomoea nil. The sequence goes on along the minus strand of NW_017618360.1, from coordinate 2,959,886 downwards.
ACACAACAGATTCAAAAAAAATACACCATATAACTCACCACCCCCAATGGTGTATTTCCGAACAGTGTATGGTGTTTTTACTCACACCTAATGGTGTGTGTTTGGTGATACAGGGCTTTGTTTACTCTGTTTTGTGTGGTGTATTTTCCTAACGTTGATGGTGCATATTTGTTGAACTATTGGTGTTGTCGCACCGTAAGAAATAGCCGCACCGTAAGACACTGCCGCACCTGAACCCGCCTCTATATATATATATATATATATATATATATATATATATATATATATATATATATATATATATATATATATATATATATATAATTCAACCAAGTTTCTCCCAACACTTACTAGCTAACCTTGCTAACTAAACCGGCCATCCAGATCAGAAACCGGCCGGCCGGCGGCCAGCAGGCTAGCTTTAAATTAAAGATGGTGAATTTGAAGAAAGGAGCATGGTCGCCTCAGGAAGACAGAAGATTGATCTCCTACATCACCAAATATGGCATCTGGAACTGGTCCCAAATCCCCAAATTTGCAGGTATATATATATATATATTCCCACCATCTTCCGTTTCTGATGATCTCTGATCTTCTCATATATATGCCCGCAGGGCTTGCAAGGACCGGAAAAAGCTGCCGGCTCCGGTGGAAAAACTACCTCCGGCCAGACGTTAAGAGAGGGCCGTTTAGCGTCGAAGAAGTTGAGGTTATTGTCAGAATGTATCTCTCCCTTGGTAACAGGTATTTATATTTGTAACTGCATGTATGTATGTATTCAGAAATCAAGGCCAGGAACTCCAACCAAATTGGTAAGACTGTCGACTTGATTCATAACCACAAAATTACAATTTCTACTATCGTCAGATCGAGCAGCCTAGCTATTGGTCTTCTTTGTTTGAGCTAATCATCCTAATCTAATTTAAACCTTTAGATTAATGGAGTTTCTTAATTGGTATATATGTATGTATATTATATTTAGATGGTCGGCCATGGCAGCACAGCTTCCGGGAAGAACCGACAATGACATCAAGAATTTCTACCACACTCACTTAAAGAAGAACCTGCAGGAAGCCGTCAGCGTTCCGGTCTCCTCACGACGGTCGGCGGCGGAGAACTGCCGGAAAAGGACCAACAAGAGCAAGAACGACGACAATGCTCCGCCGCCTGTTAATGTCGTCGTCGTCGCAGAAAAACCTCATCATCATAGTCACGACGACCATGTTCTTCTGGACAGCAGTCCAGGTGGATTTGGAAACCCTAATGTTGCTCGTGATCAAGAATTTCATCACCCTTTCACTTCAGTATCAGCTGCAATGGATAGGATGAGTCTTTCCTCCGAGGAGGACTACGATGAAGACAAGTCTTTCTGGTACAACGTACTAAAGAAAGCCGACGATCTCAAGTTTTAGATAGATCATAGATGATAATGTAAGAATGCTTTGGTGTTTTCAATCCCCATATCTCCACTACTAAATAATGCAGATTTAGCCACTTTACATTCAGTTGTTAGATCGACTAGCAGGGTGTACCTTAAACCCTCATCCTAAATTGTGTATTTTTAGTATTGAGATTGTAAACATCTAGAATATAAATTGTATTTCTAAGTTTTGAAAATTTGTGAATATAATACAAGGTTATAATAAATTTTGAATTTTGTAAATATTTATTATGGCTCTGTTTGGCAAACCTAGCTGAAAAGCTATAAGCTAGGAGCTGATAGCTGAAAAGGAGCTGAAAGCTGAAAAGCTATAAGCTCGGAGCTGAAAATTGAAGAGCTGTTAAGCTAGCTGTTATGATTGAAAGTGTTTGGTAAAATTAGCTTTTTGGTAAGCTGATAAATGTAAAAAGACTAAAAAGGACATCTTCATAAAATTTAAATTAGTTTGTTTACATATTAAAATTTAACATTTCGTCTTCCAAAAAAAGTAAACACTTTTTAAAATAAAACTATTAGCATGATCATGATCTAGCATCCCATAATGAAGTAGCAATATTATTGCGAATATCCTTCACCTCCATAGAGGTGTGACTTAAATTTTCGTTGATGGAAATATTACTACTTGAATCTTGAAGTTCATCGGGCGGTATGTAATCTGGATGCTGCTCAGGCACATTAAACATCATGTCATCTTGTGAATTCTTCCGAATATAATTATGTAGTGCAAATGTGGCCATAATAACATCAATTTGGGTCTCCTCACTAAATTAACTGCGGCGTTTTAGCAAGTATTTCCATCTCTTATTCAATACTCCAAACGACCTCTCAATACAACTTCGAAGAGAAGAATGTCCACGATTGAATGCTTCTTGAGCATTAGTTGGCGGCTCTTGTTCAACTTGAGATTGAAGCCATATTGCTAATTTTAAAATAACATTAATAATAATAATAATAATAATAATAATAATAATAATAATAATAATAATAATAATAATAATAAGCTAAAGTTTCAACATAATTGTTTAGCAGGAAACAAAACTAAGGAAGGGATTGACGTGAAAGTTGGGATAGGGGAAGAGAAAGGGTTTTAATTTATAAGGTTAAAATATGTCATTACTTTAAAATAATAAGGGTAAAGATGAAAAAAAAGTTAGGAAGCTAGTAGCTTATTTTGAAACGCTACCTAAAGTAGCGTTCCAAAATAAGCTCTTATTTTAAGCTAGGAGCTTATTTTGGGAACATTACCAAACAGAGCTTATAGCTTATTAGTAGCTTAAAATAAGCTATAAGCTCCTAGCTTAGCGTTGCCAAACAGAGCCTATGTAAATTATGCATCTTTGAATCGGAGTACATAGAATAATTTGCCGTTATCATTGTTATTAACCATCGATCAGCTTATATCAATGGCCCAAAATTGTTAGATTGATCTCCAAGAATTTTATTATGATCTCAATCTTTCTTATGTTATACATGGTGTTTTTTTTTTTAAATAATAATAAATTTTCAGACATCCCGTATTTTCACTCGCTACTAGAAATTATGGAATTTCCGACCACCTGAAAGTGATCTTGAATCAAGTTGATACCAAAAAGTGGTCGGAAATAGCAACAAAGGTTGAAAAATCAAAAGTGGTCGGAACAAAGCTTTTTACTTGATTTAAGATCATTTTCAAGTGGTCGAAAATTTCATAATTTCTAGTAGTGACTATTGCGAATTTGATAGGATAGTCTTTCTTACATTATATATTCAGTCTTTCACAGGGATGCTTTAATTTTCTGCCAAAAATATAGATGTTTGGAATATTCTGGTTATTTACATGCAATTTTTCTCTCTTTTTTTGGTTGATATGAGCCAAATATTTCATATTCACGAGTTTAATCATGGCTAACACCCTCTCAATTCATTTGCACAGAATTTTTCTAGTTGATTAATTTATTTCTATTGCGTGATTTGCAGACTATTTCATGATTTTACTCCGTATGTACCATTAATAATGAGTGAAGCATATCTTGAATTCTAGTTGTCAAAGGATCACAAGAAGATAAACTAATCTAAGTTAGCCAATTCATAATAACTAACCAGCTCAAATCGAAATTAAAGAAAAAATTCAATATACAGCTCCCAAAATCAAACTTAGAAGCTTATGATCAATAAACATAATTTTTGTTTTTCAGGTCTTCAGAACTTAGACACAAACATAATATTTTTAATTGCATTCAAATTCAAATAATATTGGATCTTTTGCCCTTTGTTGAAGGCCTCAACGACTTTTGAATATTCATTTTCTTACCATTTTTAATAAGCAAACCAATCATATGCGATTCAATTTTATTTTTTTGTAAAGACTATAGTTAAACAATATAGAATTAATTAAGCTAAGGTAACGACCAAGACTTTGGCTTGCACTTTAGTGCACATAATAATAATATTATTTTCTTCTTTCTCGATAATATTTACATTTTTTAAGGTTTATCATGAACCGACCACTGCATGTTTCACTTTCAAATGTAGAAACTTGGCTGAGACTTGGGAGACTATTGAAAATGCGACCATGAACTGCACATTTTCTTCTGCATATTTATTTATTAGTATTTATTTAGCAGTAGACTATAATTTAGGGTTGTTTTCTTCATAGAATATTTTGGGTTCTGGATAAGAGTTAAGGACAAGAAACTTAAATGTAGTCCTATCATGCAGGGAAGAGCAAAAAATTCAGTTGAGGGGCAAAGAAGTAGGGATGAATTCAGAAATTTTTTTCAGCAAAGGCGAAACATTAAAACAAAAGAGATAATTAAAAAAAAAAATAAACGCATTTCATTATTAATATAAAAGAATGTTATGTGTGTGTATTAAATATTAAAGGGAAAATGGTCAAATAGGCCCTTCAACTTTAACTAAAAAGTCAATTAGACACCTAAACTTTGTAAATGAGCAATTAAACCCATCAACATTACATTTTGGTGCAATGAAGTCCAAAAACCTATTAGTGACCTGTTATCACAGGTTACTAGGGTTCCGGCCAACAATCTGACTAACTCCGGTGATATTTCCAGTGAATCAACGGTGGAAACGGACGAAAAGGCAACCAGTAAGAAAGCAACCGCCTAAAAATTGCAGATGCACAGAAATTAATTTGCTGTTGATGTCGTACGGAACCTGCGCTGAGGAGAAATTTGTTGCCGTTGAACGCGCTGAAGAAATTGCTTCCGCCAATGACTCGTCGCCGAGAATCTACTACCACCCAGGAATTAAATATTTTTTGTTGCCTAGAATTAATCACTAGCGTTGAACCACTTACTGAAGCAAAATTAAAATTGCGTTGTTCAGTGATTAATCGTTGAAGCCGAATGGAGCCTTCAACAATTGATTCCGGAATTGAAGCTGTTGAACAGAAAAAACATGGCCCATGGGTAAGGTGTTTTTGACCCAAAAGTTTTGTTAAAATGGAAAAGGGAATTTTTTTGAAAGTTTTGGGTCAAATTGTTCAAAGCTTTTCGGTTCAACAACTTCAATTCAAGAATCAATTCAACCGCATCCAGTGGAAACCGGCGACGAGAAAGTAGGGCCTATTCCAGAATTGAAGATGTTAAACTGACAAGCAACGCAGATGAGAATCGTACGACGCTTTCTCCAACTTGTTTCTCGTCGCCGGTGGTCGGAATATCGTCGGACGACCACCGGAATTCTAGTTACCTGTTATTACAGGTCACTAATTTGTTTTTTGGCCTCAATGCACTAAATTGACAAGTTTGTGAGCTTAATTGCAACTTTTAAAAGTTAGAGGGCCTAATTGACTTCTGGTATAAAGTTTGAGGGTGTATTTGACCCTTTTCCCAATATTAAAAAACGATTAAAAATGTGACTGTGTTGAACCAACACATCTAAATCAACTCTTGTTAACATTCAATAGTTTTATTTTACTAATACTAACACATATACTTATATACACATATATACATACAAAAATGATATATGAGGTAGTGGGGGTGGGGTGAGGGGGGCAGCTGTCCCCTTTGGCTCCGTCCCTGCTGTCATGGATTCATGATTTCATGGCAGCGATTGGTGCATAGTAACTATATATTATTTTTGGATAACGATAGAAACTTGCAATCACTATCTAACGAGATAAACTTGTAGACACTATCTAAGGGCATGCACCGAGTAAATCTTACATTGTAATCCTAACCAGCAAAGGACCACAACGAGGTAAATCAGGACATGCACCGAGTAAATCTTAGATTACAATCCTAACCAGCAAAGAACAATGACTCAATGAGGTAAATCAATTTAGATTTTCCATGACCGACTCAAACTAAAAGGCCTAACGAGATTGATGGGTAAATACGCACAGAAGACTGATCTGTATAGCCAGTCCGTCAAGAAGTCATCCAACCGGTCTGTCACGGTCATGAACCCGACATGACTAAAACACTTGTGGTCAACCGTACCGTTCGTACCGATAGGCCTCGTGACAAGAGAAGATGCTATCGGATCATCCTTGGAATCGCCCCGACGGAAAGTCACCCGGCCTGTCTACCGTAGGGTGACCGGTCGGCCTGCAGTATGACGTAGCCTTCAGAGCCGAAAACATAACCTACACGACAAGTTATAAGGGCCAACTTGCACCTGCAGAGCGACGACTGACAACCTGCAAACGTAGCGGTTCTGCCTCATCGATCAGTCAACCTACGCATAGTTGCAGACGACCGCCTAACCAAACCAATGGGAAGACGCCACGTCAAGCCACTTGCAGTAGGCGCATTAAATGCGTAGGCCGACTTAGTATAAATAGGAGGGTCTCCCCCCTCACTTCTGATATCTTCATCTCATCACAACTACTACTCACCACGTTGTAACCTATTACTTGTAATATTACTCAGCCTCGGATCGCTCAGTCGTCGCCCGGTAGACCGATCGACTAACCTATGAGCGCTCTATTCTACTTGTTCACAAACATATGTATTCATAGTGTAATTGTAGCCCCCGGTTCAGTTTACGTTATCAGAGATAAACTCGCAAATACTATCTACGGGCATACACCGAGTAAATCTCACCTTGTAATCCTAATTAGCAAAAGACCACAATGAAGTAAATCAGTTTAAAACCGACTCAAACTAAGAAGGCCGGCCAATAGACCGCTTCCATTGGGAATTGAATTAGTAAGCACCTAACCAACTTGACTGAAATTGCATCTTAGAAGTTATTTATATGTATATTGAATAACTACAGATTAAAATTACTATTCAAACACAGTAAAAATACACGTGATTTGGACATATCAAGATACATAGAGTTTCTAACATAATTTCTTCAGCAACCATACTTAATCATCATATAATACAATCAAAATGCTAATGTTGTTTGGGGGAAGAATGCTAATGCTGTTAGCTGTAACACAATTACTCTCCATGAAATTTGCATATCTCATAACTTTTATTGCCAATCTTACACAAAATGCTACTAAATTTGGTTGTAAAAATGGGCTTCTGTTGTGAACTCCCAACAAGATATCTCTTCATCTCTTCTTCTACCATCCTCTTCAATGTATCACTGATGTCACCTAATGCCCAAGCTATGGATATATGGGGGCGTGGATCCTGCAATCACGTGCAATAGTACGTTCATGTTTGTGTGATAAGAAAAGCGTTAACCAAAATTATGAATGGTGGATAAATTGTAGAGAAGAAGAGCTTTTGGTTCTCTGATCTAACCTTGTAAAATTCAGGAAGATTATGAAGCCTATACACCTCATTAACAGCTTGAATCTGTTTTGTTATCTAGATCACGAGAATCAAAATAAGTTTCCTCAGAATTTGTATGAAATAAATTGTCAAGAACTCAAGACAGGATAGAAATAGGAAGCTAAGATCGAATTTGTATTGTTGATACTCTGAAAAACACTCAACAGCAATGCAAGGGTATATTTATGAATGAATTGTACAAAAGTAAAACAAAAGAGAGGCAACAAAAGAAAATATGTTGGGATTTCAAGATTCAAATGAAACCAGTTAAAGATATAAAAAACTAAACAGTCAACTAGGTTATTACAGGCTGTCAGTCATACCTCAAATAAGCCTCCTTTGACAACTTCCAACGACATAAAAGTGCGAGTGCAATCATCATTCACAAAAATCTCCCATTTGTCGAAATTTATCCAATACCTATTTTCGTTCCAAAGCAAGGGTTTAGACATTTGCACAAGGTTAAAAACGTTGATCATAAGCTGAGGTGCATATACTGTTATACACACACACACACACACATCACACAAGCCACCGCCATACCTCTTCTGAGATTGCAGCCTCTGACGAAGCATTGAGACTATTGAGTTGATCTGGTGTACACGAACGGGAACAGTCCTTCCCAAACTTATATGAAATTCCCTACCTAAGGCAACTTGCTCAAGCTTACTGTTGTCTCTCACCAAACTACTTAAAGGTACATCAACATCAACAACATTAAGACTGGGAACAAGAGCCGTGACCCTTTCCAAAAACTGAGCCAACTCCTTCCTCGATGCAGATTGTATATGAACTATAATGGCAAACTCAGTATCAAAAACCAATAAACATCTCTCTGTGATGACTAAACAACATAAAAATATGTTCTTTGTATGTATTCCATTTCCAAAATCAGAGTGAACACCATTTTGCAAAGTTATCCATTCAGTCGAAAATGACAATGCAAATCAAGATACTCCACATAACCTGAAGGCTATTACTATTTACTAAACTGTGAATCAATCAATAAATTATATATAGCATATGAAGTAGTAATTTTGGGAGCAGATGGTCAAATTTACCTGGAATGTAAACATGAAGAGCGTAATTGCCTTCTACATGAGGGAAGCTTCTAACTCGATTGACTTGACTGCTTTGCAAGTAATCAAACGAACCTTCACGGACAAAAGATCGAACATTTGGTGAGCAGCTATAGAGTAACACATAATACCATAGCACAAAGGTATTTACACGCGGTTCTGTAAGTATGTAAATTATTGTTGAGAAATAAGTTTACCCAATGAACTGGGCGTGTCAAGTAGAGAGACCGGAGGCGGCGGCAGAGGCGTGAATGTCTCGGCGGCGATGGAAGTGGAGGTGGAGGGCGGAGGAAGAGTGGGATCGGATTCTGAGTCGGAATCAGAAGAAACGTCGCCGTATGAGGCTTTCAAGGCATCCATCTTCTCACTTTTCTCATTCCTTAATCGTCACTGATCATCCATTCTAGCTAGAAGCTGAGCAGCTCCCCTGCATTTCCGACTTCTGATTCTGAGTTCTTGAAAATTCAATTAATTGGTAATTTGGCCTCCATTTTTGGTAAATTTCAAGGAGACCATATAAGTTTTGATAAATTATAGCTTGACCTCTATAATTTATTTTTTTTCATACGTGAAAAAAAAAAAAAACAATACTAAGGGTCCGTTTGGAAACCCCAAAAATTACTTATTTTCGACTTTTGGGTACTCAATGAAAATGAAGTCAACTGAAAATATTCATTTTGATCAACAAAAAAATGTTCAATTTGGCATAAAATATCTTCCTAATTTTTTGTGGAACAAATTGCACTTTTGGTCCTGTGAGTATTAGGGTACTGACAATTTGAGTACGTGACTTTCAAAACTCCCAATTTAAACCTTTAACTATGCAATTATTGGCAGATTTGGTCCTCCGGGCCAAATTGCCGGCCAATTTTGACCGGAAAAACATAAATTGGTTCAAATTGTTTTTTGACGAGGGTAAAATTGTCATTTCATTCCCTTCTTCTTCATTCCCCCTTTCTTCTTCGTTCTTCTTCTTCATTGTCCCGATAAATATTCCGACCACAAATCTGGAATGTTTCAGACACAAACCCCAACCCGCATCTCTGAGAACCGTGCTCTTTACTTGGGCAAAATGATCATGGCGATAAAATCTAACTTCATAGTCCCAGTAGGCAGTAGGCACTCGGTCCAAACGCATGAGATTGTCAAAGTTCAAACCATGGCATTTTATTTCTGCCAGCACCAAAAAGAAACGAGAGAGAAAGTTGTCGCAGAGATCAATTGCCGCAAAGGACATCAGAAACCCCCAGGCGAACCATGCATCAGAAGGGACGGCAGAGTTCTCCAGTTAAAAAATGCTTACACTGTGAAGTTACAAAAACCCCACAGTGGAGGGAGGGACCAATGGGGCCAAAAACACTCTGCAATGCCTGTGGAGTTGGGTACCGTTCTGGATGACTATTTCCCGAATATCGACCCGCGGCTAGCCCGACGTTCGTTCCTTCTTTACACTCCAGCTCTCACAAGGAAGTCACAGAAATGAGAAGAAAAGCTGGGGAAGAAGCAGTCACAGATGGTGAATGTCAGCCATGGTTGAGGACCCATACAAAGTAGCCATCTGTTTGATTGAATTTAGTTAGAGGTGAGAACAATTTTAGTTTTAGGGGCTTAAGCCATTTTCATTAAGATCAAATCTTTGATTATATTGTTGTTATTGTTGTGTATTATTATGGTAGAAAGGAAGACAGGCTTTGAGTTGTACAAAATGGAATAAGAACGAAGAAGAAAGGAAGACAGGCTTTGAGTTGTACAAAATGGAAGAAGAAAGGAAGACAGGTCGGAATATTTATCGGGACAAAGAAGAAGAAGAACGAAGAAGAAAGGGAGAATGAAGAAGAAGGGAGTGAAATGACAATTCTACCCTCGTCAAAAAACAATTTGAACCAATTTATATTTTTCTGGCCAAAATTGGACGGCAATTTGGCCCGGAGGACCAAATTTGCCAATAATTGCATAGTTAAAGGTTGAAATTGAAAGTTTTGAAAGTCACGTACTCAAATTGTCAGTACCCTAATACTCATAGGACCAAAAGTGCAATTTGTTCTTTTTTGTGTCAAAAGACATTTTCTGAAATTTTTATTTTCCAACTCTATTTCGTCTCTTTTTTTATAAGTTAGATTCCAAATTATTATTATTACCACCACCACAACCACCAAACCACCACAATCACCACCGCCACACCACAAGGCTAACACAACCACAACACCACCCATCATCACCACCGTCACTACCACACGATCACCACCACCAACACCAACGCCACTACCACATCGGCATCACCACCACCAACAATACCACTACCATCACACCACCATGACCACCACCACTACCATCACATCATCACCAATACCACCATCACCAACACCACCACCACACGGCTACCAACACCACCACAACACTACAACTAATAATAATAAAATAAAAATAAGTAATAATAATATTATTATTATTATTATTGTTATTGTTATTATTATTATTATAACAAATAATAAGTTAATTTTCAAAAAATAAATCAAATAGGAAAAATGCAATTTCTTTAATTTTCAGCCAAACAGAAAAGAATAGTTTTATAATATTCAATCAGACACCTTTTCTAAATTTCCAAAAAAAAACTCTAAATGTTACACAAGTATAAGCCACGTGCCTCTTGCAACATCTACTATTAGTAAATATCCATCATACAAAGATTGTAAAAATTTTTTTAAAAAAAAAGACTTTTAGATTAAGAGTATGCGTATCATGAAAAATAAAACAAATTAGTTCGCACATTGATTTACTTCCATTTGCACATGTCACATCCAAATTATAACTCGTAGCTCGATCATGTATGTGATTTAACAAATGGTCGAATATTGTGTGCCTACTAACTTTTCCTTGTGGTCATGTACTTTTCAAGTAGTGACAATTGAATCAATTTCAAGTTTCACCAACTTACAACTTTTATTTTAATATATATATATATATATATATATATATATATATATATATATATATAGTAATAACAATTTGTGGTAAATTGGTCAGAGTTCTAAAATTGTATTTGTAGCCACCCCAACTCCATAGTGGAAGCCACATCCATTCTCTTTTAGCATTTTTTTGTATAAAATGTTGAATTCCGCAACCCTAACGGGGCATGTCACTCATACCCACAGATATTATATGACAGGTAAATCTCGGTATCCAAAGTTCCCAAAAATAACTAGGAGGCAAAATTCACCCTCATGAGATTTGAACTCTCATTCCTTTCCTCTTAGTGAACTTTATTATGACTACTTTTGTGACTTCTGAACCAACTTAAGAGTCCACATTTGACCTTTCTAATAATACTCTTCATTGTAGCTACACTTTTGATTGGCCTCTTACATTTCTCTTGACATTTTCACAAATTTCATTAGTACAATTTTAGATGAATTTCATAATTCATACCAAGAGAAAAGTTGATTACAAAGGTTTTAATTTGGTGGTGAAGTATAATTTACAAAAAATATAGGGACCATATTTTTCAAGCAGTAGTTCGGGCTGGGCCTCCTCTTACATTGGCCCATAAATTTAAATTCGTCCGGGATGAACAGCCGGAGGGAAACCAGACGACAAAATCAAACTATCCTTTCCGACCGCCCGCATTTTTTCCGGCATTTGGAGGCTGTATAATTGATCCGTATAGACCATAGAGGGTATTGGATATGAATGGAAGTATAAGAGGCAAGGAAAATGAGGTAGGCGAGTATGGCGGATTAACGGCGGAGCAAAAGGCTCGAATCTCCCAAAAATTCAGAGCTGCCAAGGCACTTCTCGCTCGCAAAAGGCCCCGCGATGCTTTCGATCATCAATACCCGCAAAAGTGAGTAATCAATCGAGCTTTCGTGAAGCAATAAAGGGGTTTTTCCCTGCTCTAACAGTCCCTTTGGCTGCCCTGAAATGTAGGCCGCGGAGGCAGCATTAATGGCTTAGTAGATTGTTATTTCAGCTGAAAGTACATGATGAGATTGGTTTGTCCATTCATTAATGGCTTAGTAGATTGTTAATTGAGCTGAAAGTACATGATGATATTGGTTTATCCATTATGAAGAAAATCTGAAAATTAGTTTGGTTTGTTGTTGGGGTTCTAATAATTAACAAATCCTGCTGCGTTACACGGCAGAAATTTTATGTTTCTGTTCAAAATCAGAGTTTTAACTCTTGAAGTTTATCAGTATTGAATACGTCTATATAGATAAAACGGAAATATTTAATTGTGAATTTACCTAAAAGTTATCTAACATTTTAATTTTATATTTTTGTTTGTTTGTTTTGTGGGGGTTGGGGGACTGGATATCAATTATCAATAATGCATTTGAACTTTTTTTTTTTTTTTTTTTTTTCAGTTTGAAAATGAAGTGCTTGTTTGTTATTTGAATATGATTGCTAAACTTGACAAGTTTATGTAATGTGCTTCATACTTGTGGTTGTTAGAGATGACAATGGTAGGGGAAGTGGACATCCAGATCACTTGGGTGGCATTAGAAGGATTCCTCTTTCTGAGGTTTCTATGAACACATCTTCACCTATCTCTGAGAAGGGTTCGAATTCAAAGCTGATCGATCATAGTAGCAGTGTACGCTGTTTGGATGGTTCCTATGGCTATGCTGTTAAAACGAGAAGAGAGACTGGACAACATTTGGCATTATTTAGAACTCCTGAAAAACAAAATAAATCTAGCACTGAACAGTGTTTTGATAGTTCATCCAGCAACAGAACTGGATTGACTGCTGTTAGTATCCATGAAAAAGCAGGTATTTCAGTGGAATGCAATGTTGGGTTGCATTCATATATTACTCCGGTGAGGCAACCTTGCTTCTCTAATTTGAGTGGGTCATACCTATTATCCAGTGGGCTAGATGATGATTTTGATGAATCTATTTTGGAGGAAATTGATGCTTTGTGCAAGCAGAAGTCAACTGAAAATGCCAAAAGAGAGAAGCCCTGTAATAATCAGGGGGAAAGTCAACATGCTCACAAAAGTATTGGGAAGGATAACTTAGGTGCAAAAGTCAATGCAGATGAAAGCACAATGGTTGAACGCATTCTGACTTTAGCTGATCAAGTGTCTGAAGCAAAATGTTTGATTGACAGTGACACTAACAAGGAGAGCTTGAATCCTGGTGGTTCAGGTCAAAACTTAGAACTTGAATGTGTTTTGACTTCAAACAGAGATCAAGAATGCAAAGAAGAAGAGCCAAAGAGTTCTGAGGCTATGTATATTAGGAGCATGCCTGAGGAATATGCAAAGTACATAAGAGCTCTGAATGACAAGCAGCAGGAAGCTGCCTGTACTGACATTTCAGTCCCATTGATCATCATTGCTGGACCAGGAAGTGGCAAGGTATCTCTCTCGCTGTTTTCTTCACTTTTTGGGTTTGAATTATCTTTATGTTCCTTAATTATGACTTGCTTTCTCTGGTTTTGGGTGTCAGACATCTACAATGGTAGGACGTGTCTTGATGCTGCTGCATGAGGTAGTACTACAATACATAAACACTTAGTCAGTTGTTACATATTAGCTTTGGTTCCTACCTCTCTGTTGTTCTTTGAAAATTATAGGGCATTGGTCCATCCAACATTCTGGCCATGACATTCACTACAGCAGCAGCTTCTGAGATGAGAGAGCGAATTGGGGCAGTTGCTGGGAAATCAGCAGCAAAAGAGCTAAAAATTAGCACATTTCATTCATTCTCTCTGCAACTCTGCCGTTTACATGCGGAGAAGTACGTGTTTGCTATGCTTTCAAAATAAAAAGTATGGACTTTCTACAATTTTTAAAAAGTGTGTACTTCACAAACTTGTAGAAGAGTGACTATTTAATTGACATCGCATAATAGATTGATGCTCTGTTTGTGTATCCTGCTTCATTCATAAGACTAACAGGAACGGAAAGGCTGGTTACCTCTTAAAAAAGCACAGTAAAGAGAACTCTATTTTCACTTTTGAGTGCGAGTCTATTATGAAATCATAGTAATAGAAATTCGACAATGTTTCAAAGAGATACGACCTTAAGAATGAATTTAGCTATGTTGGTAGACAGGTGTGTCCCATTGTGAATATTAGTAAACACACAGTAGAACTTTTAAGTTTAATTTTCAAAAATTCAAATTACCAGTCAAGTACTAATCTATTGGCTCTATCTAATAGGCTGGGCCGCACAGCTGAGTTTTTGGTATATGGGCAAGGACAACAGAGAAGGGCTGTCATTGAGGCAGTCCGCCTACTGGATAATGAGAACAAAGGAACTAATAGTGAGTTTTGTAAGCTCAATGAAATGCCTGATGTAAAGTCTCCCAATCAATTCAAGGATAAGTCAAAGAAGTGGCTGAAGTTTGTAACCCAGGTTTAGTATATTTTTTTTCTAATTGTTTTTAAGGGTTTTTATATTTTTAAACAATTTTTTTGCAATAAATAAACAATACAAGATGATTTCAGTTTTTTTCCCCCACTCATATAAGCAATGCATCTGCTTTAGAAAAAGTATTTATCCTGAAATGGTTTGATATGATTGCTGTGACCAAATATCATCTCTGAAGTTAAGACACCTTTTCTTTTAATATGGTTTGAAATCTTAAATCGTGAATAAATGTATCATCTCTGCAGACTGATCTCAATTTTTTTCTTGCTGCAGGCTAAAGCTGCTGGAAGGACAACTGAATACTACTCTAAAGTTGGCAACAAGATGGGAGTAAGCCAAAATCAACCATTTTTATTTCATTGTAGTTTTAAAATGTTTGTCGTTTACCATGCTAATCTTGGAAGTGCACCAGGCTGCAATTCTTGAAAAGTACAATGACATATTAAAATCTTGCAATGCTTTGGATTACCATGACTTGATCAGTTGTTCCGTGAAGCTCATAACTGACTTTCCAGAAGGTTTGGATTAGTGATTTATACTAACTGAAAGATGAAACATAGAAATGTGACTATGCTACCAATCTACCATTTACAGATATCAACTCTATTTCTGTTTTCTTTGCATGAAGTATCCAAGGACTGCCAAGAATCATGGAAAGCAATAGTAATTGATGAGTTTCAGGATACAAGTGCCATGCAATATGGCCTTTTGCTGATCCTTGCATCCCACAAGAGAGTTACTGTTATTGGTGATGAAGATCAAGTATGTTCTATTTCCGAATATGCTTTCTCTAGGAATTTGGGGAATCCAATTCTTTCAAGTTTCAACTTATCTCTTACTTTTGAATTTACTGTTATTTATTGTACACAGTCTATTTTCAGTTTTAATGGAGCTGATGTTTCTGGATTTGATTCATTTCGAAAAGATTTTCCAGTGCATAAAGAGGTCTGCCTGTTCTCTAATGGTCCAATTTACTATTCCACTAGTTTTCATTAGTTTGGTAGTCTTTGACTTGATGAATAGGGATCATGAGTAGCTTCACCATAAATTTACATACTATCTTCGTTTAGGTTAGACTTGATAAAAATTACCGATCCACTCGTTGCATTGTGGAAGCTGCATCATTTCTCATCCAACATAATTTGAGACGGTGCTGGTCAAAACATGTTCTAACAGACAATTCTTCGGGAGCTAAGGTAGTCTTTTTTGCAAGTGGTTTCTATGGTAAACACTTTGGTTGAAGTATGTCATGTTTACAACTGTGATGTTTCAGATAACTATCAAGGAATGCAGCAACGAGGATGCACAGTGTGCATTTGTTATAGATAAAATATTAGGAATTATTTCTGACAATTCATCTGCCAAATCTTCATTTGGCAGCATTGCTATTCTCTACCGGAGGCAGGCAAGTACCAATTAGAAAGAACAAACATTTTTTTCTTAAAAAAATACTGTGATCTTCCTAACTTTTTCATGGCTTTATGTTTTACAACAGGTGTCAGGAAAAATATTTCAAGTGGCATTCCGTGATAGAAAAATTCCATTCAACATTCATGGTGTGGCCTTCTATAGGAAAAAGGTAGACAATATACCTTTATTAATGTTTCATCTATTATACCTATGTTTATTATTCAGCAGTGATCAAAATAATTTTCATGAATATTCCACAACTATGAATAATGATGTAGCACTGGTGACTACCTTTTTGTGGCTTGAGTTCTCTTGATTTATTAGGCTTTGTTAGGATTGGTAGTGAGAGTACTCTTGAAGGTTAGTTTACATAACCTACCTCTTGCCTAAATTAAATGGGCAATGACCTCGGTCCTTGGTCTTTCCTAATATATATATGTAATGTGATATGTGATATTCCTTCACATGCATTCAACCGGTTATTGACTCGCAACACTATTAACAGGTGGTCAGGGCAATTATTGCTATGCTCAGAACAACCCTGCCTGGATGTGATAGTGCTTCATATCGACGAATATTTAAAGCTTTACTCCCTTTTGATAAAGATGAAAAGAAGAAGGTTCTGAATTTGTCTTATTTGAATTATTTATGGAGCCATAGTCCTATTTTTATCTTATACTTCTTCACTTCTTCTCTGTCAATAAAGGCCTTTCTGTTGATGTTTTTTATGGTCCAGATAATTGAACACATTGAGAAAGTTTCTGCTATAAGAAACTGTAGCTTTCTTTCTGCTGCAAGTGACATATTTGGTGCAAAAATATCTGGTACATTCAAAAGGTTTATTTTAGAACCCCATGCTCTCATACGTCTTAATGTCTTAATTTTACTATGTTTGTATTAATTTATGAAGAGCTACTATTGCACCATATCAAAATCTTATTGTAGTTTGATAATCACTTTGATTTGTGGTTAGAACATATTGTGATAGTTTCATCAAAATACCGTATTGTCATATCCTCAATCTTTGGCTTCTTTGTACAGTTTCATGTCTTCATTCCTTGGCTACTAAGCTGCATATTTACTTATAAATGATGTCTATTAGTACTTATTTCTGGATTGTGACTTACAACAGGCGTCAACTTACCCAAGGGCGCAAGGTGTTAATCACTCTTGACATGATTTCAAAGCTTGTTCACAGGGTAACACATAGTTCGGTTTTTACATGTATAATGATTTTTAATGAGTATCTTGATATTCAGGTCTTTTTTTTTTTTTTTGCAAAGATTTTCTATTTATATCACAGTAATATTGACTATCCTAGAGTATCTTTTCTAACAATGAAGGTGGCTCTCTGCATACAACTTTATCCATACTTGCCTAAATTGGTTTGAATGAAACTCTGGTAATTTTACTAGTTGATGCTTGCAGGAACAATCAATTTCAGCTGTCATTACTTCAGTGGCAAACATGATACCTCAGGTTAGTTATCTGAATCAAATATTAAGCACAATGCAGAAATGTTGGTGACAGAAACTATATGCATAATAATACTTAAAATAAATTGTCAGATAATTCTATCAATGGCCATCTGTTACCATAATTTGAAAATAAAATTTCTTGTGCCTTTGCATATGCTCTTCTGTCTTGTAGAAATACCTTCTTGAACAGCGGGCAGTGGTTGACGTGGATGGAAGGAAGTTACTTAATGAAGATAATGATCTTAGATCTGTAAGTAGACATTCTTCTTCTTCATGCACTTGTTATTGTAGTATTCACAAGTAATAATATGAGAAAGCTTCATAGTTAAGAAATCCTAGATGGAGAAACTGTGAGAGAAATCATCTCACGGGACCACATATTTATAGTATTCATAGTACAAAATTAGTTTTTGTACTACCATATATACATGGATTTCTAATTAATGGAGATCCTTCAGTCTATGCTTGATTGACTCTGAAAATGATCTTAGATCTATAAGTGCCTATTTCTTTCTTCATGCACTTCTTACTTCAATATTCACAAGTAATATTTATGAATATAAAGACTGGACTATTGTTTCTTTTGTTTGGACATAGATAGATTTGCCTCTTGTATCAAGGCCTTGTGTAAATGCATCTAAACTTTCTTGTGCAATGGTTCAGGTTCTTCAGTATTTGTTGGATGACGTATCTGATTTTTTGAGAATCCAAACTAATACTGTAGAAGAAGAAAGTGACTGTATAAAAGAAGGGAAAGGCTGTGCTAATGTTCTCAAAAGTTTTATTGATTACATATCCGAACGAGAGACAGAAAATTTCCGTGCCAGGAGACTTGAAAATAAAGATTCTGTTACCCTTACTACAATTCATCAGGTTTTCCCATTTATTCTAAATGCCACATTTCATTTTCTCATTGAATTTCACTCTTGCATAACTATATTTATGATTCTACTATTCTAGTGGCTTACTTTCTTCTTTTTTTATGTTTTATTTATGTGCATAGTCAAAAGGCTTAGAGTGGGATACAGTTTTCATTGTGAAGGTAATAATAAATAAATATTCGTTTTCCCTTTGATATTATGGATGTTTCATTGTTTCTCTATGCATATGGGCCATATGGCAATAGTGGATAAGTTTGACATTTGACATTTGACATTTGCTGCTGAAGATGATCTTTCATTGTTTCAAGATTTAATTTCTGTATGTTTTTTATTCTTGAAGTTAATAATGACTTATTCAATTTTTTTAATCCATAAACATGCATTTCGATAATCAAGTATGCGAAATACTGGTAAAATTATTGGTCATAATACTATCAAACATGACCACATATTTTGGTGTAGGCTTGGCTTATGAAAAGAAGGATGGACGTTTTAAAAGTGGAGTTGATTTTGCTTCACTTGTTTCAAGTGAAAAGATTCCCATGTTAATCTGTTTTCTTCCCAATTGGATGTCTGTCTTTCTGTTCCCTTCTTAATTTGCTTTGGACCAATATTTCAGGCAAATGATTCTGAGATTCCCTTGCTACATGAATTTAATGGAATTACAAATGAAAATGCCAACTCTTTAGAGGTAAGCCTACTCTAGTCTAGAAAATTATAATGATGGAAAGTAGTTTGGCTTAGGTTCAAGTTCAATGCATACTTATGTGTTCTGTTACTAAAACTTGTTTTTTGTTTTCACTACGACATTTTGACCTTTTTGCTTTACAAAATATTAGGAGGAGAGACGCTTACTTTACGTGGCAATGACTCGTGCCAGGAAAAAACTCTTTATTTTACATGTATTAATGGACTCGAATTGGCAGGTAGAGTACAAAAAAATTGTTTAACCTGATATGCACTGCTCTTTGATCGTTTCTGAAGTGTAATTGCACCTACTTTCAGGTTCTTCAACCATCACGCTTTTTAAAAGAAATTCCTCGACATCTATTGGAGGTCCAGGTGATATTTATTTCATGTTTTAGAATTCAGATAACATTATTATTACTCAGTATCTAATATTGCACTGGTTTAGGATCATATCCAATTCGGGGCTTCATCTTTTTGACAACACTTATTTTTCAATGTTGTAAAAACCCAAGGAATCCATGAATTTGCCCCTTACAGTAACTAAAGCATGTGTAATTTTTTATGCATTACTAGTTAGTGTATGATTTTTTTTATTTTTTATTTTCATTTTTCCACCTGTGGTTTAGCTCTTTTAACACTAAGCCACATCTAGAAAGAAATAAGTAAATAAAACTATCATACTGTGGCAAACTTCAAGCAAACATTTTGACTTTTGAGTATACATTTTTATTTTCTTTTGAGCAATACGATAAAGATCATGTCACTGATTTATTTATTTATTTATTTATTTATTTTTCTGTAGGGAGAGGAAAATTTAAGAAGTTCAAAAACAACTTATCAGCAACAAATGAAGGAAATACCTCAGATTGGTTCCCCAAAAAAGATGTTATCCTCTGACGATAACTCAAGGCTATACGATTCTTCCAATGATCCAGTGGATGAAGCACCCAAAGATTCAATTGAAACATGCAATTCTAACAATTTCCTAAGAAGGTCCTGTTAATATTTGATAATGACCATCACAGGAGAAACAATAAATACAGTGCTTTTGGACCACAATTTTCATTTTGTTTCTATATTATGGCTTTTCAGATTCAGCACAGAAGACCGTGCTGTGGTTTCCCATTTATTCCACAAGTGGGCGAAAAAGCCTGCATTTCAGGATCCAAAGAGGTTACTCAGTAAGGTGAAATTTCACTCATCTTTTGTGTTGCATTATCAGTTCCTCTTAATGTCATTGTTATGAATGTATGTTTACCTACATATGTTGTGTATCTCAAATGACGGCTTGTGAGTTATCTCATTCTGCTATAGGTAGGTTTTGTCATTGATGAGCGGCTGAGAGGCAAAAAGATCTCACATAAGGTTGTATTCCTTTCCTCACAGTTCTGGAATATCTCTTGCTTTTCCTACTCGGTTTCATTTTGTTCTAGATGGCTAATTTCAGCAACCTATCTTAGTATTGGCTCAATGACTTTGCCAGGATGTATTGTGTGCCTTGAAGTCTGACTTGGGGTGTGAGGAAGCTCTTCATTATGCTGAATATGTAAGTTCATCCTAAGTATTAGCAATTTAGCAGTCGCTCTATTTCCCCACTGCATCATTGACTTATGCACAAAGATAGATTCTGAAAATCAGAAAGTTTCTTTTTCAATCAGGTTCTGAAGTGGGAGCAAATCCCTGCTGACAAGCGTGCTTATTTGATGAGAGAAAAACAGGTTAAGATATCCCCCTGCAACCTCATCACAGTTTAAGAAACTTATCGTTTCAGCAACTTTCTGCAGTGCTACTGTTGTCTTCCTAAATGTCTTTTCTCACGTCTTTTAGGAACATTTCCAAAAACTGAGAGTTGAGAATGCAATGAGTTCATCAGAACCAACTCCTAAACAGGTACTAGTAGTTTTGTCAATTCATAGAAATAGTTTTCGAGTTGGGTGTTGAGTTTCTTACCCCCTATTTGATGCAGATCGCTTATCTTCAAAGTTTGGGGTGTACTGTGGCTCCTACATCTCGTCTCCATGCATCGCGTTTGATTGAAGAATACAAATCGCTGTAATGCCAACAGATCTAAACTGATTCTCAGGTACACTGATAGAGAAATACAAAATACAGTAAGAAAAGACTTGACAGGTAACTGATTCTCAAATATACTGAGTGATGTTTTTTACCAGCCTGGTGATCTTGAAATAGTATGTGTAAATGGCACAGTTTTGATCACATTCATTCAACTTTAATATATGAGTTGTTTTATCACACCACTGTATTGCCAGCCAGCATTTGATTTGGTCCGCAAACAGTTTATTAATTGCAAAATGCTCAAAATAACGTTGAAAAACTTTCTATAGACATACATTTTGACCAAAACATTTGTCCAGAATCTTTACATCTAGGAGCACTAGAGCTACATGAGATTCCCATTTAATCAAATGGGTCAATTCGTGGGTCATGCTCGCTTGCCATAGCCATCCCAGTACAAAGACATGTAGGGCACATGACCTGCAAAGTTAAGGATGATCAATAAATGTTGAACCATTCCTGTTCAAGCTTAATCTTTTGGTTGATAACTGATTTACTTCTATGAATAATCTTTTAGGTCACTTATCCCATATGAACAGAACCCATCATACAGCAGATTTAAGAAAACACACCCTTAAAGCAAAAGTAGACTTATACCTTCCCAGAACCCGAGCAGTTTGTGCATCTTTCTGTTTTAGGTGGAGATAGTGGCTGATCTCTACGATTAACTGTGGAGACAGGTTCGATAAGGACTAGTGATCCAGTGCTTGAACAGCGAGCACATGCAAGATACCCTGTGTGTTATAAACAAAGTTTCATAAGCACCAATTCACAGACATCTTCTGAGGGCAATATTTGTATCTTAATTTGAAAGCTGGAAATTTTTCTGTTTCATGATGAAAATCATCATACTGAAAGCGCACCTGTTCCTAAACAGTACTTGCACCTCTTATGCTCCTGCTGTTTCACATTGTTTATTTCAACTACCATCAAGGCAGAGATTACCCCAACTGCTCCACCGGAGAAGGATGCCACAATGGGGTCCACATCACTACAGCGTTTATAAATATTTTATGAATATAGGAGCACTAGATACTATCCTCAAACTAAATAGACCACACCATATGCCTCGTGATTTGCAGAAGGAAATTTACTCCATAAGTATTCATCCGGCAGGGTATTACCTTAATTGCATCGGAAGGTGCATGCTGCGAATGAAATCAGCGTACGATGTACCTCCTAAGCCCAATTTTAGTTCCAACTGAAATACACAACAGGAAGGCATCACGTGGGAGAATATAAGCTATAAGATTGAAACTTAGCTCGAACTTTTGGAACCTAGAATGATATTTTACTAACACGAATGCAAACTTACAGTAGGTGCTAGCAGTCCGCCAAAAAGCATAACTCCGGCTATGAGAGAGAAACAAGTGGCATAATATTGTTTAAGATTTGCGGATGTCTGCAAGCATATACATGTTAACCAAGTGCAGTGTACTTTAAAAGGGTAATCTCTTAATTCAAAAGTTAAAGACAGATGGTATTTAGATAACAAAGGTATGTTCGCAATTGCTACAAAAACATTCTTAGAGGTCAGAAATCTTACGAGAGGAGGCAAAAAAGGAATGAACGAAGGAAAATTCGGAAGTTCATTTTCTTGCTTTTCATTAAGAATCCCAAGCTCAGCATTCTTAATTCGTTGCTGTATTCTCAGCCTGCGGACCTACAAAAATGTTGAAGATATCAACTTTTAACAATAACATCCTGAACTATACTAGATTCAAACTGTCTGTGCCTAAATCATGAACACCCTCAACTTCTATAGTTCCATAAAAGAATAACTTTTTACAGGTAGTCGTGCTGCCCTGCCAAGTTGGACAGGTTCTTCGCTAATAGATGTTAATTGTTAGCTGATTGAGTTAGTAGGTTTAGGTAGTTGATAACATTAGTTGTTAGTTGATTAAATGCAAAATGACTTCCTCAAAAAACTGATAGCAGTTTTTTGAATTTTAACATTTTGGAGCAATAAAATGTTGGAAAAAACTAATTAATCAAACACTTTAATTTCTGATCCAGCAATCACTCTTTTGTGCTTACAGAAAATTAAAATTTGCTGGAGAAATTTACAAATTGCTTGATTGATTGGGTTACATGATAAAGCTTCAAATTCATTCGTTTTGATTGATTGCAGTTGCAGAGACTCACCTCTTCCATATGCAAAAATATTTTATTCCGGCGACTCCGAATATTGTCTTGAATTTCTTTCAATTCCATTTGAGCAAAGTCCTGCACTGTCTCAGGCCCTTCTATAATGCAAAACCTTCAAATCCCAAATAAAAATCAGTAAAGCTAACCGCTCCAGTTCTTCCTACTTTTTCCAAATAATAATAATAATAATAATCTGTGAGAAATTACGCGGAAGCGTTTTTATCGGGTGATTCGGTGTCGACGGATGAAGAAAAGGAGGAGGAATCGGCATCAGCGGCCATGGAACGCAACCTGACTCTGGATTTGAGCCTTCCATGAAGATGATACCGGGAACTGTGGAACGGCGAAGTGGAGAGATGAAACGGCGTCGTGGAGGACGAGAGCGACAAGATTCTACCTGAATATACCATTTCAGGGAAAAGGAGAAGAGCTCTGAGATTAACGTCGAGCTCAAGCTGTATATTCTGTTCTGTTGGTAAAATAAGAGAGAGAAAGAGACGAGACAAAGGAAGTATCAAACTTGAGTGCGGGTTCAGATGGTGGAGCATTTCGTGCTCAAATAAATTACTCCTTTTATCCCCTTCTTAAAATATTGTCACATTTGTCTACTTACTCTCTAAATTTTATTCTATGATGTGACGGACATCGATAAATTACTTTATATATATATAAATCTCAATACAAATAAATGTCTACATCAACATTTTGTGTGTGGGAGTAAAAATTGAGAGTAAAAAGGGAAATTTTATATGTACTCTCATTTTGTACTCACACACACAAAACCTTAATGTAAACACTTGTATTGTGACCCACATAAGAATTAGCTAATTAGAGTCTCTCACATGGACTAAAATTTAGAGAGTAATATTTGAGAGTACATATAATATAACTCGAGTAAAAGATGAAAATACACATGATATTTTCTCTTATAAAATTAATTCGAATTTTGTTCGGAACTCATCTACAGAGTTTGATTCATGTTGAGGAAAAAAAATTGGGCCAAGGCTTTTTAAGCTGGTACTTGAACTGCTAAATTTGTAATTGTATTAATTGTTTGCTTATCAACTGTATAACAATTTTATTACGGAGTATTTAAACGTTAATGTATTATAAATGCAGGCTATTTTGATTGTATCACGTGGTTGAAGAGAGAATGAACAAACTTTAGTTTCTTCTAAAATTCACATCTTTTTCTTTTATAGACAGTAGAGGCAACAACACTGGAGTTTTTCTCATGTATTTTATCTTTTTTTTTTTTTGGCAAGTATTTTATCTTTAATATTGTTATATATTAGCATGTAAATATTAGTAGTCTTGTTGTGAGCACTAGTGTACATACATTTGAAAATCTATAAGACAGTTGAGGTATATTTTGCGATTTATCTTCACTAGTATTAAGAGCAAGAGCGGTAAGAGCCTTTAAGAAGTACGAACATTAACTTTAGTTGTACACTATTAATTAATTCAAAATTGGATTACAAGACTCGGTTTTCAAATTTTATTTACAGAGAATCAAACTCTTTCCGATCACATAGCCAAGTTGGTAGGCGTTTGGCTTAGCTTGATGGTTCCAAACTATCTATTGATTTTCTTGGTTTGAGCTAGTCAACTATGAACGAGCCATGGTAAGTTCTATGTTTGACTTACCGCATGTAGTCTTTTGCCGATTAAAGTCACATCTTTGTAATCACATTCAGTCCATTATTGACTAAAATTACATATAATTACTTTTGGATAACAATTGTAGATTTTTTATTTTTTTTTTCGTAAATCAATGTATACTATAATTAAACATTTTGACATAGCGTGCACACAAATAGTTGTGTGAGAAATTAGTGGCTGTTGTCTGTTGAATTAGGTCATGGGACAAATTGGTTTAACTGATAAATAGATGTTTGTTTCTAAGGGTGTATTTGGTTCGCACATAGGAATCGGAATGAGTATTAAATATTTGGTAATGGTAATGGGTTTTGGTGAAAGTATTTAACATGTTTGGTAGTAGGGTGGAATGAGAATGATTACTAATAATAGTGCTTGAGAATGAATAAGGGAATGAAACCCTTATTTTATTTGGATATGAATTTTTCAATTGATGGGGTATTCGAAACCCATAGTAGTGTTCTTAAAACCTATCAACC
This sequence comes from Ipomoea nil, assembly GCF_001879475.1. Classification (NCBI taxonomy): domain Eukaryota; kingdom Viridiplantae; phylum Streptophyta; class Magnoliopsida; order Solanales; family Convolvulaceae; genus Ipomoea; species Ipomoea nil. The sequence continues at coordinate 2,934,425 of NW_017618360.1, read as the reverse complement.
AAACAACAACAATCACTTTCATACCCATTCCTATGTGCAAAACTCACCAACCAAACACACCCTAAGTCTTACCTTTGAACTCTGAAATAAATGGGAAGTGGACAGTTTGAGTGGAGATGCACTAATATACGGTACACATTGCTCTTGGTGTCTTAGGTGTGGGGCTCCCACCCATTAATGGTGAATGGATAAATTGGAATTTTTTTTCCATCGGGAATAAAAAAACTTGTCACTTTGATTGTGATTGGGTAACACATTCAATCCCATCTTATCATATAAAAAACTTCTAATAAAAATATGTTGTATGTGGTCCTCTAACAATATATGATTTTTTTCATAGACTTGACAATTTTCATGGTACATTTCTCTAGCTTCTAACCAAAAAATAGAACCGTCCATCAGTCTAACCTGACAGAATTGTGAAACAGTAAATTATAGTGACTTAATTTATGAGAGATTAGTCCCACACAGCTACACTACAGTTGGTGAGACTCGATCATGATTCTCTAGCTAATAGTCTTGTTTGCTGTGTTTTCTTGATGGCGTTATTACACGGAATCTAAAAACATTATATGTGCGAATCTAGGTAATATATCATATTTTTGTCTGTATTTTTAAGACTAATATGATTGTACATTAAGTTTAAAATATTGTACATCAAATTTTACCATGATAAATTATTCTAATTATGTTACAACACCATTGGTCTTCTATTACAATTATTTAATGAGCATTTATTAAAGGTAATATTATAACAATCTATGGTCAAAGTACCTATGAGGTTCCTAAAATATAGTATTTTGTTCAATTTAGTCTTTTATCTTAATTTTGTTCAATTTAGTCTATGTACTTTAAAAAGTGAAACAATTAAGAATAATAGTTGAACAAAATTAAGGTAGAAAGACTAAATTGAACAAAACATTATAATACATAGACCTCATAAGTACTTTGACCAACAATCTATTTAATAAACTTATATTTATTAGACATTTAATTAATCTTATCCATGTTATCATGTGAAAAGGACCCCTTACTTGCGGAGACCATGGCGGTGAAGGAGGCTCTAACATGGCTCAAGAACCGTGGTGCTAATCATATTATATTAGAGTCTGATTGTCTGAATTTATGTTCTTATTATAACTCTTCTGTTTAGAACTTTTCATATGTTGGAACTTTGATTAAGTAGTGTCAATCCACTGCAAGGAATATTGGGGATGTTACTGTCCGCCATGTCCAGAGGTCAGCGAACCAGGTAGCTCATGTGCTTGCACAAACGACCGTTTTTATGTCTATCCTTGGTACTTGGAACTCCGTTCCACCGAGTTGTATCTCGGATTTGATGTTGATTTAATATATTGAGTTTGTTTTAGTTTAAAAAAAAAATGGTAATAATTAATTTCAATATAATCTACCATAAGTGTTTTAACATGTTAGGAAACTACCAAAAAAAAAAAGAAAAAAAAAAAAGAAGCCCTATTTATGCTTCACCTAACAAAAATCAATTATTCTCTAAACTAATTCAAATCGAATTAATAAAAACGTAATAACCCTAATTATGTTAGGAAACTACCCAAAAAAAAAAAAAAAAAAAAAAGCCCTAGCTAATTATGCTAAAATTTAGTAACAATACACCGCCTTAAACCAACTTCTAACGACTATTTAAACCCTTAAAATTGTGAATCTATCATTATTCATTATTCAAGTTTCACCCAATTCAAACTCTCCAAGACCAGTTGCGGCTTTCACCACAAAAAAGGTATATATTCATCACACCTCGACTTATTTTCGTCGTTTTTTTTTTTTTTTTTTTTTTTTTTTTTTTTTTTTTTTTTAAGATTAAATATTCAAAAGTATATATATTATATGGAAAATTTTTAAAATGTGTATAATTATATTAAATATTATTAAAATTTCATTACTAATAC